>NC_083879.1:52236795-52544553 GCF_032452875.1 Bos javanicus | reverse complement strand
GGGATTATGGAGCAATTGCGGGGAGAGGGCTGCTGTTGAGTGTGGAGAGACAGATTGAGAGGATATGAGGGAGGAGATCGTGGTGGGAAATGCAGGTGGAGAAAAGGCAGGCAGTCATGCAAGCAAGGCGATACTGTTGAGTCACATATATGGGGTGGAGTCATCGCCACAGCCCTTTTCTCCCCACACGCCAGCATCGGCAGTTGAACAACAGAGAGGCTGGCCAATCAAACATCTGACGCACTGAACTACAGAGTAGGACCCCAACCCAGAATGCTCCTTTCAGTGACTGATGTGCAGATCTACACAGTTGGACCCCAGCCAGGGGGCCCCTCTATATGCCTGACTCCCAAAACAACAGAGAAGGACCCCAGGCATGGGAGCTCTCTAAGTGCCTGAACGGGCAGAGATACAGAGAAAGACTGGCCAAAGAGGGCTTCTGATTCCCAGCTACAAGAAGCTTGAAAAAGGACTCTGACAGGGCCATAACTCCTGTGGCAGAGGCAGTCTGTGTCCCTGAACACTTGGCTCTGCCAGGGCCCCTGCCAGCCAAGCAGCTAGCTGCACCACCTTCACACTCAACTCTCATTGGGGCAGAGCTGCCACAGGCAAAAAACTTCTTGCCTATGTGCGCAGGGTCACTTCGTTCGTGTCTGACTCTTAGCGACCCTGTAGACTGTGGCCTGCCAGGCTTCTCTGTCAGGGAGCGGGGTTCTCTGGGCAAGAATACTGGAGTGTATTGTTCAATAAGCTTCTAGAACACTATATTTCCTGCTGCCCTAGCTGCCAACCCCCCTAAGTACCTGGTGCTGCCAGAACCCCTGCAACACAAGTAGCTGTACCACCTCCACACCTGGCCCTCACAGGGCCTTAGCGGTGTGGCTAAGGAAGAAGACCCAAAACCTTCCCACCAGCTTTACAAGCTGCAGATTAAATCCACATGATCAACTAGGCAGACTCTGTGTCTATGGAATATATAAAAGGCCATTGAGAGCTCCTATAAAAGAAAATGCGCTAGTTCTGATAGCTGTGGACATTGGAGGCAAGAACATACAGGAGTAAGACCAGATTA
Source organism: Bos javanicus (assembly GCF_032452875.1). Taxonomy (NCBI): domain Eukaryota; kingdom Metazoa; phylum Chordata; class Mammalia; order Artiodactyla; family Bovidae; genus Bos; species Bos javanicus. The sequence continues at coordinate 52,543,481 of NC_083879.1, read as the reverse complement.
GAATTTGAGCTGCCCTCACAGCAGATACAGAGATCAGCACAGTGTTGGAAGGCATCCTAGTGAGGTGAGGTGGACTGTGACTCCCAGAGAGGGAGAGGACTCTGACAGCAGTGACTCAAGAAAAACATTTATTATTCTTATGATTTGACTTCTCCTATGTATTCTTTTGGATTTCTTTTTCTTTTTCTCTTATTTCCTCTTCTACTGTAGTTGTTGATTTTATTGGCACTAAGAAATCCAGTTCCGCTTTTGAGCTTTTTTTTTTTCTTCTCAGTCACATTTTTTATTGTTATTATAAACCTCTACGCTGGGCTTTTGCAATTCTTTTTTTTTAATATAAATATATTTATTTTAATTGGAGCTTAATTACTTTACAATATTGTATTGGTTTTGCCATACATCAACAGGAATCTGCCACAGGTATACACGTGTTCCCCATCCCGAAACCCCATCCCTCCTCCCTCCCCATACCATCCCTCTGGCACATCCCAGTGCACCAGCCCCAAGCAACCAGTATCATGCATCGAACTTGGACTGGTGATTCATTTCATATATGATATTATACATGTTTCAATGTCATTCTCCCAAATCATCCCACCCTCTCCCTCTCCCACAGAGTCCAAAAGACTGTTCTATACATCTGTGTCTCTTTTGCTGTCTCACATACAGGGTTATCCTTACCATCTTTCTAAATTCCATATATATGTGTTAGTATACTGTATTGGTGTTTTTCTTTCTGGCTTACTTCACTCTGTATAATAGGCTCCAGTTTCATCCACCTCATTAGAACTGATTCAAATGTATTCTTTTTAATGGCTGAGTAATACTCCATTGTGTATATGTACCACAGCTTTCTTACCCATTCATCTGCTGATGGACATCTAGGTTGCTTCCATGTCCTGGCTATTATAAACAGTGCTGCAATGAACATTGGGGTACACATGTCTCTTTCAATTCTGGTTTCCTCGGTGTGTATGCCCAGCAGTGGGATTGCTGGGTTGTATGGCAGTCCTATTTCCAGTTTTTTAAGGAATCTCCACACTCTTCCCCATAGTGGCTGTACTAGTTTGCATTCCCACCAACAGTGTAAGAGTTTTCTCCACATCTTCCCCAGCATTTATTGCTTGTAGACTTTTGGATCGCAGCCTTTCTGACTGGTGTGAAATGGTACCTCATAATGGTTTTGATTTGCATTTCTCTGATAACGAGTGATGTTGAGCATCTCTTCATGTGTTTGTTAGCCATCTGTATGTCTTCTTTGGAGAAATGTCTGTTTAGTTCTTTGGCCCATTTTTTGATTGGGTCGTTTATTTTTCTGGAATTGAGCTGCAGGACTTGCTTGTATATCTTTGAGATTAGTTGTTTGTCAGTTGCTTCATTTGCTATTATTTTCTCCCATTCTTAAGGTTGTCTTTTCACCTTGCTTATAGTTTCCTTTGTTGTGCAGAAGCTTTTAATTTTAATTAAGTCCCATTTGTTTATTTTTGCTTTTATTTCCAATATTCTGAGAGGTGGGTCATAGAGGATACTGCTGTGATTTATGTCAGAGAGTGTTTTGCCTATGTTCTCCTCTAGCAGTTTTATAGTTTCTGGTCTTACGTTTAGATCTTTAATCCACTTTGAGCTTATTTTGGTGTATGGCGTTAGAAAGTGTTCTAGTTTCATTTTTTTGCAAGTGGTTGACCAGTTTTCCCAGCACCACTTGTTAAAGAGATTGTCTTTTCTCCATTGTATATTTTTGCCTCCTTTGTCAAAGATAAGGTGTCCATAGGTGCATGGATTTTTCTCTGGGCTTTCTATTCTGTTCCATTGATCTATATTTCTGTCTTTGTGCCAGTACCATACTGCCTTGATGACTGTGGCTTTGTAGGAGAGCCTGAGGTCAAGCAGGTTGATTCCTTCAGTTCCATTCTTCTTTCTCAAGATTGCTTTGGCTATTCGAGGTTTTTTGTATTTCCATACAAATTGTGAAATTATTTGTTCTAGCTCTGTGAAGAATACCGTTGGTAGCTTGATAGGGATTGCATTGAATCTATAGATTGCTTTGGGTAGTATACTCATTTTCACTATATTCATTCTTCCAATCCATGAACATGGTATATTTCTCCATCTATTAGTGTCCTCTTTGATTTCTTTCACTAGTGTTTTATAGTTTTCTATACATAGGTCTTTAGTTTCTTTAGGTAGATACATTCCTAAGTATTTTTTTCTTTTCGTTGCAATGGTTAATGGAATTGTTTCCTTAATTTCTCTTTCTATTTTCTCATTATTAGTGTGTAGGAATGCAAGGGATTTCTGTGTGTTGATTTTATATCCTGCACCTTTACTATATTCATTGATTAGCTCTAGTAATTTTCTGGTGGAGTCTTTTGGGTTTTCTATGTAGAGGATCATGTCATCTGCAAACAGTGAGAGTTTTATTTCTTCTTTTCCAATTTGGATTCCTTTTATTTCTTTTTCTGCTCTGATTGCTGTGGCCAAAACTTCCAAAACTATGTTGAATAGTAGTGGTGAAAATGGGCACCCTTGTCTTGTTCCTGACTTTAGGGGAAATACTTTCAATTTTTCACCATTGAGGATAATGTTTGCTGTGGGTTTGTCATATATAGCTTTTATTATGTTGAGGTATGTTCCTTCTATTCCTGCTTTCTGGAGAGTTTTTATCATAAATGGATGTTGAATTTTGTCAAAGGTTATCTCTGTATCTATTGAGATAATCATATGGTTTTTATTTTTCAATTTGTTAATGTGGTGTATTACATTGATTGATTTGCGGATATTGAAGAATCCTTGCATCCCTGGGATAAAGCCCACTTGGTCATGGTGTATGATCTTTTTAATGTGTTGGATTCTGATTGCTAGAATTTTGTTAAGGATTTTTGCCTCTATTTTCATCAGTGATATTGGCCTGTAGTTTTCTTTTTTTGTGGCATCTTTGTCAGGTTTTGGTATTAGGGTGATGGTGGCCTCATAGAATGAGTTTGGAAGTTTACCTTCCTCTGCAATTTTCTGGAAGAGTTTGAGTAGGATAGGTGTTAGCTCTTCTCTAACTTTTTGGTAGAATTCAGCTGTGAAGCCGTCTGGACCTGGGCTTTTGTTTGCTGGAAGATTTCTGATTACAGTTTCAATTTCTGTGCTTGTGATGGGTCTGTTAAGATTTTCTATTTCTTCCTGGTTCAGTTTTGGAAAGTTGTGCTTTTCTAAGAATTTGTCCATTTCTTCCACATTGTCTGTTTTATTGGCATATAATTGCTGATAGTAGTCTCTTATGATCCTTTGTATTTCTGTGTTGTCTGTTGTGATCTCTCCATTTTCATTTCTTATTTTATTGATTTGATTTTTCTCCCTTTGTTTCTTGATGAGTCTGGCTATTGGTTTGTCAATTTTATTTATCCTTTCAAAGAACCAGCTTTTAGCTTTGTTGATTTTCGCTATGGTCTCTTTTGTTTCTTTTGCATTTATTTCTGCCCTAATTTTTAAGATTTCTTTCCTTCTACTAACCCTGGGGTTCTTCATTTCTTCCTTTTTTAGTTGCTTTAGGTGTAGAGTTAGGTTATTTATTTGACTTTTTTTCTTGTTTCTTGAGGTATGCCTGTATTGCTATGAACTTTCCCCTTAGGACTGCTTTTACAGTGTCCCACAGGTTTGGGGTTGTTGTGTTTTCATTTTCATTCATTTCTATGCAAATTTTGATCTCTTTTTTGATTTCTTCTGTGATTTGTTGGTTATTCAGCAGCGTGTTGTTCAGCCTCCATATGTTGGAATTTTTAATAGTTTTTCTCCTGTAATTGAGATCTAATCTTACTGCATTGTGGTCAGAAAAGATGCTTGGAATCATTTCAATTTTTTTGAATTTACCAAGGCTGGATTTATAGCCCAGGATGTGATCTATCCTGGAGAAGGTTCTGTGTGCGCTTGAGAAAAAGGTGAAATTCATTGTTTTGGGGTGAAATGTCCTATAGATATCAATTAGGTCTAAGTGATCTATTGTATCATTTTAAGTTTGTGTTTCCTTGTTAATTTTCTGTTTAGTTGATCTATCCATAGGTGTGAGTGAGGTATTAAAGTCTCCCACTATTATTGTGTTATTGTTAATTTCCCCTTTCATACTTGTTAGCATTTGTCTTACATATTGAGGTGCTCCTATGTTGGGTGCATATATATTTATAATTGTTATATCTTCTTCTTGGATTGATCCTTTGATCATTATGTAGTGTCCTTCTTTGTCTCTTTTCACAGCTTTAGTTTTAAAGTCTATTTTATCTAATATGAGTATTGTTACTCCTGCTTTCTTTTGGTCTCTATTTGCATGGAATATCTTTTTCCAGCCCTTCACTTTCAATCTGTATATGTCCCCTGTTTTGAGGTGGGTCTCTTATAGACAACATATATAGGGGTCTTGTTTTTGTATCCATTCAGCCAGTCTTTGTCTTTTGGTTGGGGCTTTCAACCCATTTATGTTTAAGGTAATTATTGATAAGTATGATCCCGTTGCCATTTACTTTATTGTTTTGGGTTCAAGTTTATACACCCTTTTTGTGTTTCCTGTCTAGAGAATCTCCTTTAGCATTTGTTGGAGAGCTGGTTTGGTGGTGAAGAATTCTCTCAGCTTTTGCTTGTCTGTAAAGCTTTTGATTTCTCCTTCATATTTGAATGAGATCCTTGCTGGGTACAGTAATCTGGGCTGTAGGTTATTTTCATTCATCACTTTAAGCATGTCTTGCCATTCCCTCCTGGCCTGAAGAGTTTCTATTGAAAGATCAGCTGTTATCCTTTTGGGAATCCCCTTGTGTGTTATTTGTTGTTTTTCCCTTGCTGCTTTTAATATTTGTTGTGTTTGATCTTTGTTAATTTGATTAATATGTGTCTTGGGTGTTTTGCCTTGGGTTTATCCTGTTTGGGACTCTCTGGGTTTCTTGGACGTGGGTGATTATTTCTTTCCCCATTTTAGGGAAGTTTTCAATGATTATCTCCTCAAGTATTTTCTCATGGTTTTTCTTTTTGTCTTCTTGTGGGACTCCTATGATTTGAATGTTGGGGCGTTTAACACTGTCCTGGAGGTCTCTGAGATTGTTCTCATTTCTTTTAATTCGTTTTTCTTTTTTCCTCTCTGATTCATTTATTTCTACCATTCTATCTTCTAATTCACTAATCCTATCTTCCACCTCTGTTATTCTACTATTTGTTGCCTCCAGAGTGTTTTTGATCTCATTTATTGCATTATTCATTATATATTGATTCTTTTTTATTTCTTCTAGGTCCTTGTTAAACCTTTCTTGCATCTTCTCAATCCTTGTCTCTAGGCTATTTATCTGTGATTCTATTTTGATTTCAAGATTTTGGATCATTTTCACTATCATTATTCGGAATTCTTTATCAGGTAGATTCCCTATCTCTTCCTCTTTTGTTTGGTTTGGTGGGCATTTATTCTGTTCCTTTACCTGCTGGGTATTCCTCTGTCTCTTCATCTTGTTTATATTGCTGAGTTTGGGGTGGTCTTTCTGTATTCTGGCAGTTTGTGAAGTTCTCTTTATTGTGGAGTTTCTTCGCTGTGGGTGGGGTTGTACAGGTAGCTTGTCAAGGTTTCTTGGTTAGGGAAGCTTGTGTCGGTGTTCTGGTGGGTGGAGCTGGATTTTTTCTCTCTGGAGTGCAATGAAGTGTCCAGTAATGAGTTATGAGATGTCAATGGTTTTGGAATAACTTTGGGCAGCCTGTGTATTGGAGCTCAGGGCTGTGTTCCTGTGTTGCTGGAGAATTTGCGTAGTATGTCTTGCTCTGGAACTTCTTGGCCCTTGGGTGGTGCTTGGTTTCAGTGTAGGTATGGAGGCATTTGATGAGCTCCTGTCGATTAATGTTCCCTGGAGTCAGGAGTTCTCTGGTGTTCTCAGGGTTTGGACTTAAGCCTCCTGCTTCTGGTTTTCAGTCTTATTTTTACAGTAGTCTCAAGACTTTTCCTTCTATACAGCACCATTGATAAAACATCTAGGTTAAAGATGAAAAGTTTCTCCACAGTGAGGGACACCCAGAGAGGTTCACAGAGTTACATGGAGAAGAGAAGAGGGAGGAGGGAGTTAGAGGTGACCTGAATGAGATGAGGTGGAATCAAAAGAGGAGAGAGCAAGCTAGCCAGTAATCACTTCCTTATGTGCACTCCACAACTGGACCGCTCAGAGATGTTCATGGAGTTACACAGAGAAGAGAAGAGGGAGGAAGGAGACAGAGGTGGCCAGGAGGATAAAAGGGGGGAATGAAAAGGACAGAGATAGATCCAGCCAGTAATCAGTTCCATGAGTGTTCTCCACCATCTGAAACATACAGAGATTCACAGAGTTGGGTAGAGAAGGGGGAGGGAGGAGACAGAGGCTACCTGGTGGAGAAAAAGGGGAAGAGAGCAGTCAAGCCAGTAATCTCACTCCCAAGTAAAAATGGGTACTGAAGATTGGGTTCTTAAAGGTACAAAAGATAACAAATACCAAAAAGCACAGATTAAAAATCTAGAGTAGAGTTTGGAATTTCAAAACAAAACAATATTAAAGAAAAGAAGAAAAAAAAAGAGGAAAAAAAAGTCACAAAAATTATAAAATATATATATGTAAGTGAAGTTTGCTTTTAAAAAATAGGCTCTTTTTTTTTTTCGCAAAGTAATAGTAGGTTATAAAAGTGAAAATTAAAGGAGTAATAGAGGACTTAAAAATTAAAAAAAAAAAGAATGATCATAAAAATAGTAAAAATATATCTAGGACTTTCTTTGGTGTTGTGGGAACTGTGGGGTCAGTTCATTTTCAGATAGTTCCTTGGTCCAGCTTATATTTCTCAAGATCTATAGGCCCCTTCCCATGTAGTCAGTACTAACAACAGGGTTTTAATCTATTGCACCTGTCACTTCCAAGGTGGTTCCCTCTGTTTTAGCTTCTTCTGTTTGCTGGTCTCTTCAGAGTCTGATTTCTGCCCTGACACAAAGAGGGCGGTGGTGGACACTTTATTTTAGGCTCACTTGTTCAGTCGCGCTATGGGGAGGGAGGGATGGACACTGCAAACAAATAACACTGGCGTGTGCTCGCAGTGCCTCAGCCACACTGGGCCTGCCCCCGCTCACGGCGCATGTGCCCTCCCTGTCCACACTGCTCAGGCTCTAGGATGCTCCACCGGGAACCATCCGAGGCTGGCCCTGGGCTGCAGGCACCTCCCAGCTCTAAGCCGCTCAGGTTCAGGCACTCAGGTAGTCCTCAGAGGCGCAGACTCAGTTGGGCCTGCATTTTGTGCCCTTCCCAGGTCTGAGCAGCTCAGGTGATGAGGTGTTTGGCAAGCGCAGTCGCTACGACTTATCACCTCCCCTGTTCCTGCTGCTCGGTTTTCTGGGTGTACGACTGGCGCACCTTCTCAGGCGGATGTTGACTGTCCAGAACCCCAAGAAGTTTTAGTTAGCAAAGAAGCCTGCTTGCTGTTTGGTAGATAATGTCTCTCTGGGGCTGCAATTGCCCCCTTCCGGCTCTGGCTGCCTGTCACCGGAGGGAGATGGTCTGCAGCCGGCTATCTCAGTTCTTTGTTCTGTGCGCGGGCCTGGCGGTGTCTTATGTTAGGGCTGGCTTTGCGCGTGGTAGCTATCCTGCAGCCTGGTTTGCTAGTCCAAGTTAGTTGGCTCAGCTTGCCCTCAGGGCATTCAGGCCGGGTCCTTACTCTAAGCCATGCAGCCCGCACTGCCCTGCCCAGCCCCCGCTAGCTAGTGGCGGGTGCAGGCCTCTGCGCTGCTTCTCCGCTGGAGGAGTTACTGTTGGGCTCATAATCTGTGGGTTTTAATTATTTATTTTCCCTCCCTGTTATGTTGCCCTCTGTGCTTCCAAGGCTCACCACAGACTCGGCAGTGAGAGTGCTTCCTGGTGTTTGGAAACTTCTCTCTTTTTAAGACTCCCTTCCCGGGACGGAGCTCCGTCCCTACCTCTTTTGTCTCTATTTTTTTGTCTTTTATATTTTTTCCTACCTCCTTTCAAAGACAATGGGCTGCTTTTCTGGGTGCCTGATGTCCTCTTCTGGCATTCAGAAGTTGTTTTGTGGAATTTACTCAGCGTTTAAATATTCTTTTGATGAATTTGTGGGGGAAAAGTGGTCTCCCCATCCTATTCCTCTGCCATCTTAGGACAACCCCTCTGGGCTTTTGCAATTCTGTGGAGTTTTTTCTTTTCTGTTTTTTTTTAATTTAATTTTTTATTTTTTTAAACCTATTATTATATTTATACACGTATTCCTTTGTTTGCTTTTCCAACTCTTCTTTCCCCTTTGCAGTTAATCTTTAACATATATAAATTTTATTTATCTACTTCTATTTAACTTTGCAAATCTATTCTTTCTTTCTTTTCTTTCTCTCCTTTCCTCAGCATATTTGTTAGTTTTACTTTCATTGCTTTATTCCCCACTTGGAACCTTGCTTTAGTTTTGTTTTACAGTTTTTGCTTTAGTTAGTTTTGTTCTTAACTAGTAAATATAATTTTTTATTTCCTTTGTTCACTGGGTTAAACTACTGTACTTTATTTTTGCTGGACTACTTTGACTTTGCTCATGGGTGTAAATGTATATGTGTATATTCCATTATTTTAATTATTATTTGCTTGATTTTATAACTACCATTTGTCTCAGGTTCATCTTTGGTTTCTCGTTTTTGGATATTTGTTTTAATCTCACTTAATGCCATAACAAGCCACTTGTGGAATCTTTGTTCCTGATCAGAGATCAAGCTCTGAACCTTTGGGGTGGGAGCACTGACTCCAAGACCCTACATTACCAGAGAACTAAACCTAGGGAGTGTCAAATTGTGAGAACTCACACAAAGGAAACCACTTGAATATAAGACCCAGTATCACACAATGACCAGTAGCACCCTCTGCAGGAAGCCTCATTCAAACAACAAACAAGACAAAAATACAAACTCAATCATCAGCAGACAGGATTACCACTTCACTCAGCCTTGCCCATCAGAGGACAAACAAACAAACACTCAGCACAAATCTCACTCTATATGAAGCTTACACAAACCACTGGACCAACATTAGGAGCGCAGAAACCAAAAGGAAGAAAGACTTCAACCTTCATCAAGGGAAAAATTCAACTTTCCTTGAAGCCTGGGAAAAGGAAACCTCAAACACAATAAGTTAAAAAAAAATGATGAAAAGCCAGAGAAATACTACACAAATGAAAGAACAAACTAGAAACACAGAAGTCCAAATAAATGAAGAGGAAATAGGCAAACTACCTGAAAAAAAAATCAGAATAATGATAGTAAAAATGATCAAAAACCTTGAAAACAAAATGGAGAAAATGCAAGAATCAATGAACAAAGACCTAGAAGAATTAAAGAATAAAAATATGGAGACAAACAACACAATTACTGAAACTAAAAATACTCTAGAAGGAATCAATAGCAGAACATCTGAAGCAGAAGAATGAATCAGTGAGCTGGAAGATAAAATGGTGGAAATAACTTCTGAAGAGCAGAATAAAGTAAAAAGAATGAAAGTAACTGAGGACAGTCTCAGAGACCTCTGGGACAGTATCAAACATACCAACATTCGAATGATAGGAGTCCCAGAGAAGAAGAGAAGAAGAAAGGGTATGAGAAAATTTTTGAAGAGATTATAGTTGAAAATTTCCCCAACATGGAAAAGGAAATAGTCAACCAAGTCCAAAAGGCACAAAGAGTCCCATACAGGATAAACCCAAGGGGAAACATGCCAAGACACATACTAATCAAACTGACAAAGACTGAACGCAAATAAAGAATATTAAAAGCAGCAAGGGAGAAGCAACAAGTAACATACAAGGTAAACCACATATGCATAACAGCTGATCTTTCAGCAGAAACTCTGCAGGCCAGAAGGCAATGACAGGGTATATTTAAAGTACTGAAAGAGAAAAATCTACAACCAAGATTACTGTACCTGGCAAGGATTTTATTCAAAATTGATGCAGAAATTAAAAGCTTTTCAGACAAGCAAAAGTTAAGAGAATTCAGTACCACCAAACCAGCTTTACAACAAATGCTAAAGGAACTTATATAGTCAAGAAATACAAAAGAACTAAAAAGATCTACAAAATCAACCCCAAACAATTAAGAAAATGGCAATAGGAACATATATATCAATAATTACTTTAAATGTAAATGGATTAAATGCTCCAACCAAAAGACATAGACTGGCTGAATAGATACAAAAACAAGACCTATATATATGCTGTCTACAAGAAACCCACTTCAGACCTAAAAATACATATAGACTGAAAGTGAGAGGATGGAAAAATATATTCCATGTTAATGGGAAGCAAAAGAAATTTGGAGTAGCAATCCTTATATCACACAAAATAGACCTTAAAATAAAGAAGATTACAAGAGATAAGGAAGGATACTACATAATGATCAAGGGTCCATAATCATTGATTGGAAGGATCAATGGTCATCGATATGAAGAGGAAGACATAACAATTGTAAATATCTATTCACCCAACATAGGAGCACCTCAATATGTAAAACAAACACTAACAGACATAAAAGGAGAAATTGACAGTAACACAATAATAGTAGAGATTTAACATCCCACTCACACCAATGGACAGATCATCAAAACAGAAAATTAATAAGGAAACACAAGTCTTAAATCATGCATTAGAGATGGATCTCATTGATATCTTCTGGACATTCCATCCAAAAGCAGAAGAATACACCATCTTCTCAAGTGCACATGGAGCATTCTCCAGGATAGACCAAATCTTGGGACACAGATCAAACCTCATAAATTTAAGAAAATTGAAATTATATCAAGCATCTTCTCTGACCACAATGCTATGAGACTAGATATCAATTATAAGGAAAAAAAAACAAAAACTGTAAGAAACACAAACACATGGAGATTAAACAAGACGTTTCTGAACAATCAATATATTACTGAAGAAATCAAAAGGGAAATCAAAAATTTTCTAGAAACAAAAGACAATGAAAACACAACTCAAAACCTATGGGATGCAGCAAAAGCAGTCCTAAGAGGGAAGTTTATAGCAATACAATCCTACCTCAAGAAACAAGAAAAACATTGAAGAGACAACATAACTTTACACCTAAAACAACTGGGAAAAGGAAAAAAAAAAAAAAAACACCCAAAATTAGTAGAAGGAAAGAAATCATAAAGATCTGAGCAGATAAATGTAAAAGAAATGAAAGAAACAATAGTAAAGATTAATAAAACTAAAAGCTGATTCTTTGAGAAGATAAAATTGACAAACATTTAGCCAGACTCACCAAGAGAAAAAGAGAGAAGAATCAAATCAACAAAATTAGAAATGAAAAAAGTTATAACAGACAATGCAGAAATACAAAGGATTATGAGACTATTATGAACAACTATATGGTTCCAAATAGGAAAAGGAGTACGTCAAGGCTGTATATTGTCACCCTGCTTATTTAACTTATATGCAGAGTACATCATGAGAAACGCTGGGCTGGAAGAAGCACAAGCTGGAATCAAGATTGCCAGGAGAAATATCCATCACCTCAGATATGCAGATGACACCATCCTTATGGCAGAAAGTGAAGAGGAACTAAAAAGCCTCTTGATGAAAGTGAAAGTGGAGAGTGAAAAAGTTGGCTTAAAATTCAACATGCAGAAAATGAAGACCATGGCATCTGGTCCCATCACTTCATGGGAAGTAGATGGGGAAACAGTGGAAACAGTATCAGACTTTATTTTGGGGGGCTCCAAAATCACTGCAGATGGTGACTGCAGCCATGAAATTAAAAGACGCTTATTCCTTGGAAGGAAAGTTATGACCAACCTAGATACCATATTGAAAAGCAGAGACATTACTTTGCCAACAAAGGTCCATCTAGTCAAGGCTATGGTTTTTCCTGTGGTCATGTATGGATGTGAGAGTTGGACTGTGAAGAAGGCTGAGTGCCGAAGAATTGATACTTTTGAACTGTGGTGTTGGAGAAGACTCTTGAGAGTCCCTTGGACTGCAAGGAGATCCAACCGGTCCATTCTGAAGGAGATCAGCCCTGGGATTTCTTTGGAAGGAATGATGCTAAAGCTGAAACTCCAGTACTTTGGCCACCTCATGCAAAGAGTTGACTCATTGGAAAAGACTCTGATGCTGGGAAGGATTGGGGGCAGGAGGAGAAGGGGACGACAAAGGATGAGATGGCTGGATGGCATCACTGACTTGATGGACATGAGTCTGAGTGAACTCCGGGAGTTGGTAATGGACAGGCAGGCCTGGTGTGCTGGAATTCATGGGGTCACAAAGAGTCGGACACAACTGAGGGACTGAACTGAACTGACCTGATATGGCAATAAAATAGATAACCTGGAAGAAATGCACAGATTCTTAGAAAAGTTCAATCTTTCAAGACTGAACCAGGAAGAAATAGAAATTATGAACAACCCAATTACAAGCCCTGAAACTACAGCTGTGATCAAAACTCTATGCAAAAAGCAAAAGCTGAGGTCCAGATGACTTCATGGGAGAATTCTATCAAATATTTAGAGAAGAGCTAATGCCTATCCTTCTAAAACTCTTTCAAAAAATTGCAGAAGAAGGAACACTTCCAACCTCATTCTATGAGGCCACCATCACCATGGTAACAAAACCAGAGAAAGACAACACAAAAAAAGAAAATGATAGGCCAATATCACTGATGAATATAGATGCAAAAATCCTCAAAAAATTTTAGCAAACAGAATTCAGCAACACATCAAAAACTCATACAGCATCATCAAGCTGGGTATATTCCAGGGAAACATGGATTCTTCAATATACACAAATCAGTCAATGTGATACACCATATTAACAAATTGAAAGATAAAAATCATATGATAATCTCAATAGATGCAGAAAAAACCTTTGACAAAATTCAGCACCCATTTATGATTAAAATGCTTCAAGAAATGGGCATAGAAGGAACCTACCTCAACATAGTAAAGGCCATATATGATAGTTCAGTTTAGTCATTCAGTAGTGTCCAACTCTTTGCGACCCCATGAATCACAGCATGCCAGGCCTCCCTGTCCATCACCAACTCCCGGAGTTAACCCAGACTCATGTCCATCAAGTTAATGATGCCATCCAGCCATCTCATCCTTTGTCGTCCCCTTCTCCTCCTGTCCCCAATCCCTCCCAGCATCAGAGTCTTTTCCAATGAGTCAACTCTTCACATGAGGTGGCCAAAGTACTGGAGTTTCAGCTTTAGCATCATTCCTTCCAAAGAAATCCCAGGGCTGATCTCCTTCAGAATGGACTGGTTGGATCTCCTTGCAGTCCAAGGGACTCTCAAAAGGCTTCTCCAACACCACAGTTCAAAAGCATCGATTCTTCGGCACTCAGCTTTCTTCACAGTCCAACTCTCACATCCATACATGACCACAGGAAAAACCATAGCCTTGACTAGACGGACCTTTGTTGGCAAAGTAATGTCTCTGCTTTTCAATATGCTATCTAGGTTGGTCATAACTTTCCTTCCAAGGAGTAAGCGTCTTTTAATTTCATGGCTGCAGTCACCATCTGCAGTGATTTTGGAGCCCCCCAAAATAAAGTCTGACACTGTTTCCACTGTTTCCCCATCTATTTCCCATGAAGTGATGGGACCAGATGCCATGATCTTTGTTTTCTGCATGTTGAATTTTAAGCCAACTTTTTCACTCTCCACTTTCACTTTCATCAAGAGGCTTTTTAGTTCCTCTTCACTTTCTGCCATAAGGGTGGTGTCATCTGCATATCTGAGGTTATTGATATTTCTCCCAGCAATGCTGATTCCAGCGTGTGCTTCATCCAGCCTGGGATTTCGCATGGTGTACTCTGCATATAAATTAAATAAGCAGGGCGACAATATACAGCCTTGACGTACTCCTTTTCCTATTTGGAACGAGTCTATTGTTCCATGTCCAGTTCTAACTGTTGCACACTGACCTGCATACAGGTTTCTCAAGAGACAGGTCAGGTGGTCTGGTATTCCCATCTCTTTCAGAATTTTCCACAGTTTATTGTGATCCACACAGTCAAAGGCATTTGCATAGTCAATAAAGCAGAAATAAATGTTTTTCTGGAACTCTCTTGCTTTTTCCATGATCCAGCAGATGTTGGCAATTTGATCTCTGGTTCCTCTGCCTTTTCTAAAACCAGCTTGAACATCAGGAAGTTCACGGTTCACATATTGCTGAAGCCTGACTTGGAGATTTTTGAGCATTACTTTACTAGTGTGTGAGATGAGTGCAATTGTGCGGTAGTTTGAGCATTCTTTGGCATTGCCTTTCTTTGGAATTGGAATGAAAACTGCCCTTTTCCAGTCCTGTGGCCACTGCTGAGTTTTCCAAATTTGCTGGCATATTGAGTGTAGCATTTTCACAGCATCATCTTTCAGGATTTGAAATAGCTCCACTGGAATTCCATCACCTCCACTAGCTTTGCTCATAGTGATGCTTTCTAAGGCCTACTTGACTTCACATTCCAGGATGTCTGGTTCTAAGTCAGTGATCACACCATCGTGATTATCTGGGTCGTGAAGATCTTTTTTGTACAGTTCTTCTGTGTATTCTTGTCACCTCTTCTTAATATCTTCTGCTTCTGTTAGGTCCATACAATTTCTGTCCTTTATCGAGCCCATCTTTGCATGAAATGTTCCCTTGGTATATCTAATTTTCTTGAAGAGATCTCTAGTCTTTCCCATTCTATTGTTTTCCTCTATTTCTTTGCATTGATAGCTGAGGAAGGCTTTCTTATCTCTACTTGCTATTCTTTGGAACTCTGCATTCATATGCTTATATCTTCCCTTTTCTCCTTTGCTTTTCGCTTCTCTTCTTTTCACAGCTATTTGTAAGGCCTCCTTAGACAGCCATTTTGCTTTTTTGCATTTCTTTTCCATGGGGATGGTGTTGATCCCTGTCTCCTGTACAATGTCACGAATCTCATCCCATAGTTCATCAGGCACTCTATCTATCAGATCTAGGTTCTTAAATCTATTTCTCACTTCCACTGTATAATCATAAGGGATTTGATTTAGGTCATACCTGAATGGTCTAGTGGTTTTCCTACTTTCTTCAATTTCAGTCTGAATTTGGCAATAAGGAGTTCATGATCTGAGCCACAGTCAGCTCCTGGTCTTGTTTTTGCTGACTGTATAGAGCTTCTCCATCTTTGGCTGCAAAGAATATAATCAGTCTGATTTCAGTGTTGACCATCTGGTGATGTCCATGTGTAGAGTCTTCTCTTGTGTTGTTGCAAGAGGGTGTTTGTTATGACCAGTGCATTGTCTTGGCAAAACTCTATTAGTCTTTGCCCTGCTTCATTCCGTATACCAAGGCCAAATTTGCCTGTTACTCCAGGTGTTTCTTGACTTCCTACTTTGCATTCCAGTCCCCTATAATGAAAAGGACATCTTTTTTGGGTGTTAGTTCTAAAAGGTCTTGTAGGTCTTCATAGAACCGTTCAACTTCAGCTTCTTCAGCGTTACTGGTTGGGGCATAGACTTGGATTACTGTGATATTGAATGGTTTGCCTTGGAAACGAACAGAGATCATTCTGTTGTTTTTGAGATTGCATCCAAGTACTGCATTTCGGACTCTTTTGTTGACCATGATGGCTATGCCATTTCTTCTGAAGGATTCCTGCCTGCAGTAGTAGATATAATTGTCATCTGAGTTAAATTCACCCATTCCAGTCCATTTTAGTTCGCTGATTCCTAGAATGTCGACATTCACTCTCGCCATCTCTTGTTTGACCACTTCCAACATGCCTTGATTCATGGACCTGACATTCCAGGTTCCTATGAAATATTGCTCTTTACAGCACCGGACCTTGCTTCTATCACCAGTCACATCCACAGCTGGGTATTCTTTTTGCTTTGGCTCCATCCCTTCATTCTTTCTGGAGTTATTTCCCCACTGATCTCCAGTAGCAAATTGGGCACCTACTGACCTGGGGAGTTCCTCTTTCAGTATCCTATCATTTTGCCTTTTCATACTGTTCATGGGGTTCTCAAGGCAAGAATACTGAAGTGGTTTGCCATTCCCTTCTCCAGTGGACCACATTCTGTCAGATCTCTCCACCACCGCCTGTCTTGGGTTGCCCCACTGGCATGGCTTAGTTTCATTGAGTTAGACAAGGCTGTGGTCCTAGTGTGATTAGGTTGACTAGTTTTCTGTGAGTATGGTTTCAGTGTGTCTGCCCTCTGATGCCCTCTTGCAACACGTACCGTCTTACTTGGGTTTCTCTTACCTTGGACGTGGGGTATCTCTTCACGGCTGCTCAAGCAAAGCATAGCCGCTGCTCCTTACCTTGGACAAGGGGTATCTCCTCACCGCCGCCCTTCCTGACCTTCAATGTGGGATAGCTCCTCTAGGCCCTCCTGCGCCTGTGCAGCCACGGCTCCTTTGGTGTGGGGTTGGTCCTCCTGGCTGCCACCCCTGGCCTCGGGTGTGGGGTTGATCCTCCCGGCCACCACCCCTGGCCTTGGGCATGGGGTTGTTCCTCCCAGCTGCTGCCCCTGGCCTCGGACGTGGGGTAACTCCTCTCGCAGGGTAACTTATCCTCATATATGATAAGCCTACAGCAAACATTATTCTCAATGGTGAAAAATTACAAGCATATCCCCTAAGATCAGGAACAAGATAAGGGTGTCCACTTTCACCACTATTATTCAGCATAGTTCTGGAAGTCCTAGCTACAGCAATCAGAGAAGAAAAAGAAATAAAAGGAATTCAGATCAGAAAAGAAGAAGTAAAGCTCTCAGTGTTTGCAGATGACATGATACTGTACATAGAAAACCCTACAGATAGTATCAGAAAATTACTAGAGCTAATCAGTGAATTTAGCAAAGTTGCAGGATACAAAATCAATACACAGAAATCACTTGTATTTCTATATACTAACAATGAATAATCAGAAAGAGAAATTAAGGAATCAATCCCATTCACCATTGTAACAAAAAGAATAAAATATCTAGGAATAAACTTGCCTAAGGAGATCAGTCCTGGGTGTTCTTTGGAAGGAATTATGCTAAAGCTGAATCTCCAGTACTTTGGCCACCTGATGCGAAGAGTTGACTCATTGGAAAAGACTCTGATGCTGGGAGGGATTGGGGTTAGGAGGAGAAGGGGACGACAGAGGATGAGATGGCTGGATGGCATCACTGACTCGATGGACATGAGTCTGAGTGAACCCCGGGAGTTGGTGATGGACAGGGAGGCCTGGCATGCTGCAATTCATGGGGTCGCAAAGAGTCAGACACGACTGAGTGACTGAACTGAACTGAACTGAAGGAGACAAAAGAACTGTACACAGAAAATTATAGGACACTGATGAAAGAAACCAAAGATGACATAAACAGATGGAGAGATATTCTATTGTTCCTGGGTAGGAAGAATCACTATTGTGAAAATGACTATATTACCAAATGTTATCTACAGATTAAATGTGATCCTTATCAAATTACCAATGGCATTTTTCACAGAACTAAAACAAAAAAAAAAATTCCACAATTCCTATGGGAATACAAAAGACCCCGAATAGTCAAAGCAATCTTGAGAAAGAAGAATGGAGCGGGAGGAATCAACCTTCCCGACTCAAATCATACTACAAAGCTACAGTCATCAAGACAGTAAGGTACTGGCACAAAAACAGAAATATAGACCAATGGAACAAGGTAAAAAGCCCAGAAATAAATGCATGCACCTATGGGTACCTTATTTTTGACAAAGGAGGCAGGAATATACAACGGGGCAAAGACAGCCTTTTCAATAAATGGTGCTGGGAAAACCGGACAGTTACATTAGAGCACTCCTTAATACCACACACAAAGATAAACTCAAAATGGAATAAAGACCTAAATGTAAGACCAGAAACTGTAAAACTCTTAGAGGAAACATAGATAGAACACTCAGTGACATAAATCAAAACAAGATCCTCTATGATCCATCTCCTAGAGTAATAGAAATAAAAACAAAAGTAAACAAGCAGGGCCTGATTAAACTTAAAAGCTTTTGTACAACAATGGAAAATATAAGCAAGGTGAAAAGACGGCCCTCAGAATGGGAGAAAATAATAGCAAATGAAACAATTGACAAAGGATTAATTTCCCAAATATACAAGCAGCTCATACAACTCAATACCAGGAAAACAAACAACCCAATCAAAAAGTGGGAAAAAGACCTAAACAGACATTTCTCCAAAGAAGACATACAGATGACTAACAAACACAAGGAAAGATGCTCAACATCACTCATTATTAGAGAAATGCAAATCAAAACTACAATGAGATACCACCTCACACCAGTCAGAATGGCCATCATCAAAAAGTCTACAAATAATAAATGCTGGAAAGGGCGTGGAGAAAAGGTAACGCTCTTGCGCTGTTGGTGGGAATGTAAATTGATACAGCCACTATGGAAGATGATATGGAGATTCCTTAAAAAACTAGGAATAAAACCACTATATGATCCAGCAATCCCACTCCTAGGCATATACCCTGAGGAAACCAAAATTGAAAGAGACACATGTATCACATAGTTCAAGGACTATTTACAATAGCTAGAATATGGGAGCAACCTAGATGTCTACCGACAGACCAATGGATAAAGAAGTTGTGGTACATATACACAATGGAATATTATTCAGCCATAAAAGTGTATGCATTTGAGTCAGTTCTAATGAGGTGGTGAACCTAGAACCTATTATACAGAGTAAAGTAAGTCAGAAAGAGAAAGATAAATATTGTATTCTAATGCATACATACAGAATCTAGAAAAACAGTTCTGAAGAATTTATTTACAAGGCAACAAAGAAAAAACAGACAAAGAGAACAGACTTGTGGACATGGGGAGAGGGGATGAGAGGGTGAGATGTGTGGAAAGCATAACATGGAAACTTACATTACCATATGTAAAATAGATAGCCAATGGGAAATTGCTGTATGGCTCAGGAAACTTAAACAGGGGCTCTGTATTCAACCTAGAGGGGTGGGATGGGGAGGGAGATGGGAGGGAGTTTCAAAAGGGAGGGGACATATGTATATCTATGGCTGATTCATGTTGAGGTTTGACAGAAAACAGCAAAATTCTGTAAAGCAATTATCCTTCAATAAAAAATATAGATGCACTACAGTTCTAACCAAAAAAAGGAGTTTTGTATAGAAATTGACAAGCTTCTAAAATTTATATGAACACAAAAGACTTAGAATGGTCAAAATAACTTTGAAAAAGAAAATCAAGTTTAGAGAACTAATGCTACCTGATTTTTATAAATATAGCTACAATTCTTAAGACAGTGATATTGATATGAGATAGACAGATTAATACGGTAAAATAGAGATTCTAAAAGTCCATGCTTACGTGCAGTCGTGTCGCAATGACTGACTGTAGCCTGCCAAGCACCTCTATCCCTGAGATTTTCCAGACAAGAATACTGGAGTGGGTTGCCATTTCCTTCTCCAGGAGATCTTTCCGACCCAGAGACAGAAAGTGCAACTCCTGCATTAGCTGGTAGTTTGTTTGTTTGTTTGTTTTTTACCACTGCACCACTTGGGAAGCCCTAACCATTAGAATAGCTAATACTGAAAAGACTGATCACACCAAATGTTGACAGGACATCTATGGCTCTCATTCAACTGTGAGCAGGAATATAAAATGTATTGGAAAACAGCTTGGCAGGTTTTAAAAAGCTAAACAAGGACCTACCATTCCACTCCATATATTTACCTGGAGAAATGAAAATATATGTCCATACAAAGATTTATATAAAAATGTTCATGGTGGCTTTATTATAATAGCCCAAACTAGAAATAACCCAAATATCTATCAACAAGTTAATGGATAATGAAACTGTAGTGAATCAACATAATGGAATATTACTCAGTATAAAAATGAATGAACTATTGGTACACACAATATAGATGAGTCCAAAATAATTATGCTGAGTGAAAGAAGACAGACAAAGAAGTACATACTACACAATTTCTTTTGTATTAAATTCTAAAACATCCAAGCTAATCTAGAGTGAGAGAAAACAGATCAGTGCTTTCTTTAGAAAAAAGCAGAGAGGATGGGGATTATGAAGCAACACAAGGAAACTTCTGGATGTGACACACGTGTTAACTATCAAGACTGTGGTGACGTTTTCTGAGAAGAATAAATGAGCTAAAACATCACATTTTATTCTTTAAATATATGTAATTTATTAGTCACAATTATATCTCAATAATGTTCATTAAAAAAACACATGAAAAATACTTTCCCCACATTACCCAGCGGGAACTACCACTTGAAGCTTCAAACTTGGCACCAACATTAAAAATAATTAACATTCAAGTCCTGCCAGACTCCTCTGTCCACAGGATTTCCCTGGCAAGAATACTGGAATGGGTTGCCGTATCTTTCTGCTGGGGATCTTCCTGACCCAGGTATCAAACCCACGTCCCCTGCTTGGCAGGCAGATTCTTTACCACCAAGCCACATGGGAAGTCCCTCATATCAATATCCTACCTTCTAAACAGTCTGCAAATAAATGGATATTTGAAATTACAATACTTTGTCACTAATAGTCTTATTTTACACCACAGTGAAACAGAAGTTAAAATACTACTTTTTTGAAGCAGTGAAATTTTAAATTAATATCCTTTAAGGGGAAAGCCTTGAACTGATTTGAGAAGGATTATATGTAGGAATACTGGAGTAGGGGCCGACTCTCCCCAAAGTTTTAGCCTAAACACATAGAACACAGTGCATTTCAGTGGGCTGTGCTAGTAACTCCAACCTCTGGAGGTATTAACTGGCATTAGGCACATAGCATTTTAGCCATTCAGTGGGTAAAGACATCCATTGACTTAGTAGGATGATAATACTTTTATCAAATCTATATTACAGGTTGTTCACTGTATTATGTGCCAGGCCTGCAATGTATGCCGGGCATACGAGAGCAACTAAGGTCTTAAGGGACTCAGAGTTTAGTATTATCTTAGTATTTACAAGCATTATTACTGTGTCATGAATGTGATTTAGCAGACATAGTATTGCTAAAGAATAAAATGTAACTCTATAATTGCAAAAACAATTGCATTCAATTTATAAGGAATATGGCTTACGCCCATGGAAGAATAAAGAGTACTGCATTATGGTTTTGATTTGTGAACACCCTGTGAATCAGACACTCTGACACAAAAGAGATCAAACACAGTGCATGTCTGGGTACAAAGAAAGAAGGAAAGTATAATACTGTGTAGCAAATTATCTGTTCACAAAGCCTAAATTATCTTTAGTTTGATTTTATCCTTGTCAAATATGAAGACTGCTGTTTCCTTATAGACTTTCTTTTGACATCCGTAGGATGTTTCCAGGTTGATTCATTACCTTGGTGATAGACTTCAAATTCTATTTTCAGACTTTTTTTTTTTGCAAATTCTAGAACCAAGATTAACTGCTTGTGTGATCATTTCTCAAATAAGAAAGTGTTTTGCATCATTCACATAAATGTGTCCTAGATTGTGGTCAGCAACTTTAAAAAAATAAAAGCAGCTAGTGGGTGTAGAAGCATAATGACTATAATTAGGTAGGCACTTCCTTATTAGTTTGTAACCTTTCACAATAGCCCTTTCTCTTATTAATAAGTCATTATTTTGTAAGCACTTAACCCTGATTCTGAAAGTTGATTTAAATTCTAGATGCTCTGCCTATATCTACACAACACAGAGCAAAATGAAGATCTAAGGAAGTGTAGCTGGATACAGTAGATCTGAATAACTCACATCTATACTGATAACCTATGAAAGCAAAATCACTCCTTTTTAAATGCATTTTATTTATTCATATTTTTTACTTTTGCTTGTGCTGGGTTTTCGTTGCTGCACGTTGGTTTTCTCTAGTTGCGGCAAGCAGGGGCTGTTCCTCACTGTGCTTGGGCTTCTCACTTCAGTAGCTTCTCCTGTTGCAGAGTGCAGGCTCCAGGCAGTGGGCTTCAGCAGTTGCAGCGTGTGGCTCTAGAGTGCAGGCTCAGCGCCTGTGACCCATGGGCTTAGCTGCTCCACAGCATGTGGAATCTTCCCAGACCAGGGATCGAACCCATGTTTCCCGCATTGGCAGGCAGATTCTTATCCACTGTACCACCAGGAAAGTCCCAAAATCACTATTTAGTTAAAAGTTGTCTCTTTCTAAAAGTAAAAAATTTGATTCCACTAATATGAACTGGAAAAAATTATGTATTATTATATACTGTAGCTCTGGTTTGTAACACACCCAAGCTTAATTAAAAGGGCTTTGGTAAAGTTCTTGAGGACTCTCAGCTCATTCTATAATTTTAAAATTTTCACAAAATGAAAAGAAAGTACAATAGTAAAATCACATTCTGAGCTTAGTAATACAAAATAACCCATTATTTTGAGACTAAGGTTAGTTGGGCTAGGCTCAGTTCAGTTTAGTCACTCAGACATGTCTGACTGTTTGTGACCCCCATGGACTGCAGCACACCAGGGTTCCCCATCCATCACCAACTCCCAAAGGTCGCCCAAACTCATGTCCATCAAGTCAGTGATGCCATCCAACCATCTCATCCTCTGTCATCCCCTTCTCCTCCTGCCTTTAATCTTTCCCAGCATCAGGGTCTTTTCTAATGAATCAGTTCTTTGCATCAGGTGGCCAAAGTATTGGAGATTCAGTTTCAGCGTCAGTCCTTCCAATGAATATTCAGGACTAATTTCCTTTTGGATTGACTGGTTTGATCTCTTTGCAGTCCAAGGGACTCTCCTAGCCTGCTGCTGCTGCTGCTAAGTCACCTAGGAGAGTCCTAGTCTGGATTAGCCTAGATGATCATACTCTTAAAAAGTTGTTAAAGAATTCATTTCACTTCTCTCATCATCTGGAAATAAAGTTAATACAGGCTGATTTAATTTTCTGGAGTATATTCTTAGTATAAACAGACATCAAATTAACTTCAGTTTTCCAACTGTTTTCAACTTGCTAATGCATTGAATACATGGTATACTATTTTCAACTGGCTTATAAACTGAATGCATGGTGTTGTTCTATGAATTTTTGTAATATCATGGTTATATTGTAATTAAACCAATTTTATGGTATTGAAGTAAGTGAATAACAGAGCATGAGCCTCCTCTGGGAATTTCCAGAAGGCATACTCTAACATCAACAAGAGACATGAAAACAGTTTTCATGATTCTTTGCTCTTTGTAGATATTCCTGGCTTACCATGTGGTACTGCTGCTAAGTTGCTTCAGTCGTGTCAGACTCTGTGCAACCCCATAGACAGCAGCCCACCAGGCTCCCCTGTCCCTGGGATTCTCCAGGCAAGAACACTGGACTGGGTTACCATTTCCTTCTCCAATGCATGAAAGTGAAAAGTGAAAGTGAAGTCGTTCAGTCGTGCCGACTCTTCGCCACCACACGGACTGCAGCCTACCAGGCTCCTCCGTCCATGGGATTTTCCAGGCAAGAGTGCTGGAGTGGGTTGCCACTGCCTTCTCCCTCACATGGTACTAGTGATATAGAACCTGCTTGCCAATGCAGGAGATGTAAGAGATGCAGATTCCATCCTTGGGTGGGGAAGATCCCCTGGAGGAGGGCATGGCAACCCACTCCAGTGTTCTTGCCTGGAGAATCCCATGGACAGAGGAACTTGGTGGGCTACAGTCCACAGAGTCGCAAAGAATCAGACACAACTAAAGCGACTTAGCATGCAAACAGAACAGCTATACTAGTTTTCCTATTTCCAAAATAAAGACTGAAATGTTCTAAACAGTAACTGATCTGTGAAGGGTTGCATAGAGGGAACCACAAACAGTACATTTATGCCTCCTCCAGTATTCTCTGCCCTCTTAATTACGTATTTCAATTGCATTAACATTACTTCTCTTGGGAATTTTCCATTAAGTGATCAATCTGTCCATTAGGTTATTTTCCCTGATATAATATTGAGCTTCTGCTCTCATTTGCTATTTTCCCCCCATTAGTGCTAATTAGGTCCCCTTGGATCAGGGAGAATACAGTTCCATCTCAGCATACTCTTTCAAATGCTGTAGACAATGATGCACAGCTTTATTTATTATGCACTGAATACTTGTAAATTGGCCTGAATAATTCTGCCTGAGATTGTAATTATGTTGATTTGCCTTCTTTGGAAGTTCTTAAATTTTCTGGTCTTTTCCAAGGTAAATAAGTATTTAAAACTCACTAGAATATATTAAGGAAAATGTCAGCACCTACACCAATGATTTCTGACTATCTCCAGAGAAGAAGGAGACAAAGATGGGGGGATGGGGTAGAGGAGAGACAGAAGAGAGGGAAGGAAAACGTGTGACTTACCAAATAACATCAAAATGGAATTTAACACAAAATACATTTATGACCATTTTAACTATGAGATTGATTAACCCAATTTGTAATTTAAAACAAAACTATCAGAACTTTAAAATTAGTCCAGTTCTTATGCTTAATGAACTTAAACATTTTTGACTTTGTCTTTTTTTTTCCTTTTGTATTTCTCCTCTCCTCTACTGTTATTCTCTCAGAATGTCTTTTGCTTGGACCATCTTAGACATTCAATAAATACTGTGAAGTACAGTATTGATGGATGATGAAAGAAAGAGATACAAATAGGATTAAAATGTCTTACTTTCATAGGATTTAATGTGTGACATGAACTACCACCTAATTTAAGCAGCTGTAGGAATTGCTATTTGAATTCTTTCAAAAATACTATTAATAAATTACAAGTCAGTGGTGTGAAAAAACTAAGTGAGGAGCGATGTTCCAAGTTAAAAAAAAAAAAGTCAAAACAATGTCACAATTAAATATAATGTGAGAACTTAATTTGGATCCTGTTTGAAACAAACCAACTGTAACAAGATATTTTTGAGACAATTGGAACAAATTGAATATGGCCTGGGTGTTACATGATACCAAGGAATTATTGTCAATTTATGATGTATGATAATGGCACTGTGGTTGTGTAGTAAAATTGCTATAATTCTTGTTGACACATACTGAGTTAGTTAGAAATGAAATGGCATGCTGAGATTTGCTATAAGGCATTTTAGCAAAGAAAAAAGAGGGGGGGCATGTATACAGTAAAAGTAAAACCCTGATAATTGTTGACTGTACTAAATGATACATTCATGGAGATTCATTATTTTGTCTTCTACTTTATGCATGTTTAAATCTTTTAAAATAAAAATATTTTAAATAATACAAAAGTAACACATATTTAATATGTAAAAGTATGAATTTTAAAATATAAGATATGTATACGTTGATGTCTTCCCTCACCACCACCCATAAATCCTACTTACAAAGGAAATCACTATGAACAATTTGGTGTATATACCAATATGGACATTTCTATCTACGTATACACCTATATGTACATATTTAATTTTTTTTACCAAAGTGCTTTTTAACCTTTTCTTTATTAAAACTGTATCTTGGGGGCTTCCCTGGTGGCTCAATGGTAAAGAATCCACCTGCCAATGCAGGAGCCCTGGGTTTAATTCCTGATCCAGGAAGACGCCACATGTTTCAGAGCAACTAAGCCAGTGTACAACTATTGAGACAGTGCTCTAGAACCCGGGAACCGCAACTACTGAGCCCATGCGCCGCAACTACTACAGCCTGTGCTCCTAGAGCCCATGCTCCATGACAAGAGAAGCCACTGCAATGAGAGGCCTGCACACGGCAACTAGAGAATAGCCCCAGCGCCCGCTCGCAACAGCTAGAGAAAAGCCCATGCAGCAAGGAAAACCCAGCACAGCCATAAATAAATGAATAAAACTGCTTTAAAAAAAAAACAAACCAAAAACTGTATCTTGGACACTTTTCCATGCCCGTAACTTTAGATCTACCTTGTTCTTACTAACTGGTGCAGAGAATTCCATTGCTTGGATAGTTTGCCTGGATGATTTCATTTTTATAATCCCAAATGGTATTTCATTTGTTCCCAGTTTGTAACTATTACAAGCAAAATTAGAAGGAACCTTTTGTACATGTCTCTTTACATTAGTGTGACCATGTGGGTAGAATAAAGTTTTAGAAATAGGATTGAGAGGCAGTCTAAATTAGTGGGCAAGGGTGTGCACACTGCAGTCACACTCCTTGGGAACTAATGTCAGTGCTGTTCACTGACAATCTGAGTGATCTTGGGCTCTCAGAATATCAGTATAGGATTAATAATAATCATACTCACATGATAACATTATTGTGAGAATAAACAATACATATAAAGTGTTTAGAAGAGCTGTGAAATAACAATAAATATATATATTTCTTGTTATATATATTTCTTTATATATATGCTGCTGCTGCTGCTGCTGCTAAATCGCTTCAGTCGTGTCCAACTCTGTGCGACCCCATAGACGGCAGCCTACGAGGCTCCCCCGTCCCTGGGATTCTCCAGGCAAGAACACTGGAGTGGGTTGCCATTGCCTTCTCCAATGCAGGAAAGTGAAAAGTGAAAGTGAAGTCGCTGAGTCTTGTCCGACTCTTAGCGAACCCATGGACTGCGGCCCACCAGGCTCCTCCATCCATGGGATTTTCCAGGCAAGAGTACTGGGGTGGGATGCCATTGCCTTCTCCGCTTTATATATATATATATATAAACTCTCTCCCTAGTTTTATAAATACAGTTTATATTTATTTATAGTTTTATAAATATATAAACTATATAAATATATAAACTATAATATATAAATATAAAATATAATATATATAATATAATATATATAATATAATATATATAAATATATAAACTATAATATATAAATATATAGTTTTATAAATATATAAATTTATATATTTATTTTGGTGTTTGATTCCACTTCCTGACACACAGCTCCTACAATCCTTGTAATGTCCTGAGTGATAGGAGTGTCTGACACAGAGCTCCTAAATCCTCTAGAATTTCCTGGGTAATAGAAGCGTCTGTCATTCTTATGATTCTTGGTGGGCTCCTGAATTAGGACCACAACATGGATTAGAAGCTTGGAAGTTTCAGTCCTACTCTCCATTCCCTAGGGAGGGGAGAGAAGCTGAAAACTGAGGTTATTATCCATCGTGCAGATATAATGTTGCTGTTTTTCAATTGTTCAGTCCTGTCTGACTCTTTTCGACCCCTCAGACAACAGCATACCAGGCTTCCCTGTCCTTCACCATCTCCCAGAGCTTGCTCAAATTCATCTTCATTAAATCGGTGATGCAATCCAAACATCTCATCCTCTGTCATCCCCTTCTCCTCCTGCCGTCAATCTTTCCCAGCATCAGGGTCTTTTCTAATGAGTCTTTTCTTTTCAACTCTTCACGTCATGTGGCCAAAGTATTGGAGCTTCAACTTCAGCATCCATCCTGCCAAAGAATATACATGGAGGCCCAGCTATATCAGTCCTTCAAATGAACTAATTGTAGGGCACTGAGTTTGTATCAGAGAATTGGTTGGTGTAGGAAAAACACACAGCTGGTCACAGAAGTGTTCTGTGTGAATGTAATGAGTAGGAAAAAATAGTTTTCCTTTAGTTGGTATAGAGAGTTTTTTCCTTCCTAGAACATAGCTCATGACACACATAGGAAGGTCTCAATAAATGTCAGTTATCATTATTGTTAATGTAGATAGGGTTGATTTACACTCCCACCAATAGCAAGAAAATTATTTTTAATTTGATAAAGCAAAGTCATATCCTTATTTCAGTTTCCATTTTCTAAATATTTTTGAGATCGAACATTTGTTTATAGGATTCCTGGCCACTTTTATATTATTCCTAAGAAATATTAACCAGTGTCCATTACCTATTTCCCTACTGAGATAAAACTACTGATGGCACATTGCAGAGAGGTGAACAACCACCTACAAATTCTGACCAGACCTGAATTTCCAACTGAGAGAGTCTGCACACTCCAGCTTCAATCTGACATAAAGGAAAGCCACTCCTAACTATGTATCAGACCAATATTCTCACCAAGGACCTGGATCAAATCCTGTAGAAGAAATCAGCTATTTGAAGGCACTCAAGAGCAACAGTTAAAGGGGCAAGATCACAGAGAGAAGTACACAAATGTAAACTTAACATTTTCCTCCACTTTGCTTCTAGAGAAATTTGGTAAAACTTAAGCACAACTGGGCTTAGTGGCCAAGCAGAGCACCCAACTTTCAAGCTCAGAGCTTTCAGCATACTCACAAGCATGAAAATAAAAACTGATGCTTAAGAACCATCAAGGTAAACACTTTTGCTTTGCATTAGACCCCACAATAGACCCACAGAGGCTATGTCTCAGGACTAAGGACAAATCAAAATATATCAGACTTTCAGTTCAGTTCAATCACTCAGTCATGTCTGATTCCTTGCAACCCCATGTACTGCAGCATACCAGGCCACCCTGTTCATCACCAACTCCCGGAGTTTACTCAAATTCATGTCCATTGAGTCAGTGATGCTATCCAAACATCTCAACCTCTGTCATCCCCTTCTCCTCCCAGCTTCAGTCTTTCCCAGGATCAGGGTCTTTTTGAAGGAGTCAGTTCTTCACATCAGGTGGCCAAAGTATTGGAGTTTCAGCTTTAGCATCAGTCCTTCCAATGAATATTCAAGACTGATTTCCTTTAGGATTGACTGTTTTGGTCTCCTTGTTGTCCAAGGGACTCTCAAGAGTCTTCTCCAATACCACAGTTCAAAAGCACCAATTCTTCAGCACTCAGCTTTCTTTATAGTCCAGCTCTCACATCCATACATGACTACTGGAAAAATGATAGTCTTGACTACATGGACCTTTGCTGGCAAAGTAATGTCTCTACTTTTTAATATGCTGGCTAGCTTGGTCATAACTTTCCTTCCAAGGAGTACTGCTGCTGCTAAGTCGCTTCAGTCGTGTCCGACCCTGTGCGACCCCATAGACGGCAGCCCACCAGGCTCCCCCGTCCCTGGGATTCTCCAGGCAAGATTCTGGAGTAGGTTGCCATTCCCTTCTCCAATGCATGAAAGTGAAAAGTGAAAGTGAAGTCGCTCAGTCGTGTCCAGCTCTTAGCGACCCCATGGACTGCAGCCCACCAGGCTCCTCCACCCATGGGGTTTTCCAGGCAAGAGTACTGGAGTGGGGTGCCATTGCCTTCTCCATCCAAGGAGTAAGCGTCTTTTAATTTCATGGCTGCAGTCACCATCTGCAGTGATTTTGGAGCCCCAAATAATAAAGTCTATCACTATTGCCACTGTTTCCTCATCTATTTGCCATGAAGTGATGGGACCAGATGCCATGATGTTAGTTTCTGAATGTTGAGCTTTAAGCCAACTTTTTCACTCTCCTCTTTCACTTTCATCAAGAGGATCTTTAGTTCTTCTTTGCTTTCTGCCATAAGGGTGGTGTCATCTGCATACCTAAGGTTAATGATATTTCTCTCAGCAATCTTGATTCCAGCTTGTGCTTCATCCAGCCCAGTGTTTCTTGTGATGTACTCTGCATATAAGTTAAATAAGCAAGGTGACAATATACAACCTTGACGTACTCCTTTTCCTATTTGGAACCAGTCTATTGTTCCATGTCCAGTTCTAACTGTTGCTTCCTGACCTGCATATAGGTTTCTCAAGAGGCAGGTTTGGTGGTCTGGTATTCCCATCTCTTTCAGAATTTTCCACGGTTTATTGTGATCCACACAATCAAAAGCTTTGGCATAGTCAATAAAGCAGAAATAGATGTTTTTCTGGACTCTCTTGCTTTTTCGATGATCCAGTGGATGTTGGCAATTTGATCTCTGGTTCCTCTGCCTTTTCTAAAACCAGCTTGAACATCTGGAAGTTCGGTTCACATAAGATGAGTGCAATTGTGTGGTAGTTTGAGCATTCTTTGGCATTGCCTTTCTTAGGGACTGGAATGAAAACTGACCTTTTCCAGTCCTGTGGCCACAGCTGGGTTTTCCAAATTTGCTGGCATATTGAGTGCAGCACTTTTACAGCATCATCTTTCAGGATTTGAAACAGCTCAACTGGAATGCCATCACCTCAACTAACTTTGTTTGTAGTGATGCTTTCTAAGGCCCACTTGACTTCACATTCCAGGATGTCTGGCTCTAGGTCAGTGATCACACCATCATGATTATCTGGGTCGTGAAGATCTTTTTTGTACAGTTCTTCTGTGTATTCTTGCCACCTCTTCTTAATATCTTCTGTTTCTGTTAGGTCAATACTGTTTCTGTTCTTTATCGAGACCATCTTAGCATGAAATGTTCCCTTGGTATCTCTAATTTTCTTGAAGAGATCTCTTGTCTTTCCCATTCTATTGTTTTCCTCTATTTCTTTGTACGGATCACTGAGGAAGGCTTTCTGATATCTCCTTGCTATTCTTTGGAACTCTGCATTCAAATGGGTGTATTTTTCCTTTTCTCCTTTGCTTTTCACATCTTTTCTTTTCACAGCTATTTTTAAGGCCTCCTCAGACAGCCATTTTGCTTTTCTGCATTTTTTTTTCTTGAGGATGGTCTTGATCCCTGTCTCCTGTACAAAGTCATGAACCTCTGTCCATAGTTTATCAGGCACTCTGTCTATCAGATCTAGTCCCTTAAATCTATCTCTCACTTCCACTGTATAATCATAAGGGATTTGATTTAGGTCATACCTGAATGGTCTAGTGGTTTTCCCCACTTTCTTCAATTTAAGTCTGAATTTGGCAATAAGGAGTTCATGATCTGAGCCACAGTCAGCTCCCAGTCTTGTTTTTGCTGACTGTATAGTATAGAGCTTCTCCATCTTTGGTTGCAAAGAATATAATCAATCGAATTTTGGTGTTGACCATCTGGTGATGTCCATGTGTAGAGTCGCCTCTTTAGTTGTTGCAAGAGGGTGTTTGCTATGACCAGTGCATTCTATTGACAAAACTCTATTAGCCTTTGCCCTGCTTCATCTTATACTCCAAGGCCAAATTTGCCTGTTACTCTAGACATTTCTTGACTTCCTACTTTTGCATTCCAGTCCGAAGGTCATTTAGGTCTTCATAGAACCATTCAACGTCAACTTCTTCAGCATTACTGGTCGGGGCATAGACTTGGATTACTGTGATATTGAATGGTTTGCCTTGGAAGCAAACAGAGATCATTCTGTCGCTTTTGAGATTGCATCCAAGTACTGCATTTTGGACTCTTGTTGACTATGATGGCTACTCCATTTCATCCAAGGGATTTCTGCCCACAGTAGTAGATATAATGGTTATCTGAGTTAAATTCACCCATTTCAGTCCATTTTAGTTCGCTGATTCCTGAAATGTCAATGTTCACTCTTGCCATCTCCTGTTTGACCACTTCCAATTTGCCTTGATTCATAGACCTAACATTCCAGGTTCCTATGCAATATTGCTCTTTACAGCATCGGACCTTGCTTCTATCACCACTCACATCCACAGCTGGGTGTTGATTTTGCTTTGGCTTTGTCTCTTCATTCTTTCTGGAGTTATTTCTCCACTGATGTCCAGTAGCATATTGGGCACCTACCGACCTGGGGAGTTCATCTTTCAGTGTCCTATCTTTTTGCTTTTTCATACTGTTCATGCGGTTCTCA
Source organism: Bos javanicus (assembly GCF_032452875.1). Taxonomy (NCBI): domain Eukaryota; kingdom Metazoa; phylum Chordata; class Mammalia; order Artiodactyla; family Bovidae; genus Bos; species Bos javanicus. The sequence continues at coordinate 52,511,935 of NC_083879.1, read as the reverse complement.
AGGCAAGAATACTAGAGTTGTTTGCCATTGCCTTCTCCGGTGGACCACATTTTGTCAGAACTCTCCACCATGACCTATCCCTCTTGGGTGGCCCTACACGGCATGGCTTATAGTTTCACTGGGTTAGACAAGGCTGTGGTCCACGTGATTAGATTGGATAGTTTTCTGTGACTGCGGTTTTAGTTGTCTGCCCTCTAATGGAGAGGAATAAGAGGCTTGTGCAAGCTTCCTGATGGGTGAGACTGACCAAGGGGTAAACCGGGTCTTGTTCTGATGGGCGGGGCCATGCTCAGTAAATCTTTAATCCAATTTTCTGTTGATGGGTGGAGCTGTGTCCCTCCCTGTTATTTATCTGTGGCCAAACTATGGTGGAGGTCATGAAGATAATGGTGACCTCCTTCAAAAGATCCCATGCATGTACTGCCACACTCAGTGCCCCCAACCCTGCAGCAGGCCACCACCGACCCATGCCTCTGCTGGAGACTCCTGGACACTCCAGGGCAAGTATGGGTCAGTCTCCTGTGGGGTCACTGCTCCTTTCTCCTGGGTCCTGATGCACACAAGTTTCTGCTTGTGCCCTCCAAGAGTCTATTTCCCAGTCCTGTGTAATTTCTCGCAACTCTATGGTGGGGTTAATGGTGAGCTCCTCCAAGAGGGCTTATGCCATACCCAGGTCTGCTGCACCCAAGAGCCCCTGTCCCTATGTCAGTCCACTGCTGACCCATACCTCCACAGGCTATGCTCAAATACAGTCCTGTCTCAGTCTCTGTGGGGGCCCTGGGTTCTGGTGCACACAAGGCATGTCTGAGCCCTCTGAGCATCTCTGCTGGGAATGGGGTTTGATTCTAAACACAGACTCACCCCTCCGACCATCTTGCTGGGGGTTCTCCTTTGCCCTTGGGTGTGGGGTATCTCACAGCAGCTCCAGTGCCTACTGTCTTACTGGAGTTTCTCTGACCTTGGACGTGGGGTATCTCCTCACGGCTGCTCACTCCAGTGCCGCATAGCTGCCTCTCACTCCAGCGCCACACAGACTTTCAGTTCAGTTCAGTTCAGTCGCTCAGTCGCGTCTGACTCTTTGCAACCCCATGAATCACAGCATGCCAGGCCTCCCTGTCCATCACCAACTCCAGGAGTCCACTGAGATTCATATCCATTGAGTCAGTGATGCCATCCAGCCATCTCATCCTTTGTCGTCCCCTTCTCCTCCTGCCCCCAATCCCTCCCAGCATCAGAGTCTTTTCCAATGAGTCAACTCTTCGCATGAGGTGGCCAAAGTACTGGAGTTTCAGCTTTAGCATCATTCCTTCCAAAGAAATCCCAGGGCTGATCTCCTTCAGAATGGACTGGTTGGGTCTCCTTGCAGTCCAAGGGACTCTCAAGAGGCTTCTCCAACATCACAGTTCAAAAGCATCAATTCTTCGGCACTCAGCCTTCTTCACAGTCCAACTCTCACATCCATACTGGAAAAACCATAGGCTTGACTAGACGAACCTTTGTTGGCAAAGTAATGTCTCTGCTTTTCAATATGCTATCTAGGTTGGTCATAACTTTCCTTCCAAGGAGTAAGCGTCTTTTAATTTCATGGCTGCAGTCACCATCTGCAGTGATTTTGGAGCCCCAAAAATAAAGTCTGACACTGTTTCCACTGTTTCCCCATCTATTTCCCATGAAGTGATGGGACTGTATGCCATGATCTTCGTTTTCTGAATGTTGAGCTTTAAGCCAACTTTTTCACTTTCCACTTTCACTTTCATCAAGAGGCTTTTGAGTTCCTTTTCACTTTCTGTCATAAGGGTGGTGTCATCTGCATATCTGAGGTTATTGATATTTCTCCCTGCAATCTTGATTCCAGCTTGTGTTTCTTCCAGACCAGCGTTTCTCATGATGTACTCTGCATGTAAGTTAAATAAGCACAGTGACAATATACAGCCTTGACGTACTCCTTTTCCTATTTGGAACCAGTCTGTTGTTCCATGTCCAGTTCTAACTGTTGCTTCCTGACGTGCATATAGGTTTCTCAAGAGGCAGGTCAGGTGGTCTGGTATTCCTATCTCTTTCAGAACTTTCCACAGTTTATTGTGATCCATGCAGGCAAAAGCTTTGGCATAGTCAATAAAGCAGAAATAGATATTTTTCTGGAACTCTCTTGATTTTTCCATGATCCAGCAGATGTTGGCAATTTGATCTCTGGTTTCTCTGCCTTTTCTAAAACCAGCTTGAACATCTGGAAGTTCAAAGTTCATGTATTGCTGAAGCCTGACTTGGAGAATTTTGAGCATTACTTTACTAGCGTGTGAGATGAGTGCAATTGTGCGGTAGTTTGAGCATTCTTTGGCATTGCCTTTCTTAGGGATTGGAATGAAAACTGACCTTTTCCAGTCCTGTGGCCACTGCTGAGTTTTCCAAATTTGCTGGCATGTTGAGTGCGGCACTTTCACAGCATCATCTTTCAGGATTTGAAATAGCTCAACTGGAATTCCATCACCTCCACTAGCTTTGTTCGTAGTGATGCTTTCTAAGGCCCACTTGACTTCACATTCCAGGATGTCTGGCTCTAGGTCAGTGATCACACCATTGTGATTATCTGGGTCATGAAGATCTTTTTTGTACAGTTCTTCTGTGTATTCTTGCCACCTCTTCTTAATATCTTTTGCTTCTGTTAGGTCAATACTGTTTCTGTCCTTTATCAAGCCCATCTTTGCATGAAATGTTCCCTTGGTAGCTCTAATTTTCTTGAAGAGATCTCTAGTCTTTCCCATTCTGTTGTTTTCCTCTATTTCTTTGCCTTGATCACTGAGGAAGTCTTTCTCATCTCTTCTAGCTATTCTTTGGAACTCTGAATTCAGATGCTTATATCTTTCCTTTTCTCCTTTCCTTTCGCTTCTCTTCTTTTCACAGCTATTTGTAAGGCCTCCTTACACAGACTTTAAATGGATTGAAATTGCATCAAAATCTTTTTTTATTTAAATTTATTTTTTAATTGAAGGATAATTGCTTTATAGAATTTTGTTGTTTTCTGTCAAATCTCAACAGGAATCAGCCATAGTTATACATATATCCCCTCCCTTTTGAACCTCCCTCCTATCCCTCTTCCCATCCCACCCCTCTAGGTTGATACAGAGCCCCTGTTTGAGTTTCCTGAGCCATACAATAAATTTCCATTGGCTATCTATTTTACATATGGTAATGTAAGTTTCTATGTTACTCTTTTCATACATCTCATACTCTCTTCCCCTCTCCCCATGTCCATAAGTCTGTTCTCTATGTAAGTTTCTCCGTTGTTGCCCTGCAAACATTCTTCAGTACCATTTTTTAGATACCATATATATGCATTAGTATACAATATTTATCTTTCTCTTTCTGACTTACTTCACTCTGTATAATAGACTCTAGGTTCATCCACCTCATTGGAACTGACTCAAGTGTGTTCCTTTTTAATGGCTGAGTAATATTTCATTGAGTATATGTACTACAACTTCTTTATCCATTCATCTGTTGATGGACATCTAGGTTGCTTCCATGTTCTAGCTATTATAAATAGTGCTGCAATGAACAATGGGATACATGTGTCTTTTTCAATTTGGTTTCCTCGGAGTATATGCCTAGGAGTGGGATTGCTGGATCATATGGTCATTCCTAGTTTATTAAGGAAACTCCATACCATCTTCCATAGTGGCTGTATCAATTTACATTCCCACCAACAGTGCAAGAATGTTCCCTTTTCTCCACACCCTCTCCAGCATTTATTGTTTGTAGACTTTTTGATGATGTGAGGTGTGAGGTGATATCTCATTGTAGTTTTGATTTGTATTTCTCTAATAATGAGCGATGCTGAGCATGTTTTCATGTGTATTAGTCATCTGTATGTCTTCTTTGGATAAATGTCTGTTCAGGTCTTTTCCCCACTTTTTGATTAGGTTGTTTATTTTTCTGGTATTGAGTTGTATGAGCTGCTAGTATATTTTGAAAACTAATCCTCTGTCAGTTTGCTATTATTTTCTCCCATCCTGAGGGCTGTCTTTTCACCTCGCTTATAGTTCCCATTGATGTACAAGAGCTCGAAAGTTTAATCAGGTCCCACTTGTTTACTTTTGTTTTTATTTCCATTACTTTAAGAGGTGGCTCATAGAGGATCTTGCTTTGATTTATGTTATCGAGTGTTCTACCTAGGTTTTCCTTTAAGAGTTTTACATTTTCTAGTCTTACATTTAGGTCTTTAGTTCATTTTGAGTTTATCTTTGTGTATGGTGTTAGGAAGTGTTCTAATTTCATTCTTTTACAGTTGTCCAGTTTTCCCAGCACCATTTATTGAAGAGGCTATCTTTGTCCCATTGAATATTCTTGCCTCCTTTGTCAAAAATAAGGTACCCATAGGTGCATGGGTTTATTTCTGGGCTTTCTATCTTGTTCCATTGGTCTATATTTCTGTTTTTGTGCCAGTACCATATCATATTGATGATTATAGCTTTGTAGTATAATATGAAGTCAGGAAGGTTGATTCCTTCAGCTCCGTTCTTCTTTCTCAAGACTGCTTTGACTATTCGGGGTCTTTTGTGTTTCCATATGAATTGTGGAAATTTTTTGTTCTAATTCTATGAAAAATGTCATTGGTGATTTGATAGGGATTGCATTTAATCTGTAGATTGCATTTGGTAGTATAGTCATTTTTACAATGTTGATTCTTCCTACCCAGGAACATGGGATATATCTCCATCTGTTTATGTTCTTTGATTTCTTTCATCAGTGTCTTATAATTTTCTGTGTACAGTTCTTTTGTCTCCTTAGGTAAGTTTATTCCTAGATATTTTATTCTTTTTATTGCAATGGTGAGTGGAATTGATTCCTTAATTTCTTTTTCTGATTTTTTCATTGTTAAATAGCAAATCATCTTAATTTTGATTAAATCAAAGACAACTGCCTACAACAGAAAGAATATCTTCTCCGAAAGGAATATAAGATCATCTGAATGTCTATAATATTTATGCCTAATATCCAGCATTCAGTCAAAAATTAGTGCACATGTCAGGAGACAAGGCCAAGTTATCAAAAACCAGAAGCCTAAACAACAACAGAAAAGTGGACAACAGGAATGAATCTACAAATAATCAAATAATGTAACTATCATTTATGGCAAAGGAAACAAAAAATATTTCCTTCAAATAACCAACAATAATACTGACAGCTGTCTTACCGTAAGTGTTGGAAGAAAGTAACTGACAAGCTATATTTCCATAGCCCCAAAACCAACCATCAAAAGTAAAGGTTCAGTTTTACAAGATGAAAATTTCTAGAGATTGATTGCATGACAATATGAATATATGTAACATTATTGAACTTATTCTGAAAATGGTTAACTATACACTTAATGGTTAATTTTATGATAAATTTTATGTTGTAATTTTACCACAATTTTTTTAAAAGTAAAGGAAACAGGAAAAAATAAAATGAAGAAGAAGGTGAATTTTGTGGTATGTAAAAAGCACGTACCACAAAAATAAAGCTATTTCTAATTAAAAAATAGCTATTTTTAAAATGTGAAGAAATAAAAACATTTAAAAACAAAAACAGAGAATTCATCCTTAGCAGATCAGTAATAAAAGGAAAATTAAAACTCGTTCTTCAGTCAGAAGAAAAATAACTGCAAGTAGAAATACTTAAATGTAAGATAGAATGAAAAGCAGTAGAAAGAAACTCTAAATAATTGCTACAGTAGAAAACAATAATACTTCTCCTGGAAGGGACTCACTACACTTAAACATGAAAATATAAGAAAAAAGGCAAGAATGCAGCATATGGAGTCAGTGTTTGAATATCTTGACATTTTTAGGAAGTGACTAACTTGTGTAGATTCTATTAAGTCACAAATGCATGTTGTAATGTCTATGGTAACCACTAGAAAATATTATGAAATAACATAATCAACAGTTCATGGAGGACCAAATAGATTTATAAAAATATTTTATCAATTCAAAGGAGGGAAGAAAGAGAAAGAAGAAACAGTAACAAGCAGGAAATAATAAAACAATAGATTTGAAAATAAAAATAGCAATTTGAATGAAATCAGACTGGATTTAAAAATAAAACTCAATTATATATTCCTTAAAAGACACACATCTTGAAAACATAAGGACATGGAGGGGTTAAAAACAAAATACTGGAGAAATATATACTGTGCAATAACAAAAACTTGCTAGAGCTGTACTAATATTAGGGGGGAAAAGGCTTTACTAGAGGTAGCAAATATATGATCAATATAAAAGGGTCAATCCACTAAGTTAACTTAATGATAATAAAAGTGTGTACTTTTAATAACATAGCCTCAAAAGAAGCAAAATTTGACAGAACCAAAGGAAAAATGGATGCATCAAGACTAGATTTAAAGATCTGGATGCATCACTCTCAGTAAAGAACAAGCCAAAAAGAAAATCTTAGGATTTAGAAGATTTTTACAAACATGATTAATGAGCCTCATTTAACTGGTATGTGTAACATATGTATTTTTTTTTAAGTATACGTAAACCATTTACCAAAATTAACCAAGTGTTGGACTACAAATCAAGTCTCAACAAACTTCAAAGAATTTAAATCATTAATCTTATGAAATGAGGCTGGAAATAAATTATTAAAAGGAACTATTAATAGAAGAGGCCCAAATGTTTGGGGAAGAAAGCTTTAAGAAAAAAACCCATTGGTCAAAGAATCGCTCACAATAAAATTGAACCAAATTATTAATAAAACAGAAAATGTGAAATATCAAATATGAAAGATGCAACTAAAACTGTGTTTAGGATGAAATTTAGAGCTTTAAATGCTAACATTAAGGAAACAGAGGGCTACAGTTCAATGATCTAAATATCCATCTCAAAAATAAACATATACTTTTATAAAAATTATTTATTTGGCTATGCTGGGTCTTCATTCAGGAATGCAGGATCTTTAGCTGAGGCATGTGAACTCTTAGCTTTGGCATGTGGTTCCCTGACCAAGGATGGAACCCTGGCCCCCTGCACTGAGACCGCAGAGTTTTATCCACTAAACCACCAGGGAAGGCCCTAAACAAATAGCGACTTGATTTGAACAGTTTTCAATGTTCTATGAATGTTCTACTTCAATTTCTAAAAGTTTATTTAAAATCTTTTAAGAAAAAGAAACTTCATGCATTCTCAGTCACTCAGTAATGTCTGACTCTTGCGACCCCATGGACCATAGCCTCCCAGGCTCCTCTGTCCATGGGACTTCTGAGGCAAGAATACTGGGGTGGGTTGCCATTTCCTGCTCCAGGGGATCTTCTTGATTGAGGGATTGAACCTGTTTCCTGCACTGGCAGGCAGTCCATTTTCTGATTCTTGCTGTTCAGTCACTCAGTCATGTCCCACTCTTTGCAACCCCATGGACTGCAGCATGCCAAGCTTCCCTATCCTTCACTATCTCCCAGAGCCTGATCAAACTCATGTTCATTGTGTCGGTGATGCCATCCAGCCATCTCATCCTTTGTCATACCCTTCTCCTCCTGACCTCAATCTTTTCCAGCATCAGGGTCTTTTCTAATGAGTCAGCTCTTTGCATCAGGTGGCCAAAGTATTGGAGTTTCAGCTTCAGCATCAGTCCTTCCAATGAATATTCAGAGTTGATTTCTTCTAGGATTGACTAGTTTGATCTCCCTGCAGTCCAAGGGACTTGCAAGAGTCTTCTCCAGCACCACAGTTCAAAAACATCAATTCTTCAGCACTCAGACTTCTTCATAGTCTCACATCCATACATGACTACTGGAAAAACCATAGCTTTGACTACATGGACCTTTGTTGGCAAAGTGATGTCTCTGCTTTTTAATACAGTGTCTAGTTTTTCTTCCAAGAAGCTAGTATCTTTTAATTTTGTGGCTGGAGGCACCATCTGCATTGATTGTGGAGCCTGAGAAAATGAAATCTGACACTGTTTCCATTATTTGTCATGAAGTGATAGGACTGTATGTCACGATCTTTGTTTTTTGAATGTTGAGTTTTAAGCCAGCTTTTTCACTCTCCTCTTTCACCTTCATCAAGAAGCTCTTTAGTTCCTCTTCACTTTCTGCCATTAAAGTGGTATCATCTGCATATCAGAGGATGTTGATATTTCTCCCGGCAATCTTGATTCCAGCTTGTGAGTCATCCAGTTCAGCATTTCATATGATGTACTCTGTATATAAGTTAAATAAGCAAGGTGACAATATACAGCCTTGATGTACTCTTTTCCCAATTTGGAACCAGTCTGTTGTTTCATGTCCAGTTCCAACTGTTGCTTCTTGTCTGGCATACAGGTTTTTCAGGAGGTAACGGGGTCTGGTATTTACATCTATATAAGAATATTCCACAGTTCATTGTGATATACATAGTCAAAGGCCTTAGCACAGTCAATAGAGCAGAAGTAAATATTTTTTTGGAATTCCCTTGATTTTTCTATGATCCAGCTTATGTTGGCAATTTGATCTCTGGTTCCTCTGCCTTTTCTAAATCCAGTTTGTACATCTGGAAGTTCTCGATTCACATACTGTTGAAGCATAGCTTGAAAGATTTTGAGCACAATCTTGCTAGAATGTGAAGTGAGTGCTGCTGCTGCTGCTGCTAAGTCACTTCAGTCATGTCTGACTCTGTGAGACCCTATAGACACCAGCCCACCAGGCTCTCCCGTCCCTGGGATTCTCCAGGCAAGAACACTGGAGTGGGTTGCCATTTCCTTCTGCAATGCATGAAAGTGAAAAGTGAAAGTGAAGTCACTCAGCCGTGTCTGACTCTTAGAGACCCCATGGACTGAAGCCTACCAGGCTCCTCCAACCATGGGATTTTCTAGGCAAAAGAGTACTGGAGTGGGGTGCCATTGCCTTTTATACAGTTACCTGAATATTCCTTGGGATTGGAATGAAAACTGACCTTTTCCAGTCCTGAGGCCACTGCTGAGTTTTCCAAATTTGTTGGCATAATGAGTGCAACACTTTAACAGCATCATCTTTTAGGATTTGAAATAGCTCAACTGGAATTCCATCACCTTCATTGGCTTTGTTCGTAGTAATACTTCCTAAGGCCCACTTGACTTCACACTCCAGGATATCTGGCTCTAGGTGAGTGACCACACCATCCTGGTTACCTGGGTCATTAAAAGCTTTTTTGTAATGATTCTACAATTATTCAAATGATCTCAAAGTCTGTGAATGTGCTTCATAAACCAGTCAGCTCTAGCTCTTCCATACTTGGCATGTATTTAAAATCTTATACATACTCTAATCTCTTGGCAGGTTTTTTGGTGAGTTTTGTTTTTTTTTTTTCTATTTGCATATACCCTTAAGGTCAGATTAGCCTCTTTCAAACCACTCTGCAGCAGAAAAGAATACCCAAACACTGTGATTCAGACTCACCCTTCCAGAAACAGGCAGACACAAGCCTCTGGGTGGACAGAAAAAGCCAGTCACTCTGCAAGATTTACCACACCCATTCAACAAGAAATATCTGTCCTGCATATGCGTTATCGTCCTAACCTCAAAACAGGATTTGCTAAGTACAAAATTACACAGGCAGCACTTTTTAAAAGTTTCTGACCTCTTTTCATAACATGAAAAAATCTAAAGTTAAAACTCATTCATTGTGCTTTCTATATGATTAAGCAGCAGATGTTTCGTTATACTGCTATTGACATGGTTCCTGTCCCTTATTCAATAAAATATTGTTTTGAGGAAACAATCAATTTAGTATTTTAGTTCTAGAACTTAATAACCAATGTACTGAAAGAGAATTTTCATAACCTACTTATGAATTTTCATTTGAAAGAGTATTTTGTGTGTGGGTGTGTGTTGTAAAGGGCTTCCCAGGTGGCGCTGGTGGTAAAGAACTTGCCCACCAATGCAGGAGACAGAAGAGACACAGATTCGATCCCTGGGTCGAGAAGATCCCCTGGAGAAGGGCATTGGAACCCACTCCAGTATGCTTGCCTGTAGAATCCCACAGACGGAGAAGCCTGGTGGGCTATAGTCCACAGGGTCAAAAGAGCCACAACTGAAGCGACTTAGCACACAGTACCTGTTTTGTAAAGGTATTTAGATTTATTCCTCCCATAAATAGAATTAGATGACTTGTGAGCACTAATTAGAAAGACTTCACTGAAAACGTCAGATGAACATATCATTATATGACATAATTCCCAGCCACACTAAATATTCAAGGGCTTTAAAATTTCCTTGATTCCTTCTCAAACACAAGTGCAACACTGGTCCAATTATACAGTTTTGGTAAATAAAATGATTCATTTCATTTTGAGGTCTCCTACTGTATTATGAGAAATGATACTCAATAAATCTGAGGTCAGTCCTCTTCATTGTGTGTAAGTAATGCATTTCCTTGAACACAGAAGGAGCCTCACCCAGCCCTGCTCCTAGTTCCTGTGGGAGCAGGTTGCCTCTGCAGCCACTAAAAGGACTCCTTCTCTGATCAGGGCGGGAAAATCAGAAAGAAAAAAAAAAGAATGAGTCTCTGCCACTTCTTCCTGGGAGGTTTCCAAGCCCCAAGTCAATGTCTACGACCTTGCTAGTGGACTGTGAGAGGATACTCCTGCCCACAAAAACGCCCAGAGGATTTCCTCTGGAAGTTCTGATAGAGGGGGTATGCCTCCTGGCAAGCAGAGAGAGTGACTGGATAGGAGGAGCTTAGGACAGATATTTCATCCTAGACACTGAGGGCTACCAAAAGGAAGATCCGGGCCCGTTTAGCAATACTTATGCATTGAGCACCACCCATATGGAAGGACAATGAGCCTCTTGCAAATCTTTCTCCACTCCCTGCATTTCTTCATGTCTCATTTCCCCATGTCTCATTTCCCTGCGCACATTTAAACTATTAGAACACCCATTCTGCTCACTCCTACTGATCTGGACTGCTTCCTCTCTGAACACACCCATTTTTTGCACCCTTTGAAACTGCCAATACTTTTCTCTCAGTCAAAGCTAAACCTCTCTTTTAAAGCAAATATCTTTCAAAAAACTGCCACCTATTTCATTGTTCCTACAGCAAAATATGTTGAATTATGGGATCAAATATCTGCCAGTTTGCAAGTAGAGCCCTAAATAAAGAATTAGAATAGAGAAGAGAACCCTAAATGTTATTCGATGCTTTGAGATGCTTTGAAAAACAGCTGTGTATAACTGATTCACTTTGCTGTATAGCAAAAACTAACACAACACTGTGAACTGACTACACTCCAATAAAAATTAATTTTTAAAAAGTCCTAAATGACATTTTATCGGTTTTTAAAAATGTATTTGTCCATATGTCATTAAAGTGTCTTTAATAATACCATGGTCATACATTTCTGGTTAAAAGATATTTCAGAAGAAAAAGGAATAACCTTTTTTTTAGAAAGCTAGACAAGGAGCACTTCGATTAATAACATCTTATGCTTGTATAGCATCCTAGTGATACCTTATTTTCACACACCTTCAGTAACTTAATCTTTCAAATAACCACATGAGGTGGGCAAAGCAAGACTCATTACTTGCATTCTAGCATCAGAACCATCAGAATCTTGCAGCTCATACAACATCTTAGTATTTTTCACTTTAACATGCACACTCTGCCTCTTCAAGCATTCATAGCAACTCAAATATTCATAGCAACTCAAATATTCATAGCAACAATCTATCACCATAGATAATATCTAAACAAACATGACATTTTCATTTTCTGTCACATCTTTAAACCAGAAAGGAAGATGTTAAATATGAATTCATCCCACAGGACCTAAGGGATATGACATGTCCTCCCAGGAAAAAAGGCCCAAAGATTGTCATAAGCACATACCTCAGAGTCTGCTATTTATTTGGAATGGTAGGTAGAAGTCCATACCCTTCTGCAAAAGGGAAGGCTTATGGGAAGCCCCAGTGGCGTTGCCGTAAAGAATCTGCCTTCAGTGCAGGAGACCCAAGAGACATGGTTTGATCCCTGGGTCTGGAAGATCCCTTGGAGAAGAAAATGGCAACCCACTCCAATATTCTTGCCTGGGAAGTCCCATGGACAGAGGAGCCTGGTGGGCTCCAGTCCATGGGGTCACAAAGAGTCAGACATGACTTAGCGAATGAACAACAGCAATGAAAAAAAGGACCATGGGTTGACCTGGATATGCTAGTTAATGACTCTGTTCCAAAGACTTGAGGGTGAAGAGTGCTAGAATCTCCTATGAGCAATAAAGAGGTCATTTCTTCTCTCAACCCTGCCTTTGAAGAAACAGTTTAGGCTATTCTGTGAAGAGGGGGAATCCCAGCAAGGTTACATCTGCTTAGAGAAGGACCCAGAGATCATTAAGAGGACACTGTCACCCAAGATTGGACCTGGTCTGAGAGATCTAAAACTGAGTGTTAGAGTTCCTCCACTTCTGTAGAGAAATCATGACATTCAAGGTGCTGTTCATGTCTCTCTAGCCTTAGCTACCCTGAAACCTTGAAGGTTCTGGAAGGCATCTTATTCTCTCTCAATTTACAGGATTTGCACAAACCTCAGTTGAGAGCAATCCTCACCTTTACCTGCCTATAGTCTACTGGCTCCGGAGAAGGCAATGGCACCCCACTCCAGTACTCTTGCCTAGCAAATCCCGTGGACAGAGGAGCCTGGTAGGCTGCAGTCCATGGGGTCGCTAGGAGTCGGACACGACTGAGCGACTTCACTTTCACTTTTCACTTTCATGCATTGGAGAAGGAAATGGCAACCCACTCCAGTGTTCTTGCCTGGAGGATCCCAGGGATGGGGGAGCCTGGTGGGCTGCCATCTATGGGGTCACACAGAGTTGGACACGACTGAAGCGACTTAGCAGCAGCAGCAGTCTACTGACTCACCCTTTTTGGCACAGATCACCCATCGTCTCCTCCTGGAAGCCATCTTTCACAACCTGTACTCCTCACCAGAAGGGTATGGCCACCCACTCCAGAATTCTTGCCTGGAGAATCCCATGGACAGAGGAGCCTGGCGGGCTACAGTCCATGGGCTTGCAAAGAATCAGACACAATTGAAGCGACTTAGCATTCACTCCTCACCACTGCCTTAGCATGCACTCCTCACCACTTAGCATGCACTCCTCACCACTGCCTTAGCATGCACTCCTCACCACTTAGCATGCACTCCTCACCACTGCCTTGCGACTTAACATGCACTGTTCACCACTGCCTTGTAAGTTCCTGCAGGGTCCTGTGCTTACCTTTATTTATGGTTCTGACCACACTTGATTGTAATCAGTTTGTCTAGCTGACCTTCAAGACTCTAAATTATGTCTTATCATCTTTGTATTCCCCAAACCTAGCATGGCACCTGGCACATATTTACACAAAATGAATGAAGGAAAGGAGGACTGCTTATCCCTGACCCCATCCCAGAACTTCTGATACCTTCTGACCTATCTGATTGGTAATGTGGGCACATCTCCTCTCTGAGTGACTTTATTGACCTTTAGTTCTTCTCCTGCTCCTACCTACCCTGGATTTAATTGAGAGGCTCTTGACCTAAACAAGCCTGGTAGGATTCTCCCAGTCACAGAAACTCTGTTCTCCAGTCTAAGGAGGAAGATACCAACAGACCCATTGCTATTCCAGTTGCTCCTAACCATTATCAGGTTAACAATGCTCCTAAGCCATTATCAGGCACAGTCCCACCCGAGCCCAGAACAACTGGATGATAGTTGTAGCAGATTATTAGTAGCTCCCTTTCCACCTAGTGTGCTTGTTAAAATATTCTGGTCAGACATTCATTCTTTGGTGCTTTGTTTTGCTGCAGTTATATGACCTACCCTGAGGCGCTAATATGCTTGAGTAATCTTTCTGTCCATAATCATTTTTCCCAGTTTGTCATCAAGCCTCTTTTTTGCTTTCCTGCACTTCCAGTCAAAGGGTCTTCCCTCTTAAAAAGCTGTTCCTGAAATCCAGTGTGGTCACCCAGAATTCCAGATACCATCGCTTTTTACTAACTTCTCTCGGATTGTCCTCCAACTCTGCCCTTCAATTTCCACACCTCCTTTTGAAACTAGTTCTGCTCTGGGACCTGTGTTTTGCTTGAGACTTTTTTCCACTTGTGTTTGCCTTTTTTTATTCCAAATTAAACATCCAGACACACGTTCCCCTCTGAAGATAAAAATAATCAAACTGAAGGGCAACACAGGACATTATGTTGTTTTTGTTCAGTCGCTTAGTTGTGTCCAACTCTTTGCAACCCCATGGACTGCAGCATGCCAGGCTTCCCTGTCCTTCACTATCTCCCAGAGTTTGCTCAAATTCATGTCCTCTGAGTCAGTGATAGACTTTGAAAATACTTAAATTGCTCCTGAATGTTTCCCTTAAAGATATAAAAAAATTTTTTTAGATCCTGCCAACAGTGATAGAATAGCTTATCAACCATTTAGAAGAACACTATACATGAAGGCAAAATTAATAACAGTGTTTAACTTTCATGTGATCACACCATGCCCTTTGCATTATATGGAATAACCCTTTTGTGTAAGTCTATTTCTGAGTACAAAGAGGCTTAGCCACCACTTCTCTGGGTTGCCAGCTTGGACTGACTGTTGCTATTTTAACTACATTCCCCTTTAGAAAGAATACGGCCAACAGTTCCAAATTCCTGAGGGAACCATGACTGTTTATACAGAAAAAAACAGAATGACACATCACTTGGACATTTGTTACTGTTTAAGCCACTATCAGCTTGGCTTTTGTTTGTTTTTTTTTGCCAGAGTGATCTCTTATGGCCCAAAATGCCCCATTTCTAACCAGCAGACTGGTCTCAGGAGCAGAAAGACCATCCTGGAGAAGAGCCTGGACAATGGACACCAGGAACCAACACATCCTAAAGAAAGCAAAGTCTCAGGGTTCGGCCAATATCCTCCATCAAGCAAAGAGCATGGCTTTCTCTTAAACATGGACAGTGAAAATGACCAGGGCCTGCCCTGTCTGGGTCTAGAACAGTCCAGGGTTTCAACAACTTTAAGAAAACAAAGTCTGACTGAAGGGCCCCTTTTGGAGGAGGGAAAACAAGCCAATCTGGATGAAAGGCATGCTCTAGAATGGAAAGGAACCAAAGGGGTACTTTTTGCCAACCTGTTTCTGACTACCTTTGTCTGGGCTATGTGCCTCCCTGAGTCACCCTGACCTCAGAGAGCTCCCTGTTTCCTAGTCTGTCATTCAGGTAAACTCTGAACTCAGCCTACATTGCATTTCATAAATGATTCCAGATCACTCCTGTTCATGTGATGTTTGCCTCATCTTAAGCTTTCCCCTCCCAATTCACTCTGCCCCACCCTGATCATCCAGCAATGATCCACACTGGTGGTCCTGATTTAGGGCAAGCCTTGATAACACCTAGGGAGAAAACCCTTCCAAACCCATGACCTGAAAAGGACACTTCTTTGCAAGTGTCAAGCACTGTTACGGCCCTGAGATTTTACCAAGCTCTGCAGGCTGACAGTTCCTCAGATACTGGCTGAAGACGCAAGCCTTCAAGGTCAGAGACAAAGGATCTTATCACTCATGGCACAAGCAGCACCTTGAGCTTCTTGTTCCCATTGCTTCCCCTCATCCCTCAAGCCCCACAGGAGTTACATGGAGCGACCTGCGCAGAGGCAGTTCACGCAGTATGTTTGCAGTACAACTGAAAAACTGTGGCCTTGGGAAACTCCAATCTTTTATTATAAAAAATGGACAAGAAAACCTGTCTAGAGGTGCTTCAGAGGGAGATATTATAGTTATTACACTGGACAGTGAAAGAACTAGCCCTCTGCTCCAGTGTGAGATATCATTTCTTTTTTTTTAATATTTATTTATTTGCAGCTGGCAAATAAAAATTAATAAATAACATTTATTTATTTATTTATATTTATTTACCGGCTCTTAGTTGCTGCACCCTGGATCTTTTAGCTGTGGCACGTGGGATCTAGTTCCCTAACCAGGGATCAAACCTTGGCCCCCTGCATTAGGAGCATGGAGTCGTAGCCTCTGGACCACCACAGAGGTCAAGGGAAATATCATTTCTATCTTCTATTCCTCTTTGAAAAGAGGATCCAGAACAAAAGACTGTCTCAGTACCTTTGCTCATAAGATGTACAGGAACATGAGAAACACATGAAAAATTGTCTCTTAACAGTAAACAGTAAAAGTCAGTGAATAAACGAATAAATTTATGGACATCTTAGAGAAAGAGACAAGGTAATGAGTACTCAATACAAATAATTTATTCATTTTCTAGTTCTCTAAATAAGCACACAAGCATATGTCAGCCCAGGTCATTTCTGCTCACCAAGGAAGTGAAAGTGAAGTTGCTCAGTTGTGTCTGACTCTTTGTGACCCCATGGACTGTCGCCTACCAGGCTCCTCTGTCCATGGGATTTTCCAGGTGAGAGTACTGGAGTGGGTTGCCATTTCCCTCTCTAGGAGATCTTCCCAACCCAGGGATTGAACTCAGGTCTCCCGCATTGTAGGCAGACGCTTTACTGTCTGAGCCACCAGGGAAGTCCAGGTGACTCTCATTTTACTAATTTAAATATATGTCACTCTTTCAAATAATTGGCACTCCTTTGAATAAATCCTACAAAACTTAATGAATGATTCTTTTTAACTTACCAGATGCTATCATCTACTTCACAAAAACAACTTAAATATCACTCCATCACTTCACATGTAAGTTATTGTACATATCTCTTGATTCTAAAGAATCTTTATCCCAGACAAAAGTCCAAATGACTAAATTTTGAGACTGAAATTAGTCAACATAAAGAAATACAGAAAACTATATATAAAGGCTGGCTTCTAACTTCATTATAGAGTTGATCAAAGGCCTTGAAGGGCAGATCGACAAAGGTTTACATCACCGAAATAGTTCACCAGTCACCTCTATCTTTTGTGGCTTCCTTTTTATAAGTGCTTTGGTATATCTTTTTGAGGATGGGGCTTTTTCTAAACAAACTGTTATTCCAGTCAGAAATGGCATGAGCAACATTCAAGGAATTCCAAGCAGTATGATGATTAAGCAGCATTTGCAAACGGTATTCTAGGGAACACAAGTGTCTTTTATGATGTTAATAAATAATTTGCCACCAAAAAAATTACTTGATCAAGTAAGTTTGGTAAGCTACACACTGTAAAATTTTTCAAAGCCTCTAATTGAGCTAATGTAGATCTAATTGGACTAATGAGATTCATTTATCATTGAATCCCCAATATGTGGATGAGGAATATAGTAGAAAACACTTCCCACACTTTGTTCCCCATGCAAAATATTTAACATCAGATGTTTTGTATTAGAGATACTGGATGTTTAGAGAAAGTAGAGTTTCATAGAACTCAGTTAGAAAAACTCTGGGCCACAACCCAGGCTGGATGTGGGACAAGAACAATGAAGGTATTGAGATAGTTGGGAGCTAGTTTTGCAGAGGACCTTGAATTGTATGCTGCTATTTGGACTTTATTATGTAAGCAGTGGAGAAATATCCTGTTGGCATTCTTTTTTATCTATTTGATATGTTTAGATGTGGTCTTTTTAGTCAGAAACATATTAAAAAGAGCCCAGGGACTTTCCACTTTATAATAAATTCCTCCAGAGAAGAAGAAAGCTACAGAAGAGAATAACCTCTGTAAATATCCAAGTTCAAAATTTAACAGCATTCACTCTTAATTCCTTTGTGTGTCTTAGAATTCTATGTAGTACTTTAAGTTATTTTACTTTTTCCTCCATTTTTAAAGCCTTTATTAAATTTGTTACAATATTGCTTCTGTTGTGCATGTTCTGGTTTGAGGGCCGTGAGGTATAGGGGATCTTAGCTCCTCGACCAAGGATAGAACCCATACCCCCTGCACTGGAAGGAAAAGTCTTAACTGCTGGACTGCCAGGGGAGTCCCAGTTAATTTACTTATTTTCTGTCTGTGTTCATTGTACTTCCTCTTCTCTTAAATTCTGGCAAGAACTCAGCCTTGTAACAGGACTGACAGCTTCATTTATGGCTTGTCCCAATCTGAATACAATCATCCCTTAAGTTTCTATCATTGTGGCTTATTTTCCAACATTTCCATCATAGTCAGGACTATCTTGGAAACTCTAACCAGGTTTTCTTTGTTCTGTCATTCAAGGAGTATTTAATGAGCCCTATCTGATGCAAGGCATTATAATAAGTGCTGAGAGATATAAAAGGTTTCCCTTCAGACTTGTGTACACTTTTGAATATTTTGCTTTAAGATCAAATCAACAATTTTTTTCAAGCTTTGATTGATTTGTGCTGCTTGTAAAGGTCAAGTACATAAGGAACAACTCAGTCCATGAGTCTGTGAATATTTATTGAGCTTTTGTGTGCATGAATACTTGCTCAATACTGTCCGACTCTTTGCAACCCCATGGACTGTAGCCCACCAGGCTCCTCTGCCCATGGGATTCTCCAGGCAAGAATACTGGAATGGGTTGCCATTCCCATCTCCATGGCATCTTCCTGACCCAGGGATAGAACCTACTGTCTCCTGTGCCTCCTGCATTAGAGACAAGACAAGTGCATTCTTTACCCACTGAGCCATCAGGGAAGCCCTTAGTGAGCTTTTACTATATGCCAAGCATCACTTTAGGTGCTGGGGATGCAGCATTGAGCAAGATAGGCCTAGTTCCTGCCCTCATAGAGCTTTTTTATATATCTAGTTGTAGCTAAAGACAATAGAATGAATGACTGTGAAATTTATTATTACTTATCAAAACTCTTTTCGAAATGTTATTAGTTACAAAGGTGGGGGATAAAACAGACATGGCAAAATGTTAACTGGTTAATCTAGGAGAAGAGTATATGTATACTCATGTAATTATTCTTTTGATATTTCTGTCAAGTTGAAATTTTTGGAAAGAAGGTCGAGGAAAGTTTAATAAGAACAAATCAGTAAAAATTTAAACACTTGAAATCATATTTGTTTATTAATCTAATTTCTTTGCTCACTTGTAAAATTTCAGTGCTCTATGACTCTTGATTCACTTATTTCCATATTAGAACTCTCAAGGCAGAAGCTAAAACATTACCTTAGGAATAAAAGCAAGACTTGGTTTGCATTTTCCCTACCACAGAATGTCCTGCCCACAGGGAATACTGTGGCTCTTGAATGTGGCAAGCATTTCTGTTAAACCCTCTATAAAATATGTCAGCATACTTAGTTTTTGGCTAAGCAAATAAGAATTACAATGTCTAGACTTGCTATTTGTATCATTCATTTGGAATTTCTTAAGCAAAGCATGAGACATGGGACATGTAAGTTCAATACCTGGGTAGGGAAGATTCCCTGGAGAAGAAAACAGCAATCCACTTCAGTATTCTTGCCTGGAAAATCCCATGGGCAGAGGAGCCTGGTGACCTACAGTCCATGGGTTTGCAAAGAGTCGGACATGACTGAGCACATGGAACACATAAGCCATTTCCTAAGGCATGTATATATGTTTTAATGATTATAATATTCTATGACAATCAATAAACTATGTATTTGCTATATATATGCTAGGATACTCAAGACAGAACCTCTTCATTCTAGCAGCGGCGTAACAGACCTGACCTCGCCAAAAGTGTATCCAAGTAAACAATGGGTGTTAAGAGAAAGTCAGGGTGGACTTAAAGTGGCTTTAACAATGTCTCCCTATGATTTTCACCCCAGACTCATGAAATATTATCATTGTCTGCATTTTTATTTTCTATTTCAAGTTGCCAGATACATCTTTGTCTCTGAGGCATGATGTATCTGTATTTTCAGCAAGGAATGCATATAGGAGCAAATCAAGGGTATAAAAGGTACAGCCGGTGATTAAAAGTGAAAAAGAGCATAAAAATTATTTATTTGGGAAATAATATGGTATCCAAGACCTGCTACAGGTATTCCCAAAGAAAAGAAATATAGGTATCTCCCACTTTTCAGAAGTTCCCTTTATGTGTACTCAGCTTTTATGAAAGATTTAACATTGTAGCTGGTTTTTGATAACCAAAAGAGACCTGAAGAATATTTTTACTTTTATGGGAAAAGGCCAAAAGCAAAAATAGCGTTCAGTGTTGGTTTTGCAGTGACCCAGTTATAGAGGCAGTGTGCTCAGTGAGCAGGGAGAGTGGCGTGGCCAACCTCCTTTCCCGGGAACTCCACACAGCATCTCAACATCAAGCCACCAGAGCTTTGAACTGTGTCTGTGAGCGTCTGCATGTTACCTGGATTAACTTTGTGTATTCATTAGCAAAATGTGTCCTAAAGTAATTGCTTCTTTGCTTTACCCCCATTTTGCCTTAGGAACTTTCAGATAGTGGGGAAAACCTATAGAGGTTAACTGGTAAGTGACACTTCCCCTCCATTCATTTGTTGCCTGCTATATTTAAAATGTATAAACAAGGGGGCTTCCCAGATGGCGCTAGTGGTAAAGAACTTGCCTGCCAGTGCAGGAGACCTAAGTGATTCAGGTTTGAATCCCGGGTCGGGAAGATCCCCTAGAGGAGGGCATGGCAACCCACTCTAGCATTCTTGTCTGGAGAAACTCACAGACAGAGGATTCTGACATGCTACAGTCCATGGGGCCACAGAGTCAGATATGACTGAATCGACTTAGCACGCAGGCACGCAACCAACAGGGACCTACTGTATAGCCCAGGGAACTCTGCTCAATGTTATCTGGCAGCCTGGATGGAAGGGGAGTTAGGGGGAGAACGGATACATGTATATGTATGGCTGAGTCCCTTCTCTGTCACCTGAAACTACCACAACATTGTTCATCGGTTATACTCCAATACAAAATAAAAAGTTAAGAAAAAATACGTTGCATGTCTGCTAGGTGCCAGACACTACACTAGTGGAGATAAAAGAATACAGCATAGTCTCTACTTTCAAAAAACCAGACATGTATGGTGGAATGAGAGGCGATAGGTATAGTGCAAACAGCAATGTGGGCCTTGAGTTCAAACTCATATTGTCCCTGTCATTTATAAAGTATAGGCATATCCCAGGAATATTGCAGGGAGGGTTCCAGCCACCACAGTAAAGGGAAAGTTGTAATAAAATGAGCCAAACACATTTTTTGGCTTCCCAGTTCATATAAAAGTTATGTTATGTTATACTATAGTCTATCAAGTGTAGGATAGCATATCTATATCTATCTATCTATACTTCATCTAAAATATACCATATTGCTAAAAATGCTAACCATCATCTGAGTCCTGAGTCTTCCTTCTGAGACCAACTCCTCCACCCGTGCATTCATACCTTCCACCTCTCTCTTAAATGACATCATTCCAACTCTTTCTTCTCTCTTCTGCATCTCAGTTTTTGCCTTTTCATAGGCTTATGTCCATCAACATTAAACATGCAGTAATTTCTCCAGTCTTAAATATATACGTGTGTGTGTGTGTTACTTGATCAGTCGTATTTGACTCTTTGCAACTCCATGGACTACAGCCCACCAGGCTCCTCTGTCCATGGAATTCTCCAGGCAAGAACACTGGAATGGGTTGCCATTCCCTTCTCCAAGGGATCTTCCCGACTCAGGGAACAAACCCACATCTCCTGTTCTGCAGACAGATTCTTTATCATCTGAGCCACCAGGGAAGCCCAAATACATACATATTTACATCTAATCCTACAAGTCTTTCTGGGCCCTACATCCTTCACCAGATATTACCTTGCTTCTCTTCTAGCTTTTATAGCAAAATTCCTCAAGAGAGCTGTTGACATTTACTGCTTTAATTGCTATCTTTTCTTTCTCTCTGGAATTCTCTCCAGTCAGATTTCTTCCCTATGGCTTCCCTATGGTTCTTCCCAAAGAACCCCTCCTGTCCAGGTTATTTGACCTATCTGCCTCATATATGGCTAGCTGTTCAGGAAGTAGCTATTTCCTTTATCAACTTCATTGCTCAAAAAACAAACAAACAAACAAAAAACAACAACCATATATCTTAGGAAATCTGGGCTTTTCTCTAGCCTGGGGGTCAGGAATCACAATTAGTTTCTAAGCCAGCCATCCTACGTTGGTGGCCCTTACTGTTAGCTATCTTGGAAAGGACATACATGTGTCACAATTCAAGCCAATAAACCTGATGGAGCTTTTGAACCTGTAATAAAGTGAATGTACTAGTTTGTTTAACTATTAAACAAACTCCATTAACTCCACCCTAATGGCTGGAGAAGGCAATGGCACCCCACTCCAGTACTCTTGCCTGGAGAATCCCAGGGACGGGGGACCTGGTGGGCTGCCGTCTATGGGGTCACACAGAGTTGGACATGACTGAAGTGACTTAGCAGTTAGCAGTGCATATATGTGGAATCTAGAAAATGGTATAGATGATCTTTTTTTTTTTTTTTTTTTTTGTGTAGATAATCTTATTGGCAAAGTGGAATCAGAGACACAGATACAGAGAACAAACGTGGACATCAAGGAGGGAAATGGTGAGTGGGATGAATTTGGGAGATGGGGAATAACATATATACACTATTGATGCATGTGTGTGTGTGCTCAGTCACTAAACTTTGTCTGACCCTGCAACCCTATGGACTGTAGCCCAGCAGACCCCTCTGTTCATAGGATTTTAAGTGCAAGAATACTGGAGTGGGTTGCCATTTCCTCCTCCAAGGGATTGTCCTGACCCAGAGATCGAACCCACACCTCCTGCATTGACAGGCAGATTCTTTACTACTGCACTTCCTGGGAAGCCCCGCACTATTGATTCTTTATTACGTGCCTCCTAGGATGCCCTACACTATTGACACTATCTATAAAACAGACAACGAGTGAGAACCCACTGTACAGCTCAGAGAACTCTACTCCGTGCTCTGCAGTGATGGAGATGGGAAGGAAATCCAAAAAAGAGGAGATATATGTCTACATGTGGCTGATTCACTTCGTTGTATAGTAGAAAATAACTGTAAAGCAACTATCCTTCAATAAAAAGAAAAAAAAAAGCCCTCAACTTCATTCCCCACCTCCATCATCTACTCCAAATCAAGTTCTCTTGTTCTCTGCTTCTTAGAAACACAGTTCCGTCCTTTTGGATACTCGTCTCTATAATAATACAACAGCCAGTGTCATTCCTGAAGATATCTGTCTCCCCATAAAATTGTAACTCCATGAGGGCAGGGACTGTGTTTTCCTTCTCTTTGAATAGTCAGCATTTGTTACAGTATAGACACATAGTAGGTATTTAACTATTATTAAGCAATTATAATTAATTATTATGTGTTTACAGTGAGACAGGAGACAGAAAATCTTCTGCATAATACTGGATGATAACGTTTCATGTGCAGAATTGCATTGGATTCAGACAGTCTATTCCTTGTAATGTGAGTGAGCTCATCTCATTCAGATGGTACATGAGATAAATGTTTTTAATTCTAAGTAACAGAAACAAATTCTGGATAACTTAAATTTAAAAAATGGGGGAGGAGTGGCTTACTGGATGAATACTAGGGCATTTCACAGGATCAGTGGGAGAGTGGTCAACCAAACCACTGGAAGGCAGGTTCAAAAGCAACTAAGTAGGAAAGCTCAGGGCGAGAGTTCAGAGGCCTTATCTCTGGGCACTGCCGTTACTAGAGCAGGCCTCCAATCAGATCAGTTTGTCCTTCTCTCTCACAAGTTTCAAATTGTCAGCAGAGAGGGTGTGATTGGCCCAGGTTCTGTCAACTGTCCGCCTACACCTGGATCGACCAAGTTTGACTGGAGTGTCAGGGTCCCATAGTACAGGCATGACCACTAGAGGCTCATTCCAGTGTTTTGATCCATTCCCAGAGA
Source organism: Bos javanicus (assembly GCF_032452875.1). Taxonomy (NCBI): domain Eukaryota; kingdom Metazoa; phylum Chordata; class Mammalia; order Artiodactyla; family Bovidae; genus Bos; species Bos javanicus. The sequence continues at coordinate 52,488,170 of NC_083879.1, read as the reverse complement.
AAAAGGAAACTATTGTGAGCCAAAGTGGCCACCCAGATGACAACCCCTTTAGATACACGGGGAGGACATTTATATTGTCCAGAAATCAAATTAGAACAAGGCAAGGAGCAGTTTCAAGGTCAATTCTGTTAATAAAGAAATATTTTCATCTGGACTTTATTGTTTATTTGTATATTTCTTTATATCATAGCTGTATATAATTTATATTTACATTATCTATATTTATATAATTTAACTTTTAGTATGTAAATTTTCACACATAGAGATAATTACAGTGACCCTTCAGTGTATCCATCATCCAACTTTAATAATAACCAATTATTTTATTATTCTTCTTGTACCTATTCTATATCCTAAAATTTGTTTCCTAAGATACTTTTAAAATAAATACCAGATATCAATTTTACCTCATAAATATTTCATGGCATATCTGTATTAGGTGAGGAATTTTAAAACCATAATCATAATATCATCATCATACTGAAGAAAATAACAATAATTCTTTAATATTAGATGCTATTGGTATATTTCCAGTTCTATAGGACTTGCTCCCTGCTATCAAAGAGTTTAAATCTAGAAGGAATGTTAAGACCTTTACTTAAATAATCAAGAGAAACAAACAATATAAGAAAAGTAGAGATGAAGTGCCAAGTGATGGTCAGAGAAAGAAGGTCATGTGCAGACGGAAGAAGTGGAATATGTTTTAGAATACAATCAAGACAACAAAAATATCAAGGGGGTAACTGGAAGCGGGGCTGGAAGAAGCACAAGCTGGAATCAAGATTGCCAGGAGAAATATCCATCACCTCAGATATGCAGATGACACCACCCTTATGGCAGAAAGTGAAGAGGAACTAAAAAGCCTCTTGATGAAAGTGAAAGAGGACAGTGAAAAAGTTGGCTTAAAGCTCAACATTCAGAAAACGAAGATCATGGCATCTGGTCCCATCACTTCATGGGAAATAGATGGGGAAACAGTGGAAACAGTGTCAGACTTAACTTTTTTGGGCTCCAAAATCACTGCAGATGGTGACTGCAGCCATGAAATTAAAAGACACTTACTCCTTGCAAGAAAAGTTATGACCAACCTAGATAGCATATTCAAAAGCAGAGACATTACTTTGCCAACAAAAGTCCATCTAGTCAAGGCTGTGGTTTTTCCAGTGGTCGTGGATGGATGTGAGAGTTGGACTGTGAAGAAAGCTGAGTGCCGAAGAATTCATGCTTTTGAACTGTGGTGTTGGAGAAGACTCTTGAGAGTCCCTCGGACTGCAAGGAGATCCAACCAGTCCATTTTGAAGGAGATCAGCCCTGGGATTTCTTTGGAAGGAATGATGCTAAAGCTGAAACTCCAGTACTTTGGCCACCTCATGGGAGGAGTTGACTCATTGGAAAAGACTCTGATGCTGGGAGGGATTGGGGGCAGGAGGAGAAGGGGATGACAGAGGATGAGATGGCTGGATGGCATCACTGACTCGATGGACGTGAGTCTGAGTGAACTCCGGGAGTTGGTGATGGACAGGGAGGCCTGGCGTGCTGCGATTCATGGGGTTGCAAAGAGTTGGACATGACTGAATGACTGAACTGAACTGAACTGAATTGTACTGGAAGCTGAGAAAGCAGAAGGCTCAAAATTCAAATCGTCACCTGAGACTGAACGACCGACATACTTGAAAGAGCAGTGAAAAGTCTAAAGGCCTGGTGCAGTCCATAACCACAGGAGCAGAGGACACAGAGCGAGGAAGGGAGACCCAGAGGTCCTGGTCTCAACTAAGAAGCAAGTGAAAATCCCCAGTGAATGGTCCAGAGGCAACCAACGATGAAACCAAGAAGAGTAAGGTCCTGGACTCCCTCAGCCAAGATGCGTGGTGCAGCGAAGTCCGTTTTTACTGCTGATTGTATCAGACTGGGATGCATAAGTTGTTAAATAGTTGAACAGAACTCCTGATTACAAGGAATATTTCAGTGACGTTGGCTTTTTCCCTAGAGCATCCTGAGTGCCTAGTCCAGTGCCTGAAACAAATAAGGCACTCAAATATATTGCTAAAACAGATGAATGCATAAATTTTATATTGCTTCATCAAACTATTTTTAAAATGATAGAGAAAAGTCTCCTTCCTTCATTTTACCTTACATTTTTAGAGCTCATGCTATGATAGCTTCCAGCCATGTTGAGAGATTTCTTCATTAACTCAGGTGTCAATTGGCTCCACGACAAAAATGAGGAAAGAACATTCTATAGAAATTGTTTTTTGATACGCTTCAAAAAGTATACATTTCCTAGTACTAGTTATAGAGCAACCTTAAAAGAGAATTTAAGATTATTGCCAAAGTAACATTGCTATCAGCTAAATAGTTGTCACATTTGCAGAAGCATGTGTGCAAAGTCATACGTCATAATGTAAAATATCTGATGAATGAATGCCCTTGACTAAAAGAGAAATTTTGTCTTAAAAAGGAAAAACCTGGATAGTAGTAATATTTTAGAATTACCATATTCTTCCATAAATCAAGAATTACCTGCTGCTGCCGCTGCTAAGTCGCCTCAGTTGTGTCCGACTCTGTGCGACCCCATAGATGGCAGCCCACCAGGCTCCCCCATCCCTGGGATCCTCCAGGCAAGAACACTGGAGTGGGTTGCCATTTCCTTCTCCAATGCATGAAAGTGAAAAGTGAAAGTGAAGTCGCTCAGTCGTGTCCGACTCTTAGCAACCTCATGGACTGCAGCCTACCAGGCTCCTCCATCCATGGGAGTTTTCCAGGCAAGAATTACCTAAATGTCAATATTTCTCATTTCTAATACTGTGATCTTTCTTATTATTCTCTCACTTATCAGAGGGGAAAAGTAGTCAGTGTGACTATTATTTGTTATTCACACAATCATTTAATTCACTCTCGTCTACATAATTACTCTAATAATCAAAGGGGTTCCTGAGCAAGTTTTATCTTGTATGCAAGGACTAAGTCAATTAAGCTCCTAAAACAATTTGTTAGAATGAACAAGGCTGGCTCATAACGGATCATTGAATCATTGTGCAGGAAACATCTTTATTACATAAACAAGCTTATGAAAGTACAGTGCTGAGTAAGAAATTTGGTTTGCTCCACAGTCACTGAAGATCATAGCTTACAATTACATGCAGTCTCCTAAAACATCCATCTCAGGAAGTTATATGGCTGGCTTTGAGGGCTTTTTTGTTTTTCTTTCTAAGAAATAAATATCAGCATTGAATTAGAAAGCACTTCACTCTATTAAAAATAAAATAAAAGGCAAATTGTGATTGTCACAGTGACTCAGAAAGTTATGCCACCATCTGTATCAGTTATAATCCCAACAGGATATAGATGAGTAAGGAGAGAGTTTAATGGAGAGATCTTTAGAAGGGGTAAGCTCCAGGAGTTGGTGATGGACAGGGAAGCCTGGCATGCTACAGTCCATGGGGTCACAATGAGTTGGACACGACAGAGCGACTGAACTGAACTGACTTAGAAGGGGTGGTCAGGGTTAGGGAAATCAACAAGTGAAACTGAAGCACCTCAAGGCTAAAATACCAGGGAGTCTTGATGTCCTTAGATCTGAAAGAACAGGCAATTACTGGAACTTGAAGAGGGTTGGAGCTGTGTGTGCAGGAGAAGCTGTGTGTCTCAGAAGAAGCTGTAGACTCAGGAGGAAAGCAGATAAGAGGTCCTGCAGAGAGGGAACTATGTGAAGGAACACCCTAACCTCACTCCTTCTGCCCTTCAGATTTCCTTCCAGTGACTCCCATTGGCTCAACTCAAGTGGAAATAAGAGGGCAAAGGAGCAAATAAATACAATCCATAAGTATCAGCCATAGTAGGTGGAGAGTAGGTCTAGAAGGGCATTGGGAAATATCCAAAAAATATTCCCTTCCATCATTGTAATTCCAGTTTCATATTTTTCAGCAGTTTCTCTCATCCCCATGATGGGCAAATCAAGAGGCAATCTAATAGGTATTCAGTAAACTCAAATTATCTAGATAGCTCTATCTCGATTCTCAGTTCAGTTCAGTCCAGTCACTCAGTCGTGTCCAACTCTTTGTGACCCCATGAACCGCAGCATGCCAGGCCTCCCTGTCCATCACCAACTCCTGGAGTCCACCCAAACCCATGTCCATTGTATCGGTGATGCCATCCAACCATCTCATCCTCTGTGTTCCCTTCTCCTCCCGCCCTCAATCTTTCCCAGTATCAGGGTCTTTTCAAATGAGTCAGCTCTTTGCATCAAGTGGCCAAAGTATTAGAGTTTCAGCTTCAACATCAGTCCTTCCAATGAACACCCAGGACTGATTTCCTTTAGGATGGACTGGTTGGATCTCCTTGCAGTCCAAGGGACTCTCAAGAGTCTTCTCCAACACCACGGTTCAATTCAAAAGCATCAATTCTTCAGCGCTCAGCTTTCTTTGTAGTTCAACTCTCACATTCATACATGACCACTGGGAAAACCATAGCCTTGACCAGACAGACCTTTGTTGACAAAGTAATGTCTCTGCTTTTAGTACTATAATAAAGTCATACAGAAAAATATAAAAAAGTTCAGGACATGGATTCTTTCCCCAAGATAAAAGACTGGAATAAATGGGGAAAAGATAATATAGACAACAAGTTGCAGCTCATAGAAAAAAACTGAAGATTTGGCTTCAGGAAAGACCAGTTATCTCCTCTAAGGCAGTGTTCAGAAGGTTGTGTGTGTGAGTTGTTTTTATAATTTTTTATAGATAATGCAGGAAAAGAGAGTAAAGATGTTTGGGGGAGTGACAGTAACCTAACATCCTTAGAAACACTAGTAGCAACCTGGAACTTTGCCCAGCCTATTTTGCTAGGTAGCCTGTTCGAGGAGAGAAAGGGAGGCTAAAAAAAAAAGAGAAATTGCCTATTCTTTTCATACTCTAAACACATACATTTCTCTAAAGAGCAAAGACTGATGGTTTTCATAATCGGTGTTTTCAACATTTGTAGGGCTGTCGCACAAAAGCCAAACCCAGCATCAACTGGCGAAGGCTGTTCCTTCTGCCTGGAATCCTTTCCCCACTTCTTCAATGTGCAAACTCGTACTAATTCCTCAAGACTCCACTCAAACATGAACTCTACTTATTTTCTCAGCATTCCAGGCAAAGCCAGGTCCTTCTCTGAGCTTTAACCTCTAAAATGATCAAAAAGAGTTTCTTGTCAATGGTATCCTGGTTCGTATAATTACTTTTCAAGAAGCTACCTAATATTTGCTTTTACTACCTCTTTCCGCTGTAAAAAATATCTTCACAAAAAACACATATGACTAGCTTTGTTCAGGATCAAACCCATTGCCCAGAGAGATATTTTCATGGTTAATAAAATTTCTAGGAGAAAAGAACTTGCAATAACTATTGTAGCTTCTGAGACAATAACTCTAAACTTGAATGTATGAAATTTTTAATATAGCATTGAAAGAAAAACCTTCTTTCCCCATTAAATATCTCATCCTCTGTTGAATAAAAATACAACCAATATCCATTTATATTTTAAGGATTTTTCATAGCAATAATTAAGACTCGTTGTTTTGTTGTTGCTGTTGTTCTCTAAGCATACCTATAACCTAACAAGCCATCACTGAGTCTGGTTAATTTTAAGAGAGAAAACAGAAGTAGTTATAGATGTTCAATAAATACCTTTTTATTTGAAAAACTGTTTGAAAACTAACTATGATGAAACCGAGGAAATTCATGGAACAAAATAATCTAAGTGGAATGAGAAGCTAAAAAATGGGTATAAATATGAAGTCGCAATATCTTTAACTTCAAATTTTTACAAAGAATTCTAAAACATATGACTACTTGGAATCTAAAACAAGTTGGAGATGAAGGAGAAGGTGAAATGGCTATAACCTCATCCAGTTTTCCATTTGAATTGGACATATATCTGATTTGAAAACAGAACTGTTCACTTAAAGCAGGCACAAAGCCACAACTCCCCAAAATTTGGAAAGAAATCAGAGCTATTCATTCACCAAAGATTTATTGAGTGCCTGATCTGGGCCAGACACTGTGTTATGTCTGTCTGTCTGTCTCTCTCTGCTGGAATACTATAATGGGCAATATAAACATATTAAAATTATACATGTTAAAAAATGAAAGGGGAAGTCAGGAGTTAACATTAATGGGCCAGGCACAATATATACTGAGTTTGATTTAATCTTCACAGTGATCTTATAAGCTTGGTAGTATTCATCCAGTTTTACAAATGGGAAACTTAAAGTCTTTGAGACTCAGTCAGTCACCAAGTTTATCCTGCTAATGAGAGGTAGGGTTTAAATGTCAACTAAGATCTGTCTGACTCCAGGGTTAATTCTCTTTTCTCTCCACAATGAGAGTTAAATCTGGAGGCTCATGAGAATTTTGAGGCATTGCTGCCTGTACTTAGGCGTACTCAGAGCGTGTGCCGTGCAGTGCAGAAGACCCACTGTCAGATCCCACGCCTGGGGCTGGCAATAGAGTATGGTGGGGACACGAGCTAGGAGTGATAAATTCTCCACAAAGAAAAACAGAATTGGGCAGGTGAAGAAGAGGAAGAGAATTTTAGGGAAAGCCGAGAAAAGTGGTACCCACTTTTTACAAATGTTACAAATGTTAAAGACCATAGGTAATTTGGGAATTGTGGAAAAGACCAATCTCTGACCAGAGCATTGGAGGAAGTGGGAGCTGGTACAAATGGAAAGTGAAGTTGAGTCAAATTGTAAAAATTTAAGAAACATTTTCATAGCTAGGCTGGCAGAAAGCATGATTGTATATTATGTACTCAAATTCACATTTCAGAAAATAGTGGAAAGATTACAAAATATTAAGATAAAAATATTAATATGTCCTACAAAAACCAAACCTTTCATTTAAAGAAAACCAAATACCAAGCTTCTCTAAGGCCAAGGAAGTTGTTGTTATGCAAATCACTGTTGTCTTTATGTTAATTGGGGTTTGCTCTCGGTGAAAGAGGAGAAAAGTTTCTATCATTAAAAATGGAAATTAAACCAATTTTAAACTATACAATGAAACTCAACAAAATTGTAAAGTGTGTTTTTCTATAATTAACACTTTTCAGTGACTCTATTTTCTATGTTGTAAGTATGCAGTGTTCTCACAATTTGTATTGGGTTTTTTTTCTTTGTCAATCAGTAATATTCAGTAATTTAATAATTTTTGTCTTTCAGTAATAATAAATATCTCATCATTGGTTAAAATGTGTACAAAAAGCAAGCAAAAGTCCACATGCAAGATGAATAAGCATTTAACAGTTCTAGAAATTCCTCCCAAGCTGAAATGTAAGGCTAGGATTTAAAAAAAAATCCTAGCTGATTAGATCTAGAATTAACTCTGGAAACTAAACCTGATACTTAGGACAAACTTCGGGAATCTCTGACCCCTAAACTGAGATTTTAGGGACCAACTATACCATTCTATGGAGAAGGAAATGGCAACCCACTCCAGTGTTCTTGCTTGGAGAATCTCAGGGACGGGGGAGCCTGGTGAGCTGCCGTCTATGGGGTTGCACAGAGTCGGACACGACTGAAGTGACTTAGCAGCAGCAGCATACCATTCTAGTCTCTGTGGCTACTACTCAAAACAATTTTGCACTGGGAATAACTTTATTATTAGTTACTAACCACTAAAATTATGCTTTTTTTTTCCCCCGGGCATATATTTTTTTAATTAAAATATAATTTATATACTAACAAAATGAAGCATTTATAAGTATACAATTCATCAATTTTTAGTATATTTACAAGGTTTATAACCATCACCACTATTCCTGAGCAGTCACTCTCCAGTCCTTCTTCCTTTTAGCCTCCGGCAACTGCTAGTCTACTTTCTGTAGCTATGTGTTTGCCCGTTCTGGACATTTCACATAAATGGAATCATACAGTAGGAGACCTGGTGTGTCTAACTACTTTTACTTAGCTTAATGTTTTCAAGGTTCATCCATAATGTAGCATGAATCGGTACGCCATTCCTTTTTATGGCTAATTAATACTTCATTGTGTGGATAGACCACACTGTTTTTATCCATTCATCAGCTAATAGACATCTTGATTTTTGGAATTTCCACTTTTCAAAATTAACATCTGTAGACACGACTGAGCAACTTCCCTTTCACTTTTCACTTTCATGCATTGGAGAAGGAAATGGCAACCCACTCCAGTGTTCTTGCCTGGAGAATCCCAGGGACAGGGGAGCCTGGTGGGCTTCCATCTGTGGGGTCGCACAGAGTCGGACACGACTGAAGCGACTTAGCAGCAGCAGCAGCACAAGCTTCCTTGTGAATATATGTTTTCAATTCTCTTAGGTATATACCTAGGAATGAAACTGCTGGGTCATGTGGTAGCTTTATGCTTAACTTTCTAAAGTCTATCAAACTGTTTCCCAAATCAATTTACATTCCTACCAGCAACATAGGAGATCCCAATTTCTTTACATTCTGACATTTGTTACTTTTTCAAAATTATTATCACAGTTATCCTAGTAGGTATGAAGTGGTTTTGATTTGTATTCTCTGATGACTAATGATGCCATTTAAAATAATAATAAAAATTAGAAAAGTAATATTTCTATGAAAAGATAGCAACAACAAATGTTTTATATAGTAACATATTTTCCAAAACTGAAAAATTAGAAGAGCGGTATTATATTACCTTTTGCAAATCTGTCTGATAACTGGCTTAAAATAGAAAATAGTTGGATTCTCATGTCTGCTTCCATGTATAATCTGTTGTGATATGTTGTGGTTGAAGTAAGTGAAGAAAATCCAGTCTCAGGTATGTGGTTTGAAAAAGGAATATTTTGTAGTATTTTATATAATAGGTAATAATGTATGTATATAATATAATATATAGTATTTTAATAGCCTTTTCAGATGATACACATATCCTTCGCTGATAACTGGGCAATGGTTATTTCTAAGATGTGAGATGCAATACAGAATTTAATGTGAATATGTGAATTTTTCATTCTCTGTTACATTAAAATCTATTGGTCTGTTATGGAATAGATTTCTTGTCTGAGAATTTGTAACTTCCTACATTGGCCATTTGGCACTTACTGGTTCACTGAGTTATACAGATCTTCCAAATTTTGACACAGTTCATTTCAAATAGTAAAAAAAAAAAAATCACATTCATTAACTTAACCAATAATCTCATTAGGAAAATCTTCAGGTGTTAGGAAGCTGTCAAGGGGCAGAAACAAGTTTTACAAAATAGTAATTTTATCATTGCCAAAGTAAAAACAAACAAACAAACAAAACCACTATTGTTTTCCTAAAGTGACAGATATTTCATTCACTTCAAAGAAAATATTTGCCAAACAGCTAAGGCTCAAGCAATTATAATCTGCAAATTGTTCTTTCAAGTAAAAATGATGGCTTTAGGGTAGTGGGGATGGGGGAGTTAGTCTAGCTTGTAATTAAAACAATCATGTCAGTGTTTTCCCTGGAAGAACTGGACATTTTGATATGTAAAAAGGTCTAATAGGTAGTTCCCATTTCATCACACTAATTGTTAAAAAGCTGTGTACTCACACTGCCGAATTTAAAACAGATAACCAATGAAGACCTACTGTATAGCACATGGAACTCTGCTCCAGTGTTATGTAACAACCTGAATGGGAGGGAGTTTGAGGGAGAATGGATACATGTATATGTGTGGCTGAGTCCTTTGCCACAGGAAAGATTTACGCATCTGAATGCAGAGTTCCAAATAATAGCAAGGAGAGATCAGAAAGCCTTCCTCCGTGATCCGTGCAAAGAAATAGAGGAAAACAATATAATGGGAAAGACTAGAGATCTCTTCAAGAAAATTAGAGATACCAAGAGAACAGTTCATGCAAAAATGGGCTCAATAAAGGACAGAAATGCTATGGACCTAACAGAAGAAGATATTAAGAAGAGGTGGCAAGAATACACAGAAGAACTGTACAAAAAAGATCTTCATGACTCAGATAATAACGATGGTGTGACCACTCACCTAGAGCCAGACATCCTGGAATGTGAACTCAAGTGGGCCTTAGAAAGCATCACTACGAACAAAGCTAGTGGAGGTGATGGAATTCCAGTTGAGCTATTTCTAATCCTAAAAGATAATGCTGTGAAAGTGCTGCACTCAACATGCCAGCAAATTTGGAAAACTCAGCAGTGGCCACAGGACTGGAAAAGGTCAGTTTTCATTCCAATTCCAAAGAAAGGCAATGCCAAAGAATGCTCAAACTACCGCACAATTGCACTCATGTCACGTTGGTAGGCTATAGTCCATGGGGTCGCTAAGAGTGAGACACAACTGAGCGACTTCACTTTCACTTTTCACTCTAATGTATTGGAGAAGGAAATGGCAACCCACTCCATTATTCTTGCCTGGAGAATCCCAGGGACAGAGGAGCCTGTTGGGCTGCTGTCTGCTGTCGCACAGAGTCGGACACAACTGACGCAACTTAGCAGAGCAGCACACGCTAGTAAAGGAATGCTCAAAATTCTCCAAGTCAGGCTTCAGCAATACGTGAACCGTGAACTTCCAGATGTTCAAGCTGGATTTAGAAAAGGCAGAGGAACCAGAGATCAAATTGCCAACATCCGCTGGATCATGGAAAAAGCAAGAGAGTTCCAGAAAATTTATTGACTACACCAAATCCTTTGACTGTGTGGATCACAATAAACTGTGGAAAATCCTGAAAGAGATGGTAGTACCAGACCACCTGACCTGCCTCTTGAGAAATACGTAAGCAGGTCAGGAGGCAACAGTTAGAACTGGACATGGAACAACAGACTGGTTCCAAAGAGGAAAAGGAGTACGTCAAGGCTGTATACTGTCACCTTGCTTATTTAAGTTATATGAAGAGTACATCATGAGAAATGCTGGGATAGATGAAGCACAAGCTGGAATCAAGATTGCAGGGAAAAATATCAATAACCTCAGATATGCAGATAACACCACCTATATGGCAGAAAGCAAAGAAGAACTGAAGAGCCTTTGATGAAAGTGAGAGGAGAGTGAAAAAGTTGGCTTAAAGCTCAACATTCAGAAAACTAAGATCATGGCATCTGGTCCCACCACTTTATGGCAAATAGGTGGGGAAACAGTGGAAACAGTGACAGACTTCATTTTTGGGGGCTCCAAAATCACTGCAGATGGTGATTGCAGCCATGAAATTAAAACACGCTTGCTCCTTGGAAGAAAAGATATGACCAAGCTAGACAGCATATTAAAAAGCAGAGACATTACTTTGCCAAGAAAGGTCCATCTAGTCAAAGCTATGGTTTTTCCCATAGTCATGTATGGATGTGAGAGTTGGACTATAAAGAAAGCTGAGCACCAAATAATTGATGCTTTTGAACTGTGGTGTTGGAGAAGACTTTTGAGAGTCCCTTGGACTGCAAGGAGATCCAACCAGTCCATCCTAAAGGTGATCAGTCCTGAATATTCACTGGAAAAACTGACACTGAAGCTGAAACTCCAATATTTTGGCCACCTGATGCAAAGAACTGACTCATTTGAAAAGACCCCGATGCTGGAAAAGATTTAAGGCAGGAAAAGAAGGGGGTGACAGAGGATGAGATGGTTGGATGGCATCACCAACTCGATGGACATGAGTTTGAGTAAATTCTGGGAGTTGGTGATGGACAGGGAGGCCTGGTGTGCTGCAGTCTATGGGGTCGCAAAGAGTTGGACATGACTGAGGGACTGAACTGAACTGAACTGAGTCTTTTGCTGTTCACCTGAAACTATCACAACATTGTTTGCTAATCGGCTATACCCCAATACAAAATAAAAAGTTTTTTAAAAGTTGTGTTCAGTTCAGTTCAGTCGCTCAGTTATGTCCAACTTTTTGCGACCCCATGGACTGCAGCATGCCAGACTTCCCTGTCTATCACCAACTCCCAGAGCTTGCTCAAACTCATGTCCACCAAATCAGTGATGCCATCCAGCCATCTCATCCTCTGTCATCCCCTTCTCCTCCTGCCTTCAATCTTTCCCAGCATCAGGGTCTTTTCCAATGAGTCAGATCTTCACATCAGGTGGCCAAAGTACTGGAGTTTCAGCTTCAGCATCAGTCCTTCCAATGAATATTTCAGGACTGATTTCCTTTAGGATGGACTGGTTGGATCTCCTTGCAGTCCAAGGGACTCTCTAGAGTCTTCTCCAACACCATAGTTCAAAAACATCAGTTCTTCAGCTCTCAGCTTACTTTATGGTCCAATTCCTACATCCATCCATGACTATGGGAAAAATCATAGCTTTGACTAGATGGACCTTTCTTGGCAAAGTAATGTCTCTGCTTTTTAATATACTGTCTAGCTTGGTCATAGCTTTTCTTCCAAGGAGCAAGCATCTTTTAATTTCATGACTGCAGTCATCTCTGCAGTGATTTTGGAGCCCAAAATAATAAAGTCTGTCACTGTTTCCATTGTTTCCCCATCTATTTTCCACAAAGTGATGGGACCTGATGCCACAATCTTCGTTTTTTGGACCTTGAGTTTAAGCCAGCTTTCTCACTCTTCTCATTCACTTTCATCAAGAGGCTCTTTAGCTCCTCTTCACTCTCTGCCATAAGGGTGGTGTCATCTCTATACCTAAGGTTAATGATATTTCTCTCAGTAATCTTGATTCCAGCTTGTGCTTCAACCAATCTGGCATTTCACATGATGTACTCTGCATATAAGTTAAATAAGCAGAGTGACAATATACAGCCTTGATGTATATTCCTTTCCCAATTTGGAACCAATCCGTTGTTCCATGTTCATTTCTAACTGTTGCTTCTTGACCTGCATACAGATTTCTCAGGAGTCCGATAAGGTGGTCTGGTATTCCCATCTCTTTAAGAATTTTCCATAGTTTGTTGTGATCTATATAATCAAAGTCTTCAGCATAGTCAATAAAGCAGAAGTAGATGTTTTTCTGGAACTGTCATGTCTAGACACCAGAGCAACAAAAAGTTGTGTACTTAAGGATAAAGATTTAATAAAATTAATACCTTTTACTGCATCATCAAAGATATTCTAAAGTGAGAATGACTGTTTTTTTTTTTTTTTTAACCTTGCTACAAATGTACCGGTGAAGAATACAGTGTTGACTATACACTACTGATACAGTTCAATGCAACTGTCTTGATTCCTGCTAAGGAGTTGTTTTAGCCTCTACTGCTTGTATCTCATCAGTGCAAATGTTATCATAGTGAAAAAGGCAAATAACATCTTAGTATTACTATGAAGAGCATTTTAAGTTTCCAGAACAAGGGTCACAGGAACCCCAGCTGTCCAGACTCCAGGGATTACTGTCCTAGGCAAACCATTTAGTTCACTTCAGAATAGAACACTTTGGAATGAGAAGTTGGTATGTATGCTATCAAGAACATTGGGAAGAAGAAGGGTCTTTTAGGGAGCTCTAGAATTTGATCTCTACAATCCTCTCACCTATTCTTTCACCTCCATTGCTACAGACTATATCCAAGTTCAGGCATCTATCACTTTATATACAGATAACTCCTTGGATGCAAAAGGCAAAATGATAGTATAGGGAAAGAGGAACTCCCCAGGTCGGTAAGTGCCCAATATGCTACTGGAGATCGGTGGAGAAATAACTCCAGAAAGAATGAAGGGATAGAGCCAAAGCAAAAACAATACCCAGTTGTGGATGTGACTGGTGATAGAAGCAAGGTCCCATGCCGTAAAGAGCAATATTGCATAGGAACCTGGAACGTTAGGTCCATGAATCAAGGCAAATTGGAAATGGTCAAACAGGAGATGGCAAGAGTGAACATCAACGTTCTGGGAATCAGCGAACTAAAATGAACGGGAATGGGTGAATTTAACTCAGATGACCATTATATCTACTATTGTGGGCAGGAATCCCTTAGAAGAATTGCAGTAGCCATCATGGTCAACAAAAGAGTATGAAATGCAGTATTTGGATGCAGTCTCAAAAACGACAGAATGATCTCTGTTCGTCTCTAAGGCAAATCACTCAATATCACGGTAATCCAAGCCTATGCCCCAACCAGTAACGCTGAAGAAGCTAAAATGGAACAGTTCTATGAAGACCTTGTGGCTTAGATGGTAAAGCATCTGCCTACAATGCGGGAGACCCGGGTTTGATCCCTGGGTTGAGAAGTTCCCCTGGAGGAGGAAATGGCAACCCACTCCAGTATTCTTGCCTGGAGAATCCCATGGACAGAGGAGGCTGGCAGGCTACAGTCCATGGGGTTGCAAACAGTTAGACACGACTGAGCGACTTCACTTTCACTTTTATGAAGACCTACAAGACCTTTTAGAGGTCTAACACCCAAAAAAGATGTACTTTACATTATAGGGGACTGGAATGCAAAACTAGGAAGTCAAGAAACACCTGGAGTAACAGGCAAATTTGGCCTTGGAGTATGGCATGAAGCAGGGCAAAATCTAATAGAGTTCTGCCAAGAGAATGCACTGGTCAGAACAAACACCCTCTTCCAACAACACAAGAGAAGACTCTACACATGGACATCACCAGATGGTCAACATCGAAATAAGATTGATTATATTCTTTGCAGCCAAAGATGGAGAAGCTCTATACAGTCAGCAAAAACAAGACTGGGAGCTGACTGTGGCTCAGATCATGAACGCCTTATTGCCAAATTCAGACTTAAATTGAAGAAAGTAGGGAAAACCACTAGACCATTCAGGTATGATCTAAATCAAATCCCTTATCATTATACACTGGAATAATGAAATAGATTTAAGGGACTAGATCTGATAGATAGACTGCCTGATGAACTATGGACGGAGGTTTGTGACACTGTACAGGAGACAGAGATCAAAACCACACTCTCCGACATACATCACAGCAGGATCCTCTATGACCCACCTCCCAGAATATTGGAAATAAAAGCAAAAATAAACAAATGGGACCTAATTAAACTTAAAAGCTTCTGCACAACAAAGGAAACTATTAGCAAGGTGAAAAGGCAGCCTTCAGAATGGGAGAAAATAATAGCAAATGAAGCAACGGACAAACAACTAATCTCAAAAATATACAAGCAACTCCTACAGCTCAACTCCAGAAAAATAAATGACCCAATCAAAAAATGGGCCAAAGAACTAAATAGACATTTCTCCAAAGAAGACATACAGATGGCTAACAAACACATGAAAAGATGCTCAACATCACTCATTATCAGAGAAATGCAAATCAAAACCACTATGAGGTACCATTTCACGCCAGTCAGAATGGCTGCAATCCAAAAGTCTACAAGCAATAAATGCTGGAGAGGGTGTGGAGAAAAGGGAACTCTCTTACACTGTTGGTGGGAATGCAAACTAGTACAGCCACTATGGAGAACAGTGTGGAGATTCCTTAAAAAACTGGAAATAGAACTGCCTTATGATCCAGCAATCCCACTGCTGGGCATACACACTGAGGAAACCAGAAGGGAAAGAGACACGTATACCCCAATGTTCATCGCAGCACTGTTTATAATAGCCAGGACATGGAAGCAACCTAGATGTCCATCAGCAGATGAATGGATAAGAAAGCTGTGGTACATATACACAATGGAGTATTACTCAGCCATTAAAAAGAATACATTTGAATCAGTTCTAATGAGATGGATGAAACTGGAACCTATTATACAGAGTGAAGTAAGCCAGAAAGAAAAACACCAATACAGTATACTAATGCATATATATGGAATTTAGAAAGATGGTAACAATAACCCTGTGTATGAGACAGCAAAAGAGACACAGATGTATAGATCAGTCTTATGGACTCTGTGGGAGAGGGAGAGGGTGGGGAGATTTGGGAGAATAGCATTGAAACATGTATAATATCATGTATGAAACGAGTCGCCAGTCCAGGTTCAATGCACGGTACTGGATGCTTGGGGCTGGTGCACTGGGACGACCCAGAGGGAGGTTAGGGGAGGGAGGAGGGGGGAGGGTTCAGAATGGGGAATGCGGGTATACCTGTGGCGGATTCATTTTGATATTTGGCAAAACTAATACAATATTGTAAAGTTTAAAAATAAAATAAAATTTAAAACCTGTTTAAAAAAAAAAAAAAAGCAAAATGGCTGTCTAAGGAGGGCTTACAAATAGCTGTGAAAAGAAGAGAAGCAAAAAGCAAAGGAGAAAAGGAAAGATATAAGCATCTGAATGCAGAGCTCCAAAGAATAGCAAGAAGAGATAAGAAAGCCTTCCTCAGCAATCAATGCAAAGAAATAGAGGAAAACAACAGGATGGGAAAGACTAGAGATCTCTTCAAGAAAACTAGAGATACCAAGGGAACATTTCATGCAAAGATGGGCTCGATAAAGAACAGAAATTGTATGGACCTAACAGAAGCAGAAGATATTAAGAAGAGGTGACAAGAATACACAGAAGAACTGTACAAAAAAGAGCTTCACGACCAAGAAAATCACTATGGTGTGGTCACTCACCTAGAGCCAGACATCCTGGAATGTGAAGTCAAGTGGGTCTTAGAAAGCATCACTACGAACAAAGCTAGTGGAGGTGATGGAATTCCAGTGGAGCTATTTCAAATCCTGAAAGATGATGCTGTGAAAGTGCTGCATTCAGTATGCAGGCAAATTTGGAAAACTCAGCAGTGGCCACAGGACTGGAAAAGGTCAGTTTTCATTCCAATTCCAAAGAAAAGCAATGCCAAAGAATGCTCAAACTACTGCACAATTGCACTCATCTCACATGCTAGTAAAGTAATGCTCAAAATTCTCCAAGCCAGGCTTCAGCAATACATGAACCATGAACTTCCAGATATTCAAGCTGGTTTTAGAAAAGGCGGAGGAACCAGAGACCAAATTGCCAACATCCGCTGGATCATTGAAAAAGCAAGAGAATTCCAGAAAACCATCTATTTCTGCTTTATTGACTATGCCAAAGCCTTTGACTATGTGGATCATAATAAACTGCGGAAAATTCTGAAAGAGATGGGAATACCAGACTACCTGACCTGCCTCTTGAGAAACCTATATGCAGGTCAGGAAGCAAAAGTTAGAACTGGGCATGGAACCAAAGACTGGTTCCAAATAGGAAAAGGAGTATGTCAAAGCTGTATACTGTCACCCTGCTTATTTAACTTATATGCAGAGTACATCATGAGAAACGCTGGGCTGGAAGAAGCACAGGCTGGAATCAAGATTGCCAGGAGAAATATCAATAACCTCAGATATGCAGATGACGACACCCTTATGGCAGAAAGTGAAGAGGAACTAAAAAGCCTCTTGATGAAAGTGAAAGTTGAAAGTGAAAAAGTTGGCTTAAAGCTCAACATTCAGAAGACGATCATGGCATCTGGTCCCATCACTTCATGGGAAATAGATGGGGAAACAGTGGAAACAGTGTCAGACTTTATTTTTTTTGGCTTCAAAATCACTGCAGATGATGACTGCAGCCATGAAATTAAAAGATGCTTACGCCTTGGAAGGAAAGTTATGACCAACCTAGGTAGTATATTCAAAAGCAGAGACATTACTTTGCCAACAAAGGTTCGTCTAGTCAAGCCTATGGTTTTTCCAGTGGTCATGTATGGATGTGAGAGTTGGACTGTGAAGAAAGCTGAGCACTGTAGAATTGATGCTTTTGCACTGTGGTGTTGGAGAAGACTCTTGAGAGTCCCTTGGACTGCAAGGAGATCCAACCAGTCCATTCTGAAGGAGATCAGCCCTCGGATTTCTTTGGAAGGAATGATGCTAAGGCTGAAACTCCAGTACTTTGGCCACCTGATGCGAAGAGTTGACTCATTGGAAAAGACTCTGATGCTGAGAGGGATTGGGGGCAGGAGGAGAAGGGGATGACAGAAGATGAGACAGCTGGATGGCATCACTGACTTGATGGACGTGAGTCTGAGTGAACTCCAGGAGTTGGTGATGGACAGGGAGGCCTGGCGTGCTGCGATTCATGGGGTCACAAAGAGTCGGACACAACTGAGCGACTGAACTGAACTGAACTGAACTGAAGGGTGACAGAGGATGAGGTGGCTGGATGGCATCATCGACTCAATGGACATGAATATGAGCAAACTCCGGGAGATAGTACAGGACAGAGTAGCCTAGCGTGCTTGAGTCCATGGGGTCGCAAAGAGTAGGACAGGACTTAGCAACTGAACAACAACAACAAAGGATTGTGAAATGCGGATATATATTGTCACAGGACTATGATTTTTATAAAAATAGGGTAGAGTTGATACTTTTGATACTTAGTTTCAAATAATTTTCACAGAAACTGAAAATAGGATTCCTCAATTTCTTAAAACTACAATTCACATGAAGACTCATTGCAGGGATGGGGTGATGCAGGAAGACACATCTCTGTCATCTGAGAGTTACAATATTGAAAGGAGGGTGAGCAGATTTAGCCAAATATAAAAATAGCCACAAAATAAAGCAAAGTATAACTGATAAATACAAGAACAAAATCCTATATTTCTGCAGAGGGTATCACTGTATGGACAACTTATCAGATATATCACTGGTGACAAGAACTGAAATTCAGATGTCTCAGTCCATGAACCATATTTGCTCCTCAAAGTGGAGTTGAGCCATTGGTTGACTAGCCATAAGATGCACTCATTCTAGAAAATACAAAGAAGTTGCCATTTGGCTATGCTATTTAGCAATATCATTCAACAGAATTTGGTCAACGGGGTTGAACATTTCTGGTTTTCTCATCCTTGATCAAGTGTATAAGGTTTAAGTTAGGAAAATTTGCAGGAGGAAGAAAATGTGCTTAAGGAAGAATCTTTATATTTCAAATATTTCGATGTCAAAACAAAAGGCCTAGAATATTTATAATTTTAAAATTTCTATAGCATGTCCATATACATACTCTGGTAGTTGAAAGCATGCCCATATGAAAAAAAAAATTACCGTAAGAAATTTTCTACAGAATTATCAAGTAGCAATGAAAAAAGTGTTTTAAAAGTTGCTTCACGTTCAGTGATATGCTGTGGTCACTTGGTAAATACATTCATGTTTATTTCTGAAATACTTATTAAAGTCAAATGCCACTTATAAATGGCATTGAGTTTTAAACCACTTAGCCTGCCTGATTCTCATATATATGTGCTAGAAATAAGCTTTCTGGAAATAAGATGCTGAGAAACACTGTTTTCGCATTTCCCAGTGTCCCACTAATGCTAGTAGGACCATGATATCTCTAATAAAATAGACTTCTTTAAAGTTTAGTCAAGTTTAGTTGCTCAGTCGTGTTCGACTCTTTGCGACCCCATGGACTGTAGCCTACCAGGCTTCTCTGTCCATGGGATTTCCCAGGCAAGAGTACTGGAGTGGATTGCCATTTCCTTCTCCAGCAGATCTTCCCGACCCAGGGATCAAACCCGGGTCTCCCACATTGTAGGCAGACTCTTTACCATCTGTGTAAAAAATAATTTGCAGTAAAATATAACCTGATTTATGGTCATTCAATATTCAGCAAGAAAATGCTGAAACTGGCATGACCAAAACAATTTATAAAAATGGGTTTAATTAAAATGAAAAAATATAATCAAAGAAGTACAAATAAAATATTTTCCTATAATATTCAGCAATGAGTTTTAATTATAACAATCAGCATTGAGGAGTGTGATATTTAAGTGAACACCTACAAACACACCTTGTGTAAATTGAATTTGGTACAGTC
This sequence comes from Bos javanicus, assembly GCF_032452875.1. NCBI lineage: Eukaryota > Metazoa > Chordata > Mammalia > Artiodactyla > Bovidae > Bos > Bos javanicus. Next base: position 52,468,514 of record NC_083879.1, on the reverse strand, counting down.
TTTATGGAAAGCTAGCCAGCAATTTAGATCATAAACCTTAAGAAGGTTTACAATTTTTACCAAGTTTTTCTACTTTAAAGAATTTATCCTAATGGTGTAGCTGCTACAGAAAACAGTATAGAGTTTCCTCAGAAAATTAAAAACAGGACTACCGTATGATCCAGCATAGGATCCTACTTTGGGGTATATCTCCAAAAGAAATGAAAACAGGATTTCAAAGAGATATCTGCACTTTATGTTCATTATAGTATTATTCATAATACCTAAGATATGGGAACAATCTGAGTATCCATCAATGGATGAAGGGACAAAGAAAAAGTAATAAACATACAATGGAATATTATTCAGTCATGGGAAAGAAGGACCTGTTGCTGCTTGTGATAACATGGCTAGACCTTGAAGGCATTATGCTAAGTTAAATAAGGCAGATAGAGAAAGACAAATACTACACGATGTCACTTATATGTGGAATCTATAAAAGCCAAACTCACAGAAACTGAGTCTAGTTACCAGGGGCTGGGGGGTGGGGTAAGGGAGAGATGTTGGTCAAAGAGTACAACATTCCAGTTAAAGATGACTAAGTTCTGGGAATCTAAGGTAACCACATAGTGATTGTGGTTACTAATACTGCACTACATACTTGAAAACTGCTGAGAGACTCGATTTTAAATGTTCCCACCATAAAAACAATGGTAATTATGCGATATGTTGAAAGGATTAACTAGTGCTATGGTTATAATGGGCTTCCCTGGTGGCTCAGACAGTAAAGCGTCTGCCTACAGTGCGGGAGACCTGGGTTCGATCCCTGAGTTGGGAAGATCCCCTGGAGAAGGAAATGGCAACCCACTCCAGTACTCTTGCCTGGAAAATTCCATGGACTGAGGAACCTGGTGGGCTATAGTCCATGGGGTCACAAAGAGTCAGCCACGACTGAGCGACTTCACTTTCACTTTTCACTTTCATGGTTATAATTGCTTTGCAATGCATAAGCGTATCAAATAAACTAGTTGAATACCTTAAACTTACACAATGATGTATGTCAGTTATACCCCAATAAAGGTTGGGGATGGGGAGGGGGTAGAGAATTTACCTTAAGGAGAAAGATCTAAATTGAAAAATATTCACTGTTTATAATAGTGAAAAGTTGGCTTCACTAGTCTGTGGGGAAGGCAACCATGAAAATCCTTTGCTAGGATCACCTTTGTCTGCACTGTAATGAGTACACAGAAACAGCAATATGTATGCTACTCAACGTTTTTCAGCTTATGTAATTTACAGCAGAGAGTCATATTTCTTAAGAAATGTCCAGCATTAAGGGAGAAGTTTGGTAGGAGTTAGGGTGGAAAAAAGTTTCTACAATACTTAGAAAACTGCATTAGTTTTCTCAAGCTGCTGTAACAAAATGTCAGCGACTGTGTGGCTTAAACAACAGAAGTTTATTTTCTTACTGTCCCGAGGCTGGACATCTGAGACTAGGGTACCAGTGTGGTCAGTGTCTGGTGAAGGCCCTCTTCCTGGCTCTCAGATGAGTATCCACCCTCTGAGTCCTCGACATGATGGGGAAAGAGAGAGCTCCCTGGTTTCTCTTCTTAGAAGAGCACTAAACCCAAATTGAGGTCCCCACCTTCATGACCTCATCTAAACCTAGTTATCTCCAAAGTCTTTATCTCCAAATATCGTCACATTTGGGAGTTAGGGCTTCAATATATGAATTTTGGGGTGACACAATTCAGTCCGTGACACTATATTAAAGAATAATCTATCAAAGTCTATTTAACTATAGAAAGGCTTTAGCAAATAATTACCTTATATTTAGTCCATTAAAAGATGTGGCACCTGATGAAATTCTTTAAAAAAAAAACAAAACAGTACTGGAAAAGTTCGTGTTAGTATGCTAGTATTAGAAAATCAAACTCCTGAAACTCTAGTAAATGACTGCTAAACACTGAGTAGAAGGCTGTGGGAGAATAGGATAACCCCACAGTGCCCAGGAATCACCTTTCAGATGACTTATTAATTCTAAACGGTAAGATAGGTCTTTATAAGAGAGATCTGGTAGTTACAATTTGAACTTCATGTCCCACACTAGTGGTGAGACAACCTGACATTATATGTCTTTAGTTTAGATGTGAAGTCACAACGTTATCCGTATTGTCAATGAAGCATTCTTTGCAAATAGGCTTAATCTGACTTTAATGAAATTCAGATCTGAATTTTACTCGACATAAAGGAAATAGTGGAATAGGTTAAACAGCATCATGAGAAACAATCAGGATATAGAATAAACTATATAAGACAACTGCCCTGGACTCTTAAAAAAGTCAATGTCATGGGAAAAAATGGGTCAAAATTGTTCTGGTTTAAAACAGACAAAGATCAAGTCAAAATTAATATATTCAAATATACATATCTATAAAATGTATTTGGAAACAATTGGAAAAGTTTTAATATGGAATGGATATAAAATAATGTGAAATTTAAAAAATTTTTCTTGACAACAAAAATGGCATCAGGATTAAGTAGAATATTCTAATACTTAGAAGTTATATGATGAAATATATTAAGGAGGGAAGCTTCGTATATCTGCAAATGACTTTTGAATATTTTAGCAAGAAAACAAAGTTATGCATGTATATAGGCAAATATTTTAAAATTTGATAGCTTGTTAAAATTGTTGAATTTACTGAGGGTATATGAATGCTTTTTTGCATTATCCTTTCAACTTTTCTGTATATATGACGTTTTAAAATAACAAGCTGTCAGGAAAATTAAAACTTTTTCATTGAAAAATAAGTAACACAAAATAATTCATATAGTAAAGATGTAAGTTATAAAACATAATATAATAAATACCCATAAATATGCCATCCAAAATCTAAAACACCGCCAATAACAATAAATCTACATATATGCTCTTCTTCAGCCTATCCTCCAAACTCCTCTCCAACTATCTTGGTATTTTTTAAGATTCATTATGGAAATATTCAAGTATACACAAAAGCTCTATTCCCAGATTTGCAGTTCTGCTTTTGTTTTTTAGTGGTTTATTCTTAGACAATTCTCCTACCATTTGCAAAGCCAGTTATACCTCCAAGATGTATTCTGTCCAGAAGTTTAAAATTCTGTCAAGGAAAATATTTTCAGGGATATTAAACCAACATACTATCAGAAGGAGAAAGTCTTAATGCAATTTTTAATATTTTTGAGGATATACTCTTATTTCAGTTGGGATCAGTTATAAAAACCAGCACTGTTTTGGATATAATACTTCTTTCTATACAAAATTAATTTTTTTAATTTATTTTTAATTGGGGGAAAATTGCTTTACAATGTTGTGTTGGTTTCTGCTGTGGGGGCGTGCTAAGTCACTTCAGTCATGTCTGACTCTTTGTGACCCTATGGACTGAAGCCCACCAGGCTCCTCTGTCCATGGGATTCTTTTTTTAAATTTCTGTTTAATTTTTATTTATTTATTTTTGGCTGTGCTGGGTCTTCGTTACTGTGCGGATTTGGCTCTAGTTGCAGCGAGCTGGGGCTACTCTAGTTTCGGTGTTCAGGCTTCCCATTGCAGTGGCTTCTCTTGTTGCTGAGCATGGGCCCTAGGGCACACAGGCTTTGGTAGTTGAGGCTTCCGATTCTAGAGCATAGGTTCAATAATTGTGGCACACGGGCTTAGTTGTTCTAAGTCATGTGGGATCTCCGCAGATCAGGGATTGAACCCACGTCTCCTGCATTAGCAGGTAGATTCTTTTATCACTGATCCACCAGGGAAGACCTGTCCATAGGATTCTCCAGACAAAGATACTGGAGTGGATTGCCACGCCCTCTTCCAGGGGATCTTCCCGACCCAGAGACTGAACCTGTGTCTCCTGCAACTCCTGCCCTGCAGGCAGATTTTTTACTGCTGAGCCACCGGTGAAGCCCCCAGTTTCTGCCCTATGACAATGCAAATCAGCCATAATTATACATATATCACCTTCCTCTTGAGCTTCCCCCCATCCCACTTCTCTAGGTCAAATAGATTTTTAATATGAAATACAAAATATATTTTATAACAAGCATCACCTTGAAGAATCTGCTCGCACTTCATTCAGTTTAATTCATTGCTATTGTGAAATGAGCTTGTAACACAGAAATTAAACTTAGTTCTCTGTCCTGAGGACTAGTTGAACGGAGAGCAAGTACCAATCAGAAGCAAGGACTCAGATAGTCCTTGAGTTTGATAAAGTAGCTAGCTACTCGAGGACGAAGAAAGAATTTCAGTTACTAAATAGAATGAATCTAGCAGAAAACTAAGTGATTAAGATCAAGAAGCACTTAACAAAACAAGAAACGAAAAGAGATGTAAAGAAAGACTTGAGTCAAACTTTACAGTTCTGTTAAAGAGGAAATAAGAAAAGGAAGTGGTTTATAGAGCAAGAGTTTTTATATATTAACTTGAAATTTTACCTCTAATGACAGGAAATATAAGAGCCACCATTAAAACAAAACAAAACAAAACAAAACAGAAAAGCCAATATGTTATGGGGTGAAACTGTTAAAGTATAAAGGAATTACACTTTCCCATTAATCAGTTTTCCACTGTATATGTAGATGCTCTCTCATGGTTTGATCTTAGAGGATGATAGCATGTTGTACACCTATTAAGTGCTGGATTTTCTCCTGTATCTTTTAATTCTCACAATAACCTCAAAAGACTAGAATTATCCTTCCTATTTTATAACTGAGTTAACTGAGGCTCAGAGAAGGTAAATATGAATCCTGATCACAGAACTAGTAAATAATAAAAATAAATTTGACTTGGGTTTCTCTGGCTCCAACATAATGGTTTTTATTTGCTAGTCTAAACTACTTCAGTAGCCTAAAAAAGTGTTCCTAAACCTACCTTTATAAGACATGGGATTTCTGAACTGTTAACAAGTGTTAAGATTAGACAATTTGATTACTATTTAATCAAATCTGAAAACTGGAACTTAATAGAATAAACATATAAATTGCTACTGGTGGTTAGAAAAAGAAAGAACAAAAAGATTATATATATACATATACATTATATATATACACATAAGCACACATACATTTTAAATGTATATGGATATATATACACACACATATTTAAAATTAGCTCTCTAGTAAGCAAAAAAATAACAAATAAAAACAATCATACGTTCATTTTGCCTATCACCTTGGTAACTATTTTAATACTAGCAAGAGTTCTATGACACAGGTCTAATACAATTGCTATTGCAGTTAAAACAGACATCATCTTTCTTTTGAAAGTGATGTACAGTATGTACAAGTTTTAAAACGAAAATCTATTCATCTGGTATGTCTTCTTCTAGGAATCTAGTCCAACAGAAAAAAAATGGTGATAGTTTTAAATTTTTGTGAAGAATGATGTACAACTCAACATTGTTTATAAGGGTGAAAGAACAGAAACAACTGAATAACAGAAGGAGTATTGTTGAATAATTCATGGTACTTTCATATGTTGCTTAGTATATAGTCATTAAAATTAATTTTGCAATTATTATACAAAAATTACTATAACATAATTTTGAGTAAAAAAGTATTATACAGTGCTGGATATACACAGTATAATCTTAAGATAACTTTTTCCCCCCAATCTATTATTTATTTCATTTTTCTTGAGCATTTTTCTTTTTTTTAAATTTATTTAATTGGAGGCTAATAACTTTACAATATTGTGGTGGTTTTTGCCATACATCGACATGAATCAGCCATGGGTGTACATGAACCCCCGTCCTGAACTCCCCTCCCACCTCCCTCCCCATCCCATCCCTCAGGGTCATCCCAGTGCACCAGCCCTGAGCACCTTGCATCAAACCTGGATCTGTTTCACATATACATGTTTCAATGCCATTCTCTCAAATCATCCCACTTTCGCCTTCTCCCACAGAGTCCAAAAGACTATTCTATACATCTGTGTCTCTTTTGATGTCTCGCATGTAGGGTTATCATTACCATCTTTCTAAATTTCATATACATGCGTTAGTATACTGTATTGGTGTTTTTCTTTTTGGGTTACTTCACTTTGTATAATAGGCTCCAATTTCATCCACCTCATATGCTGACATAGAGAATAAATAAATGAAACTATACCAAAATACTAACAGGTACTATTTTCAGGTTGTATGATTATGGGTGAGTTTTCATTTTTCTTTTTCTTTTGACTACACCATACGACTTGCAGGATCTCAGTTCCCCAACCATGGACTGAACCCAGGTGCTCTCGCTTCTTTCTTTGGTTAGTCTAGCTAAGGGTTTGTCGATTTTATCTTTTCAAAGAACCAACTTTTAGTTTGCTTAACCTTTTTATCATTTTTCTGTTCTTTATTGCGGCTCTAACCTTTATTATTTTCTTTCTTCTGCTAACTTTGGGCTTAGTCTTTTCTTCTTTTCCTAGTTCCTTAAGGTGTAGAGTTTGATTGTTTATTTGGGATCTTTATTGCCTCTTAATGTAGTGTTGGCTTCCCTCATAGCTCAGTTGGTAAAGAATCTGCCTGCAGTGTGGGAGACCTGGGTTTGATTCCTGGGTTGGGAAGATCCTCTGGAGAAGGGAAAGGCTACCCACTCCAGTATTTTGGCCTGGAGAATTCCATGGACTATATAGTCCATGGGGTCGCAAAGAGTCAGACACGACTGAGGGACTTTCACTTTCACTTTCAATGTAGTGTTTACTGCTATAAATTTCCCTATTAGAACTACGTTTGCTGCCTCTCGTAAGTTCTGATATGTTGTGCTTCCATTTTTGTTTGTCTCAAAAAATGTTAACATTTCCCCTTTAATTTCTTCTTTGATCCACTTGTTTCTAGGAGTTCCAGTTCTTTACCCTCCTTATTTCCTTGCCTTTTAAGAGTAATATGCAGATTCTTTCACTGAAGATATAGTCTACTTTTTATTCCTTGAATCTGTACTTGCCTTGGGATTTCTTGTCTCAAAATTATTTTCTTTAATAAATGTTGTTTCTGGGTTGTTCTTTGGTCAATGGGAAGGTAACTAGCAAACACGGCACAAGGAGGAACTTGAAAAGTATTGGTACAATTGGGCTTTCCATGTTCTTGCTTGTGGCCTTCATCATGAGAACTCCATGTTTATGTCAACCAACTAAGCCCAGGATCAGAAATGCCAAAGCTATCCTAGCTGATTCAAAACACTAACATTCAAAAAACTAAGATCATGGCATCTGGTCCCATCACTTTCATGGCAAATAAATGGAGAAACAATGAAAACAGTGACTTTTTTTTGGGGGGGGGCTCCAAAATCACTGCAGACGGTGACTGCAGCCATGAAATTAAAAGACACTTGCTCCTTGGAAGCAAAACTATGGCCAACCTAGACAGCATATTAAAAAGCAGAGATATTATTTTGCCAACAAAGGTCCATCTAATCAAAGCTATGGTTTTTCCAGTAGTCATGTATGGATGTGAGAGTTGGACTATAAAGAAAGCTGAGCACCAAAGAATTGATGCTTTTAAACTGTGGTATTGGAGAAGACTCTTGAGAGTCCCTTGGACTGCAAGAAGATCCAACTAGTCAATCCTAAAGGAAATCAGTCCTGAATATTCATTGGAAGGGCTGATGCTGACGCTGAAACTCCAATACTTTGGCTACCTGATGTGAAGAACTGACTCATTTGAAAAGACCCTGATGTTGGGAAAGATTGATGGCGGGAGGAGAAAGGGATGACAGAGGATGAGATGGTTGGATAGCATCACCGACTCAGTGGACATGAGTTTGAGTAAACTCTGGGAGTTGGTGATGGACAGGGAGGCCTCGCGTGCTGCAGTCCATGGGGTCGCAAAGAGCTGGACACGACTGAGCGATTGAACTGAACTGATCCTAGCTGAAACCATTTTCGTTTATTCAAGAACCATCAACCCCCAGAAAATGAGTGAACTCAGCCCAAATCAGCTAATCTTCTAGACTTTTGAGTGAAATAAATATTTGTTGTTGTCACCAATGAAATTTCATTGTTGTTTGTTGTATGACATTGTGGCAGTAGATCACTTGTATACTCCATTCAATGATGATTATGCCAAAGCTGGTCTATTAAATTTCCTTCTTCTGTCTTGCTATCTTTCTCTGACTCCCTTTTCCTATGCTCAAATAAGCGCAAGGGAAGAGCAACATACATCCACTGCCTAAGCAGATTGTTAAGAACTGTGAGGAGTGTGAGAATTTACGTTACTTGCAAGCCAACATCTTAGCCTGCCAGTTTCATGGATTCTGGTAGAAAACATAAAACTCTTGTACCAAAGAAGATGAGTAGCTGCTTATTCACAGCAAGAGAGTCATTAATTTTGTGCTATTTCCCCAAGACCCAGTTCTTACAGGGAGTTTTGAAGAGGGCCAGATGACATCTGCATATGAAGCAGGTTGTATTTCAGGAGAGAAACCTGAAGTTTAAGGAACCAAAATCTTAAGACAGACAGTTGTAGAGCCTCACCTTTGCTCCAGAAAGAGATGTCTTCATTATATTAGACAGGAAGCATTCTTGCCCTTTGCTCTCGAGGGAAACACTATCCCTAACTTCTAAGACTATTTGCTAGGCAAACATTCTTGAAAATGTAGCCCAGAATGAAGTGTAGTTCACGCTTCACTTGTGAGACAAGCAGACATGTGAGAGGCTCATGAGGAACAGGAAGAATTTCTTCCAACCGAGACAGATGTTTACCAGGAAACAGAATGGCAGTCTCTTTGGGCCAGTTATTCCCCATTTGGGGAAGAGACTCTCTTGGTCTCTGTCTTCCCCACCACCTCCACCAAGCTGACAATCCCCTGCTGGCTTTCAGTATCTTGACTCAGGTGGACTGAGAAAGGATGGTGGGCGTTGGTTATTTCAGAGCCCCTCTGTGGCCCCTGAGAAATTTTGAGCCTCATTCTCAGGCAACAGGAAAAGTCCCCATTCTGTTACAGATGGACCATATTGCTCTGTGTGTGGACGCCCGGTTGAGCTGTATGCTCAATCAGTATCTCCTAGGAAATAATGCAGGCTGGTGGCAGTAGAGATCTGATAACATTTCATAGTCACACAAATTTCTGGGAGGACACTGAGGGATAACGAGAGATTAAGTACTGTGCCCAAGCTGTTTAAAAAGAATTCACAAAAAGTTCAGTTAAAAAGGCCGTATGCTTCTATGGTTTACAGACTCTGTTCTAAATGCCATTTTAAAAATATGATGCACTTCTACACTTTTTAACTGTGTGATCTTGGGCACAATTTTTAACCTTTCTGGACTCAGGTTACTCAACTGGAAGACAGCACTTTATTATGTATGGTACTTGGTGCCATGGTATTATGGTACTTTATTACTTAAATTATATTTTAGAAATTATTTTTAATAAAATAGATATTAATATTCACTCATGTGTTACAAAAGTGGAATTTAAAAAAGTAGGATAATTAGAACCACCACAATATTGTACAGTAATTAGCCTTACTCCTTGGAAGAAAAGTTATGACCAACCTAGATAGCATATTCAAAAGCAGAGACATTACTTTGCCAACAAAGGTCTGTCTAGTCAAGGCTATGGTTTTTCCAGTGGTCATGTATGAATGTGAGAATTGGACTGTGAAGAAGGCTGAGCGCCAAAGAATTGATGCTTTTGAACTGCGGTGTTGGAGAAGACTCTTGAGAGTCCCTTGGACTGCAAGGAGATCCAACCAGTCCATTCTGAAGGAGATTATACCTCGGATTTCTTTGGAAGGAATGATGCTAAAGCTGAAACTCCAGTACTTTGGCCACCTGATGCGAAGAGTTGACTCATTGGAAAAGACTCTGATGCTGGGAGGGATTGGGGTTAGGAGGAGAAGGGGACGACAGAGGATGAGATGGCTGGATGGCATCACTGACTCGATGGACATGAGTCTGAGTGAACTCCGGAAGTTGGTGATGGACAGGGAGGCCTGGCGTGCTGCGATTCATGGGGTTGCAAAGAGTCGGACACGACTGAGCGACTGAACTGAACTGAACTGAAAGTTAAAAAAAATAGGATAGCTAGAAAGCACAATTTAGAAAATCTGGAGACATGCAATAAATGAAGTCCATTATCAACTTAAGCTTTATTATTTTCATTCTTCCTATGCTATATATTTATGCATGCATGATGTATGTATACATGAAGATTTGTAAGTAAATATGCATTTCACCAGAGCTGGTTATAAGAGTTTAAATGTCACAGACTTCCAAGTTCACTCTCATGGGAAGGGAACAGTAACAATGAATCAGCTTATTGAGGTTATTTTTGACATACAATTTATCATACTCATAAAGGATAGGATGCCATAGCTATGATTCTTGTGTAGAATGGAGTAAAAAGAACAAGAATGGAATGTTCTCATTGACTCTGCAAAATTCTGCTAAATATCTAGTTAACCTTTATGCCCCATCCTCTCACATTTTATCTTTACAACCCCATTATTTTCCTTTAGGAACTAGTGCTGTTTTCCTTATGAATGTTAGCCATATTAAAGTAGTCAAATAATAAACAGTACAATGGTCCCAGAAGTATTCTGGCTTTTAAAATGTATTAATATGATCTAATATGTATTATGGAGAAGGCAATGGCACCCCACTCCAGTACTCTTACCTGGAAAATCCCAGGGACGGGGGAGCCTGGTGGGCTGCCATCTATGGGGTCGCACAGAGTCGGACATGACTGAAGTGACTTAGCAGAATATGTATTAACTATGATCTCATGTGGTATATTCATTTCATATAAGACAAACCATTACTGTGATATTCTACAACTGCTTTTGTCTTCTTACTGAGTATAAAGTATGGGATCATAGCAGTGAGATTTACAGAGTTTAATAGTTTGTTCAACAGTTATCAGATTCGTGCAACTCTGAATAAGCAGTAACTCTGATAAGTAAAAACTCAGAAAATAAGCCTGTTTATTTTGAATACTACAATTATAATATTTCTACTACTAACCAACCTCTTTATTATTTTTAAGTGTGTTTTATGGTACACTTTTCATTGGGGTATGCATTTTTCTTGGACAGGATAGGAAGTTGGTCTTTCCTTTGTACCATTTTATGCTTCAATGTCAGAATAAAGAAAGAAATTTAGAGCCTGTGCTCAGTTCTGTGCTGGTGGCTAGAAAATGAATTTATGGGCCAAGATACTGGGCGCACGTGTGCACACACACGCACGCACACACACACACACACACACAATGGAGGCAATGCTGAAGAATTCTGAGGCAGTGCTTCTGTTTCTCAACAGAATTAACTTTCTCTTGAGTCCTGTAAAAGTCCTTAGGACAGGACTTTTAGAGCCTTGTATACAAGGCTCACTTTTAGAGACTTGTATTGCTTTGAAATAAGAGTAAGTTATAAAACCACCATATGTCCTTACAATCCCACTCCCAGCATATACCCTGAGGAAACCAAAATTGAAAAAGACACATGCACCCCAATCATTGCAGCACTATTTACAATAGCTAGAACACGGAAGTAACCTATATGTCCGTTGACAGGTGAATGGATAAAGAAGCTGTGATAGATACATACAATGGAATATTACTCAGCCATAAAAAGGAATGCATTGAGTCAGTTCTAATGAGGTGGACCAACCTAGAGCCTATTATACAGAGTGAAGTAAGTCAGAAAGAGAAATATAAATATTGTATACTGACACATTTATATGAAATCTAAAGAGATGGCACTGATGAATTTATTTTCAGGGCAGCAATGGAGAAAGAGACATAGAGAACAGACCTATGGACATGGGGGGAGGAGGGGAGGGAGAAGGGGAGATGTATGGAGAGTGTAACATGGAAATTGACAATACCATATGTAAAATAGATAGCCAATGGGAATTTACTGTATGACTCAGGGAACTCAAACAGGGGCTCTGTGACAGGCTGAAGGGTAGGATGGGGAGGGAGATGGGAGGGAGGTTCAGGAGGGAGGGGACATGGGTGTACCTATGGTGGATTCTTGTTGATGTATGCCAGAAAATTACGAAATTCTGTAAAGCAGTTATCCTTCAATTAAAATGTTTAAAAAAGAGTAAGTAAAAGAATGTAAGTGAATGACATTAACTCAAATTGACCATGCACCCATATTATACATAATAGTGGTGGGCTGACTTCTAAAATTTACTATTATGCAATATTCTTTTCTTGGAGCAAAGATTAAGTTTTTACCTACTGAAGAAAGACTATGATTTGTGTTGGAAGAAAACAGGATGACATGAAAATAAGTACATCAAAAAATTATCTGTAATAACTTTTAATACTGTATGTTGTCAGTTTTTAAAAAATCAACTGTTAAATCAGTCATGGTTTGCACTTACAAGTCAGATTCATTTTTCTCTTGCTATGTTAGATGGAGGCTGACCTAGTTCCCCAAATTAAAACTAAAGTAGACACGGTGGTTGGCTTAAAGCGGGGATTTTCTCTCTGTGGTCTAATATTCATGGGGTTCCCACATGAGTCTGTGGTTTTATAAATCATGTTGATAAAGCCTGATGTGAAGCTAAATTTCTCTCATTCCTCTTTAAAACAGTTAAACGAGGAAAATATTAATGTTTACCTGAACTTATTGTAGCAACAGTGGTTAAGTAATTATGTCTCTTACATCCTTTCTGTGATATACTTCTCAAGGGCCATTCACCCCTTACATGGTGGTAGTGAACAGAGAATCACTCATTATTTCCTGAGCAGAGGCTGAGTGATGATATATAGGACTGTTAATTTGAGACCTTGCTTCTCTTCTATCTTACTAGACCAGAAGCATATCTGTCAACTAGACCAAGAAATAGCACATGTTGACCAGACCAGGAGGGGATAATCTGCTGACTGGTCCAGGAGAGAAGCATCTACTAGACTGGGAGAGTATGCCCTGCCTCCTAGACCAGGACAGTGGTATCTGTTTACCAGAACCAGAGGTTTCGTCTATCCAACAGCCAGGAGGGTAGACTTGGCCAACCAGATCAGGAGAGTGGCATTTTTCAGAGCTCACAGCAAAAACCTAAAGTGAATTTATTTGGTCTTTATATTTGTCCACTTGCTTTAAAAATCATATTATGGGAAATGCTGATAATCAAAGACCCACTTACGTATTTTGGTATAAAAGTAAAAATATTAGAAAACAAACCCTGCAAAGTAAGGAATTACACTTGTAAGAGCAGGAAGAGGTCACAGGAACAAATGATAGTACTCACAGCTCTACAGAATTTAGTTTCAGATGGTGAATATATCCTAAATACAGTATTTTAAGGAAAGCTAAGGGATAACTGAGGGCTTAGAGAATCTGCCTGGAGCCTGGATTCAATCCCTGCATTGGGAAGATCCCATGGAGAAGGGAATGACTACCTACTCCAGTATTCTTGCCTGGAGAAGGGATGAATACATTTGTGCAAGGAGTGACTTCACTAAAAAGTCTAATAATTTTTTTTCTTGAGAGCATAATATGAGGTGAAGCACTTTGCAATGTCAAATTTAAAATAATTAGGTAAAATTTCACTTTTATTCCCCAAATAATATAGTTGACAAATTTAAAATTTTTTCATAGTAAGTTACATCAATAAAATACAACAATGTTACTAAAACACATATCTAGACATTCTTACTAACCTGGTTCAAACTAGAAAATAACAGAATTATTTCTGTTGGAGAAAAGTCATTTTCAAAGATAAATGCTATATATTTTATAAGAATCATACATTTTAATAATTGGAAAAAACACAGAATTTGCTAGTCATTCATTTATTTATATTTCCCATGTTATTGCTCAGAGATTTGAGTTGGTATGAGTCTAGAATACATATTTTGAGCTAACAAAATTTAAATCAAAATAGAAAATTAACATCAAGGAGAAGATAAATATGGAAACCAAAAGGAAATGCCAGAGTATCAGTTCAGTTTACACAGACCAGTGATATTTTTCAACTCAATTACCACACCTCTTTCTCATATAATAGTAAATATTGTGTAACAACTGCTTTACTCTCCTGGTATGAAATAAGTAATAAAAAACCTTACCTTCATATGTACCCCAAAAATGACCTTATATAAAAGAAAATTAAAATGAAAATTTATATTTATATATCCTATGAGTATTTTGGTGTTTTATATATATTTAATGAATAAAATACACATATAAATGTTTATATGTCATTTTCTAAATATTTTATAATTATTTTAATATACTAGAATATATAAATATGCTTAAACTACTTTCCTTATGTTTACATATATGTAGTGTGTGTATAATATATAGATATATATACACATTACATATTTATGAACACTTTGGTAAGATTTCACTAGAAGATATAAAGAAGTAATCAGATACGTGAATTTAAATGTTGACTTACCATGAATATGACAACTACAAAGATAGACTGATGTGGATGTATTTTTTTGATAACTCAAATATAATGAATAAAATTTCAAAAGAAACAGTTCAAATTTCTCTTGATTTATACTTTTGAAATATATCTGGAAAATTCTTAAAACTAGACAAAGATCACTTAGTGTCTGAGGTAGCTACTCTCTGAAGATGGATGACCCTCAATGTTCTTCTCCTCCCTGAATGGGCAAGCTGCTTCTCACAAGAGGTGGAGTTTCTTTGTCCTCAAATTAAGTCTGGACTGGACCTTAGCAATAGAAAGCAGCCCAAGCGCTGTTCTGGGACTTCTCAGCCCTAGCCTGAAGAGCCCTGGCAGCTTCCACTTGCCACCTTTTGGAACCCAGCTACTCTGAGAGACCAAGCCATGTGAAGACGCCACATGAAGGAGGTCTGAGGTGCTCCACTTGACAGCTCCAGATCAACTCCTACTCAAGTGTTGGGTTTGCCAAAAAGTTTGTTCGGGCTTTTCCTTAAGATGGATGGAAAACCTGAGTGACGTTTTGGACCAATCCAGTTCCGGCACTGGGAGTGAGCCATCTTGGATTTTCAAGCCCAGGTGAGCCCACTTGACTGCAGCAACAGTCAAGGTCACCTGGAACAGAATGGCCCAGTTGAGTCCGTCATCCCATAGGATCTTAGGAAATAATACATTTACATTTCTATTGTCTTAAGTCTCTAAGTTCTGGGTTGTTTACAGTACAGCAGTAGATAACTAAAACCACATTTATATGTAAAATTGAATTCGGTTCCAGGGTCAGGTTGCTATAAACAGAAATTTCATCTATTTGAAAATCTACTGGGATGTTTGAAAGTGTTGAAGGAAAGAGAATAGTTCTTTATTATGAGGGACTGTCCTATATAATGCAGGATGTTTATTATCTCTAGCTGCTGCCCCAAATTTAAGTAGTGTTTTGTGGTAATTATCACAACCAAAAACATTTCTACAAATTTTTGAAATGCTCTCTAGGTACTGACTCTGCTAAGAACAACTAACTAAAATAATTATTTGTATAGTGACTACATGATAGATACTGGAAAATGTAGAAATGAAATATAATCCATGCCTTTAAGAGACTCACAGTTTAATTGGCAAGAAATGAATGAAATAAACACAAAATCATAAATATTATGATGGAGATTCTTTCCTGGCCCTGTAGTAGTACAAAGATCTGGTAGTTAAATCAACCTTAGGAAGGGTCAGGGTACGTTTCCTGGAGGAGTTAATTATTAAGCCAAGTTTTGAAGTTATGCCAGGTAGAGAAGAGGGAGAATAGAAACTCAAGCAGAGGAGACAGTCTGTGCAAAGGCACAGCAGGCGGCCCTAGCAGCCATAAAGAGAGTAAGGTGACTGGGGCCAGATGATGATGTATTTTTTATGCCCTGCTGCATCTGGTCCCATCACTTCATGGGAAATAGATGGGGAAACAGTGGAAACAGTGTCAGACTTTATCTTTTTGGGCTCCAAAATCACTGCAGATGGTGACTGCAGCCATGAAAGTAAAAGATGTTTACTCCTTGGAAGAAAAGTTATGACCAACCTAGATAGCATATTCAAAAGCAGAGACATTACTTTGCCAACAAAGGTCCGTCTAGTCAAGGCTATGGTTTTTCCTGTGGTCATGTATGGATGTGAGAGTTGGACTGTGAAGAAGGCTGAGTGCCGAAGAATTGATGCTTTTGCACTGTGGTGTTGGAGAAGACTCTTGAGAGTCCCTTGGACTGCAAGGAGATCCAACCAGTCCATTCTGAAGGAGATCAGCCCTGGGATTTCTTTGGAAGGAATGATGCTAAAGCTGAAACTCCAGTACTTTGGCCACCTCATGTGAAGAGTTGACTCATTGGAAAAGACTCTGATGCTGGGAGGGATTGGGGGCAGGAAGAAAAGGGGACGACAGAGGATGAGATGGCTGGATGGCATCACTGACTCGATGGACGTGAGTTTGAGTGAACTCCAGGAGCTGGTGATGGACAGGGAGGCCTGGCGTGCTGCGATTCATGGGGTCGCAAAGAGTTGGACACGACTGAGCGACTGAACTGAACTGAAAGAGTCCACTTAAACCTGAAGGCAATTTTGTAATACTAGCTAGAGAAAATATCTTACGTTCACCATACCACTCTCCAGCCTCCCTTGCACCTAGCTTGTGGCCCTATGACGTGTCCTCAGCACTGAGTGTGGGTAAAAGGGATATAAACCAGCTCCAGGCCTGGCCCTTGATGGCATCCCTTGTTGTTGTTTTTCAGTTGCTAAGTCGTGTCTGACTCTTTGTGACCCTATGGACTGTAGCACGCCAGGCTTCCCTGTCCATCACTATCTCCCAGAGTTTGCTCAAATTCATATCCATTGAGTTGGTGATGCCACCCAACCATCTCATCCTCTGTTGCCCTCCTCTCCTCCTGCCCTCAATCTTTCCCAGCATTTTCGAATCAGATGGCCAAAGTATTGGAGTTTCAGCTTCAGCATCAGTCCTTTCATTGAATATTCAGGGTTGACTTCTTTTAGAATTTACTGGTTTGATCTCCTTGTAGTCCAAGGGACTCTTAAGAGTCTTCTCCAACACCACAATTCAACAGCATCAATTCTTCAGCGCTCAGCCTTCTTTATAGTCCAACTCTCACATCCATACATGATTACTGGAAAAACCATAGCTTTGACTATACAGACCCTTGCAATCTTCCAATTCATTCATTTTTCTGCTTTGTGTTGGAGGCCACATGGTCCAGATGGCAAAGCTCCAAGATGAAAGGGAGTTAATCTGCCTTGTGTCAAATGTGTGAGGAGTAAGCTTTTATTGTCCTAATTCATCAAAGTTTCAGGAGTACCAATCAGAATTCTGTCAGAAAACACATCACCCCAGATGGTTCAAATGAAGAGACTTCAATGAAGGAAATCTTTTCAGAGGAGTGGGCAGAGTAAGGGAAGAGACATGGGAGGCAGGAAAATGTTTCATTCCTGGAACTGAAGGGGCAAAGAAAGGAAAAGAGTTATCAGAGCCCTGCGGCTGGTGCCAAGGAGGAGGAGCTGCCCTGCAGGAACTCCACTCGTGAGGCGACACAACTGCTATCAGAAGAAGAGGGAGAGCTGGGAAAAAAATATCCTGAACTACCTCTTTGCCTGTGCTGCATTCTCCTGAGAAGGCTTCCCCATTGGCCAAACCCAATCAGAATGCAGCCTCCAGGGAGCCCAGCTGATGTGGTGCACAGGACCTAGACTCCAGGGGCACAAAGCAGTTCGGTTAAGGGAGGAGAATGGCTCTGTGGGATAAAGAGAATAAGCAGTTCTCAAGGTTTGTCTGTTGTGGCAACTAGCTCTCCTTACGTCAATACGAGATCACTGATGCACCTTCAACAGGCTTTTAAGATAAGTTTTATTGAAATATAATTACATTCCATAAAATTCAACATTTTCAAGTACACAGCGCAAGAGGTTTTGGAATATTAAAAGTTGTGCAATCGTCCATACTGATTCTAGAGCCATTTCATCACCCCCCTCCACCAAAAGAATTCCATACCCATAAGCAGTCTCTCTCCACCCCTGACTTCTCCAGCCACTGGCAACCACCAATCTACTTTCTATTTCAGTGGATTTGCATATTCTGGATGTTACATATAAATGGAACCACACAATATGTGACCTTTTTTGTGTGGCTTCTTAGCATCATATTTTTAAGGTTCATCCATTTGGTAGGATATATTCCTTTTTATTGCTGGAAAATATTTTATTGCATATGATACAATTTTTAAAGATGACGGCTGTGTAGGGAAAAGGTTTTGTTGTTATTTAGTGGCTAGGTCATGTCTGACTCTTCATGACCCTATGGATTGTAGCCCACCAGAGACTCCTCTGTCCAGGGGATTTCCCAGGCAAGAATCCTGGAGTGGGTTTGTGAAGTGAAAGTCGCTCAGTCGTGTCCGACTCTTTGCGACCCCATGGACTATACAGTTCATGGAATTCTCCAGGCCAGAATACTAGAGTGGGTAGCCTTTCCTGTCTCCAGGGGATCTTCCCAAACCAGGGATTGAATCCAGGTCTCCCGCATTGCAGGTGGATTCCTTACCAGCTGAACCATAAGGGAAGCCCGGAATGGTTTTGCTGCTGCTGCTGCTGCTGCTGCTGCTAAGTCACTTCAGTCGTGTCCGACTCTGTGCGACCCCAGAGAGGGCAGCCCACCAGGCTCCCCCGTCCGTCCCTGGGATTCTCCAGGCAAGAACACTGGAGTGGGTTGCCATTTCCTTCTCCAATGTGAAAAGTCAAAGTGAAGTCGCTCAGTCGTGTCCGACTCTTCGAGACCCCACGGACTGCAGCCTACCAGGCTCCTCCGTCCATGGGATTTTCTAGGCAAAAGTACTGGAGTGGGGTGCCATTGCCTTCTCTGGGAATGGTTTTTGGAGTGAGCCAAAAACTACTGGCAAAGGGATGTGTGTAAGGGGAGTGATTACATTCTCTAAAAACATACTCCCAAATTATTTTCAGAGCAAGAAAGAGAGAAGATAAACAGCACTCTTCATCTCCCTTCCTGAAACAGCCTTTGTTCCCTGGATTCTATTTCAATAAATGACACCAAGGTCCACCCAGAGACTGGGAATGACATGAGGATCCTCCATTCCCCTCACCCTTCACGTGAGATCACTTTTTCCTGTGTGTCTTACCTCTTAAGTGGTCCTCTCCCCTCCATGATGACTACCTTAGTTGAGACACTCAGTGGGTCATGCTAAACTACAACATTAGCTGCCCACCTAATCTCCTTTGTTCCTGGTGCCCAGCTACATCCATCACCAGGCGGAGCAGCCATGACAGAAGATGGATGAGTGGGGGAGGGGCACTGCCTGTCTCACTGCTGAGTCAGGAAGCAGAAACGCAGGGGTGTTTATTGTCTCGCCCTGTCCTCATCCTCCTTTCATCCAGCTGGGAGTTAGGTGCCTTCAGGGAGCACGCCAACTCTTCCCTACAGTGTAATGAGGACTGCCCTGACAGTTTTAAAGCAACTGTTTGGCTAAAACTGCTAACATCTGGGGTTCAGAGAACACAGCTTCTTTGGCTTTACATTAAACTCTGTCCTCTTGCTTAGCCATTATTATAATAAAGGGGAATTTAAGTCACTTGATGCAAACTACACCTCAGGGAGGGGACATAACCACGGTCCAGACAGCAACCTTCCATTGACTTCTGAGCCCAAGGCTCAGAGAGGGCTCAGCTGTGAGTTGTCAGCAGACAACACTTCTGACCGGAAATAAGAGACTCAGTTCTGAAAGGGCATCAGTCTGGGCAAGAACCCTATAGCAGCCAAGACGGTCCACCTCGAGCGCTGGCAACCTGCTCCAGTATTCTTGCCTGGAGAATCCCATGGACAGAGGAGACTGGTGGGCTACAGTCCATTGAGTTGCAAAGAGTCAGACATGACTGAGCATCTGAGCCAATGGATATTTTATTGGTTTCCTTTTGTTGCTGTCACAGACTTACTGGGTTAAAAAAGACCAAATTTATCTTACATTTTCAGAGGTCAGAAGCCATAAAAACCAAGGTGTCAGCAGGGCTATACTCCTCCTGGAGGCTCCAGGGAAGGATTAGTTTCCTCTGTTTTTCCAGCCTCCAGAGGTCATATATATTTCCTGGCTCACAGTCCTCCTTCCACCACCAAAGCCAGCAGCAGAGCATCTTCAGATTTCTTTTCTCTTTTCTGCTTCTTCCATCATCTCTCCTCTGACCCTGCTTCCACAGACACAGTGCCTTCTCTCACTCTGAGCCTCTTGCCTCCCCCTTGTAAGCATCCTTGTGATTCTATTGGTTCCACCTGGATAATCCAGAGAGCTCTTCTCATCTGAGGATCTTTAATTCAATCACATCTGCAACACCCCTTTTGCCTGGTGTGCATGTGTGCGTGCTAAATCGCTTCAGTCAGAGTCAGACTCTTTGTGACCCCATGGACTGCAGCCAGCCAAGCTCCTCCGTCCATGGGGTTTTCCTGGCAAGAGTACTGGAGTGGGTTGCCACGCCCTCCTCCAGGAGATCTTCCTGACCCAGGGATCAAACCCGCATCTCCTGTGTCTCCTGCATTGGCAGGCAGGTTCTTTACCACTACCGTCATGTGGGATGCCTTTTGCCAGGTAAGGTAACAGGTAAGGTAACATTCACAGACTTTGAGGATTATAATGTGGACAATTTTGGTGGGGGGAGTCATTATTCAATCTAACACAGACATATACCATAAAGTGGACACCCTGGGCTGAGACAATGCTTTTCAGTGTCTCATATCTGGGAAATAGAACTCCCTAAGCCTTCAGATTCGGAGAAGGCAATGGCACCCGACTCCAGTACTCTTGCCTGGAAAAATCCCATGGATGGAGGAGCCTGGTAGGCTGCAGTCCATGGGGTCACAAAGAGTCAGACATGATTGAGCGACTTCCCTTTCACTTTTCGCTTTCATGCATTGGAGAAGGAAATGGCAACCCACTCCAGTGTTCTTGCCTGGAGAATCCCAAGGACAGAGGAGCCTGGTGGGCTTCCATCTGTGGGGTCGCAAGAGTCAGACACGACTGAAGCAACTTAGGAGGAGGAAGCCTTCAGATGAGGATGCTGGCCAATATGGGTAGGGAATGCAATGTTTGTGTAGTTGCTCAGTTGTGTCTGACACTTTTGAGACCTATGGGTGGTAGTCCATCAGGCTCCTTTGTCCATGGGATTTTCCCAGTAAGAATACTTGAGCAGGTTGCCATTTCCTTCTCCAGGAGATCCTCCCTACCCAGGGATTAAACCCAAGTCTCCTGTATTGCCGGAGAAGGCAATGGCACACCATTCCAGTACTCTTGCCTGGAAAATCCATGGACGGAGGAGCCTGGTAGGCTGCAGTCCAAGGGGTCACTAAAAGTCGGACACGACTGAGCGACTTCACTTTCACTTTTCACTTTCATGCATTGGAGAAGGAAATGGCAACCCACTCCAATGTTCTTGCCTGGAGAATCCCAGGGGCGGGGAAGTCTGGTGGGCTGCCGTCTATGGGGTCGAATAGAGTCAGACACGACTGAAGCAACTTAGCAGCAGCGGCAGCAGCTCCTGTATTGCAGGTGGATTCTTTACCACTCACTCACCAGGGAAGCCCCAGGGAATCCAAGTCCATATCAAAATATGCATCAGTCCCAGGTGAATCACTGACCCTTCCAGGGTGGAATGTGATCAAATATCCAGCAAGTGGCTGGCTCGTTTTCTTGAGGAACTATGCTTCATTTTGCTGGCAGATTGCACATTCTGCATTAGCAGTAGCTAGATCAGCATTGTTAAGGGACAGCCCTCCCTGTAAGGTCCATGCATAACCTCCATCCTTGCCACCCACACATAGCCTCCATCTCTGCACCATGGCTATCCTGTCCATGTGCCCTCTGTGCCCCTATTGGGTGGACAAAAATAGAAGCTGATACCAACTGGAGGAGTCATTCTATCTCAGTGGTCATGGTGGGACATTCTCTTATGGGCATCACCATGTGATTCAAAGAAAGTCACACTTTGTGTTCACTCCCACAGATCTGTTCACATGCCTCTTCCATAGATCTTCTTCTGCCCAATATTCCAATCTTTCTTCTTCCAGGCCCTTACCAAATGGCCAAGCCACCTGCTACAACCCATGGATCTTACATATTCTTACTTCAGGCCATTTACATGCAAAATGGATGACTATGCTCAATGCATGAAGTTTGAATCACTGAGAGGATTTTGCCTCATTATATTTATCAGATCATAGACAAGCAGCAGTTCCTGTCAACTTGCACCTACTTACCAAGTCATCTTATGCCTGCACCAAGCTCAACCTTCTTCCTCTTCTACATCAGTCATAAGGGCCCTTCCAATCCCATGCAGCCACATGTGAGCTTAGACGCAGGTACCAGTGCAAGAAGGATTGATGACATCTAGCCACACAATCAGGCCGCTTTTTTGCTCTCTGGCCCTGTTCACACCCAATCCTCAGTATATTAACTCCATCTTACCAGAGGTTTTTCTTGGGCCCCCTGGATCTTATAAGTTGGTGGATTCAGCAAAACCTAGCTCCTGCTGGGCAGTTCTAGCCACCTGACATCTCATGATGAGGTGCTCTTCCCATTTTCCTGGCCCACACAGTGTGCCAGGAGCTATTTTCAGTAGTTTATGATTTTTATTCTAAAGGTCATGTGGCCATGCTCTTCTTTGTTATTCTCCCATTGAAACTTTCCATTCATTGCATTGCATCTTTCCCCGCCACTAATACATTAATATCATACATGCTGTCATGCTGTGTAGTCCAAGAAGCAGAAGTCCTTGCCCCACACTTAAAAGATGGTGCAGAGCACTTTCCTGTTCTGGGCACCACTTAAAGCTGGCAGCCATCTGTGTCATTCACAAAATGTGTCAGAGCAATATTCTCAATCAAATACACCTGCAGAACTCAGAGAAGCCTAGCAGATCTTGTCCCTCCTTTGTGGTAGCAAGTGTAAGGTGTAAGGTGTGACAGCCTACCCTATACTTTGTAGCAGGCATCTGGCATGCCTCAGACCACTGAACCCCTAACTCAACATTTCATTGTCCTTCTGCAGTGCAATGTTATCACATACTTACTGGCTTAAAATGACACATATTATCATGGCTTGGCTCTATCTTCTGCAATCAAGGTGTCCTCTGGGGCTATAGTCTCATGAGACTCAGCTGGGAGAGGAACCACTCTCACACTCATACATTTTTTTGGCAGAATTAGGTTTCTTGTAGGCTGCCGGACTGAAGAACTAAGTCTTTGTTGGCTGTTGATCAGAACATGCCATCAGCTCCCTGCGATGTGGCCCTCTCCATACAGTGGCTCACAATATGGTAGCTAGCTTCTTCAAAGTCAGCAAAAAAAGAAAGGGTCCCAGAAAGATGGGAGTTGTGATATTATGTAACCTAGTCACACATATGTACGCCCTGTCACTGTGCCGTATCCTATTGGTTAGAAAGAATTTGCAGGTCCAAACACAAGAGGAGAGGTTCATACAAGGGCAGGGGTATTAGGAGACAGAGATCATGGTGTCACTTTAGAAACCATCCACTACAGATGGGGTCCTCATTGTCATCTAACCAGTGGGTGACCCAGCTCCCAAATCCCGTTTTAGAGTCTGCATCTTCAGCCCACTATCCACACTAACCGACAAGTCAGGCTCCCTAAGAAACAGACTCAGAGAAGGAAACTTGCATGTCGAAAGTTTATCATAAAGTCCTTTAAACAATACTGCCTGTGAATGAGTGAGAAAAGCAGGTGAGAAAGAGAAATTGATGCAGGGCAGTTGGAACAAAGGCCTTAGTTACTGGAGAGATGTGAGCTAGCGCGGCTCTTCAAAGTCATCCTGAAGTATGGTCAGAGGGCCAGGGCTTTGTACACCTCATTGACAGTGAACTGATGGGGGCTCCCCCTGTGGAGGGGCTGGAAGCTTGGAATCCTGGACAACTCTCTAAGACCAAGGGCAACTTACAGAAGGGGCTTAGCTGTGAGCAGCTACTGGTCAATGCTCCCAGCAGCTGGGGGAATAAGTGCCTCAGACCTGGAGGATATCTGGGAGGCACAGCACTGCAGAAATCATTAATAAACCTGAAGGCATGACATAAAACACTGCAGTGAACTTTTTGATGTTTGACTTGCATAAAGCAAGAAAGGTTTTTTTTTTTTATCATAAAAATAACTTTGTTCAGTGGCTCCACATATCAAGGATGATGTCAGTGATGCCCTTGGCATTTATCTCATATGTCTTAGCTCACAGCTACAAATATCAACTATACTGACCATCTTTGAGGTGGAAAGAGAGAGACCACAGAGCAAGTACCAGCAGATTCTCCTTCATCCTGCCGGCCTGAATTGTGCCCCAAAGCCAATCTTAGATGTAGGAGAGTCTCCCAGGGAGAATACTTCTTCTTCTTCTTTTTTTTTTTTTCTGTCTCTAAAGTAGAGGCAGGAATGGAACAAGGGGATTTGGAATGGGTACAGTGAGTCAGTCAGTATCATTCTCAAAGTAGGTTCCTGTTTTGCTAATTGAGGTCAGATCTACAAGCTTTAAAGATGAGATGAAAGACAATGACATGTCATCATTTGGCTAAGGAGCCAATTCAGGTCTATTATGTAGATGGGAGACTATCCGCCTCACTTGGAGTCCAATCAGGAAAACAAACAAGTGCATGCCAGGTCTTTCAGAGAGGGGACTGAATATGGAGGACTAATTGCAATGGTACTGAAGGAGCTGAAAAGCCAAAGGAGGGATAGAGACATCTCAAGGAGTAATATCAGCAGGAAACCCTGGCGATGGAGATCCCACAGGAGGAGAAACTGTTACCAGATTCCAGGAGCCAGGGCTGCCCAGTGTGAATTGGTTGTACAACAGAGGGTAGCTGGCTGGAGCTGGATCATGGAAGGAGAAGCTGGAACCACAGAAGTGCTATTGCTCCAAAATGGAAAGAGCAATGAGGGTGGGGGATGGGAGAGGCACAGTTTCTCCTCCTTCCCACTTTCCAATCACCCATCTCATCCCACAGGCTTAACATAATTTGAAGCTAGCTGAAACAGAGCCTGGAAAATGAAGTTTGCAGGAATAAGCTCAAGAGCAAACAAGAAAATTACTGGTACCTCATTCCACCTGCCCAGTGATATGGATGTTAGGACTACCTGCAAGGAAGCCACATCTTTTCTTGGGAAGCTGTGTTGTCTTGGCTCCACCACATAAATAAATAATCTAGTTCTCAACATTCGATATTATACAGATATGATTATTTTGTCTGAACTGAAACAGTATTACTGACCACAAATTAATTTAGGAACAGTAGAACAATTTTTCATGAAGTATATGTTCTAAAACTTTTTAAACTGCGTCTGGCCCAGTTGCAAGACAAATTTGACATGATAAAGAAGAAGCAAAATATTTTTAAGAGAATTATTTATGAAGAGCTAGTAAATCAACTCCTTTTTACTTTCAAAATATAAATGTCAAACTATTGATCAAAACAGGAAGTTGAACTGGGTGGGGCTGATTTTGATGTTAATTACAGATAAATTAACAAGAGAATGTGAGCCATGGGTGATTTATAATTTTTGACCCTGGAAGTGCCACCAGCCACTTGAGAAGGAACTATAATCTTTTGATTATTAGATGTCAAAAATATAGCCATCAGTTAAAATTCCAGAAACTCAATTAATGAAAATAAAAATTGTGAAGTAACAAATCATCCAAGAACAGAGTATTTTAGGGAAATGAATAGTCTTTAGATTCAATTCTTCTTGTCATGTCACGATATAGTAAATCTGTACTTGTGGATAGGACTCTGTGAGGAAACAACTCAAACTGTGTAACTGTTCTGTCACTTCCTCTAGCACAAGATCAGGATACACCTCAAACAGAGCACCACACATGATAATAATAGTTATTGCCTGCCAGACAATGTGCTTAGCAAGTCCTCCATACATGTTATTTAAATTAATCCTCAAAGAAGCTAATGAACTAGGTGTTATTATTACTCTTATTTTACTGATGAGAAAACAGCCTCAGGGAGGCTAAATGTCTTTAAAATAAGAGCTTAGTATAATCAGTTTAGAGTCATTTAGATATATCCTGATATCTGGATTAGCCAAGAACCCTATTAAAAATAATATAGTTCAAGGAAAATTTGACATTGTAAAATTTTTATTCTATAGAAAAACTTCAATAGTCCTTTAGGGTTTGAGGAATATGATTTAATATTAAACTATTTAACCTTAGTAATAAAGATCAACCTAATAATTTATAAAATATATTGAAGTTTTCAAGACATTTCTTTCAGAGTTATACTTCATATGAATTTCTGTATCAGTTGTGACAGCTTCCTCTGGGCTAAAACAAATCACAAGGAGATTTTTTTAAACTGTGATTTGCATTCAGATATATATTAGTGAATTTACATACTTCAAAGAATATTTTTACTAATCAGTATTTTAGAAACATTTTTCAGGGATGAAAATTTAACTCAGGGCCCCTAGAATCTAGATATTTTTATTTGTAGGAAAATTTGGACATAAAATTTGTATCTTTTAAAACTAATATGAATCAAAAGGTAAAAGCATTAACTCTTCATGACTACAAATTACTGATCCTTCTTCCAAGGCTCTAAAAGTAGTTGTTTAAAGTATTAAGTCAGTGTATCTAGGGGATCTAATATGCGATTTTTGTTTAAAAGAATTCCAATCACCATGCTGACTTATATTTAGTTTACAGTATTAAATTATATGAAATATATTTCATTTTAAAGTGCAATATGGTCATATTTGTCCAGAATGCAGAATTCTGTGGTCTTTAGAAAGTGGCTACTGAAGAGTGAAGAATTTCTGGAGTATTTTTGCCTTCCAAATTGTTCTCAGCTACTAAGCTTGTTTTAAGATGCTCTGAGCCACCAATCTTGGTTTTTACATGCATTATCGTACAAATCCAGGAAACAAACTCAGATTCTTGACATTGACCACATTTCCAGCAGTCTTGATGTTTCTGATTATATACATGCTTCCTGTGTTTGAAATCTTGTGTAGCATTAATACAATATTAACCTTTTAAATAAAACTAACAATATCAATCAGTGTCCTCTTACATACACTTTATGGTTTATGCTTGTTATTTACTACATCGGCATTTATAGCTTCCTTTAAAAGATCTACTTAAAGATAGAGTACAAAAGATGTAAATCCGGTAAGAGTTCAGAAAATTGTAGTCCCAGGTTTGTAATGTCAGGTGGAAAAGAGCGACAAACTCTGTCATAGGGATAAAAGATGAAGCCATGGTCTTCTACGATCATAGAGAGGAGAGATGTTTTCGAGAAATGAGCATGATATCTACCACAAAGACTATAAAAAAAATACTATGCATGTGTTTCACTAATAAAATGGGAAAAGTCAGGATTTGCCTTAGTGCAATGTTCTTTGAGGGTGACTGTGCCCTGAACTCCTGTCTGGCCAGTTCTGACACCCAACCCGCCCAATGCCCCCTCCACGCCTCTACCCTTCCTCCTAACACGATTGCACACACACGCCCAGCCCGGCCAGAAGATAAAGCTAAGATGGCAGCACGGAAAGTACTAGAGCCCGGCTCAATGGGTCTGGAAAAACAATAGCAAAGCCCTCTATATGTTTTTTTCATTCTGCACATTTTCTTGAATAGTGAGAGCTCCCCCCACCCCGCCTCCGCCTTCCCAACACAGGGCTTTCGATAGTAGTGCGAACAGTAACTGGCGTGAGGGGACACTTGCTTTTGTACATTTTGAGAAATCCACTTCTCTCGTTTGCATTGGTGCTTCAGGTGACCCTCGAGACTTGCCTTGGGTGGGGTTGGGGACACCCTCCCTTTCAGGTCCCCTGGACAGTGGAGTCAAGGGTGAGTCCAAATGCCCTTTCCCTCCCGGCTGGCGCCCTATTCCCCGCCAACCCCAAGGGAGCCTTCCAAGCTGCCTAGCTGCCAGGGCAGGGAGTAGCAAGTTGCAGTGACCCGGGAGCGCACAATGCGGAATCAGGAAGAAGAGGAGAAAAAACGCTGCACTGGCTATCAATTTAGGGTAGAGCGGCCGCTACCGCTGCCGTGGGAGGAAAAGCTGCCAACCGCAACAGAAACGCCACCCTCGGATACCTAAGTGAGCATGTGTGCGACTCTGCGCACGCCTAGTGGCGCCGCTCAGTGACAACGGGATTCTTTAAAAATTATCCAGCTACCGGGTTTTGTGTGTACCCAGAAGGCTCGGGAAGGGGCCTGTCTGGGACCGAAGGGTTCTGTAAGGACCCAAGGGAAATTAAGGAACGGGTAAGGGGGAACTCGGAGACAGATGCTCCAGGTCAGTCTCCACTAGCTCTAAATGGACAGTGAGTGCACAGGCCACCTGAGCCTGAGCTGCAAATAGTTCTCTCTGCCAGCAACATTTGTTCATTCACATATTCATTCATTGAACCAATGTCTATTTCCCTGCTGCTTAGGGCTAGCGTCTGTGCTAGGAGGTGGGGATGAACTGGGGAAACAGACACAAGCATCATTCCAGTCCTTATGGAAAAGTCTAGTGTGTTCTGCTTTGTGTGTAACCATTTGTGAAAAGCCACCTGACAAGGTGAAGTCCTCCCACAATCTCCTGCAGTATTATTTTGACCTTGTTTCAAAGGATGCAAGTGAAAGTCACTCAGTCCTGTCCAATTCTTTGTGACCCCATGGACTGTGGAATTCTCCAGGCCAGAATACTGGAGTGGGTTGCCATTCCCTTCTCCAGAGGATCTTCCCAACCCAGGGATCGAACCCAGGTCTCCCACACTGCAGGGGGATTCTTTACCAGCTGAGCCACAAGGGAAGCCCAAGAATACCTGGAATGGGTAGCTTATCCTGTCTCCAGGGAATCTTCCCAACCCAGGAATCGAACCAGGAATCGAACCAGGGTCTCTTGCGTTGCAAGCAGATTTTTTAGCAGCTGAGCTACTAGGGAGGCCCCTTCAGAGGATGAAACTTGCCCGAAGACATACAAATAGCAGAGTCAGAACCCAAACTTTCCCGTGCCAGAGCCTTTTGGCTATCTCTCTGGCTCTTGCAACATTAGCCCTTAGAGCCGCTAGGAGTTCGACCTTTAACTCCACCAGCATTTAGCTGCCTCTGTTGTGTCTTGGCTCTCATCCCAGGGTTGGTAGTGGGGTGGGGGGATGGGAAGAGAGGATGGGAGAGGGGAGCAAGGAGCAGGACAGGCCGTTTCTGTTCAACACAGGTGGGTAACCATGGTGGAGCATCAGCACAGGGAATTTCACCTAACAAATAACTGCTGGATATCTACCATTCGCAAGGTTCTAGACCAGGTGCTAAGGAAGACATCAAGATAAACAAAAAACTCTGAAGGAGCTTATAAGATAGCTAAGGCAGCAAGATAAATACAAGATCTGTACAACAGAGCTACTCACATGACAAAAATACTATGATTTCTCATGCCTGTCCTTTGTCCTATGGGTTTATTATCCCACTTCTACTTATTTTTTTAAAATCAAAATGATATCCATTTATTATTCAAAGCCCCAGATAAAAAGGAATCCTTTAGCACTGTCTCCCCATAAAAACCAGAATTATTTTAATTTCTCCACTGCTTGCTTGTACTTCTCCAAACAGTAAACAGGGCTTGATTTTTTTTTTTTTTCCTGCTAAAGAAGAACATTCAAAGAGGCTTAAGAGGCAGTAAGTGCATAAAAGATATGTATACTTATGTGCTCAGTCATATTCGACTCCTTGTGACCCTTTGGACTGTAGCCCACCAGGCTGCTCTGTCCATGGGATTTCCATGGAGTGGGTTGCCATTTCCTTCTCCAGGGGGTCTTCGGGTCCCAGAGATTGACCCTGCGTCTCCTGTGTCTCCCGTTGAGCCACTGGGGAAACCAAAAGCACTGGGATATAAGACTTAAAAATGATTTCGTTGAGACTATGCAGTTAAGCAAACTCTTCGATGCATGATACAGGATGCTCGGGGCTGGTGCACTGGGATGACCCAGAGGGATGGTATGGGGAGGGAGGTGAGAGAGGGGTTCAGGATGGGGAACACATGTACATCCGTGGCGGATTCATGTTAATGTATGGCAAAACCAATAATGTAAAATAATTAGCATCCAATTAAAATAAATATATATTAAAAAACCAAAAGGATAAAATTTAATAGGAATCAGGGTGCTTTGGCACATATATTTCTAGAGCATTTACTTGGAAGAAGTTAGTAGAATAACTCTGAGAAGGCGATGGCACCCCACTCCAGTACTCTTGCCTGGAAAATCCCATGGACGGAGGAGCCTGGTAGGCTGCAGTCCATGGGGTCGCTAAGAGTCAGACAGGACTGAGCGACTTCACTTTCACTTTTCACTTTCATGCATTGGAGAAGGAAATGGCAACGCACTCCAGTGTTCTTGCCTGGAGAATCCCAGGGACGGGGGAGCCTGGTGGGTTGCCGTCTCTGGGGTCGCACAGAGTCGGACACGACTGAAGCGACTTAGCAGCAGCAGCAGTAGAATAACTGGGAAGAGGGGACTCAGCAAATATTACACTTATAGATAACACTGATAAGATCTTTGGTAGATATGACATTTGCTTATGTTACACAGTCTGTCACAGTTGTAGTTTCAGGTCATATTCAAGAATTATCTTTAGTAAGTCTGGGCTGAGAAAGATAAGCTATGAAGTTTCCACTGTCAAGAGATGAGTGCCCCCCTCTTAGGGTGAATGTGGAGTTAAAGAAAGAATATTTGAGAGAAGCACTACTGCATTAAGACTTAGCTCGGATATAAATGTTAAGAACAAGAACTTGGGAAAGACTTTGGCTTGTGAATACTCTCCTACCTGGGAGTTATAATTTCACAGAAAAAAAAAAAAAAAAGAGGGTGCACCAAATTACTACCTGTCTTTGGTAAGTAAAAGCTATTTTTAACAGACTTAAATCCTAGTGACAAAAAACCCAAACTAAGACCACCAAAGATACTTCTAATTCGGCTGGCCTCCTTTGCCTTGAATTCTGACTTCAATCAGCACCATTCACAGTAAATCTTCCCGCTGGCAGCGCACACTTTGGGGAAAGGGAAAAGGAATACAGAACGATCATCCTCCGGCGGCGGGCACCGGGTCTGTCTTTCAGATCCCAGTTCTCCCACCTGGATGGAACCCAGGTACCTGAAGCCGACAGGCTGGAGCTGACAGCCTCCCCAGCACTTTCCTGATTCTTCCTCAAGCTGCTAGTAAAACCCGGAGAAGTGGATTTTTCCCCGATCCCGCAAGCCTCTCCGGCCCCACACCCAATGCCCGGAGGCGGAGGCAGTGGCGGCGGAGAGGGGGTGGGGCGGGAACCGGGGGCCGGAGGGACTGAGCGTGCGCGAGGAGTGGCGCATGCCCAGTACGGCCGGCCGCTTCCCATTGCGGGTGGCTCCGGCGGTGGCAGCGGAGGCGGCGGCGGGTGCAGCGGCGGCACCGCCTCCTCCTCACACTCCCGGGGTGGCGGGGTTAGATGAGCGGCCCCAGTAGTGGCGAGGGCGGCGCGGGGGGGAGGAGGAGAAGAAGGAGGAGAAGGAGGAGGTCGCTGTCTTTGTAGTCTCAGCTGCTGCGGGAGCGAGAGGCCGCCGCCGGAGCCGTCGTCGTTGGAAAAGGGCTGTGTGTGCGCGCGCGTGTCTGCCTGCCCGGCCCGCGGGGACGAGGCGGCGGCGAGGAGGATGATGTGCGCAGCTACCGCCTCTCCCGCCGCCGCCTCCTCGGGGCCCGGCGGAGACGGATTCTTCCCGGCCGCTACCATCTCTTCCTCCCCGGCGCCGGGGGCGCTGTTCATGCCGCTTCCCGAGGGCTCCTTGGCGGCCGCGGGGCTGGGGCTGGGGTTGCCGGCCCCGGACTCCCGGGGTCACTACCAGCTGCTCCTGTCAGGCCGGGCCCTGGCCGACCGCTACCGGAGGATTTACACAGCTGCGCTCAGTGACAGGGACCAGGGGGGCAGCAGCGCTGGACACCCGGCCTCCAGGTGCGTCTCCGGGTGCCCTTCCTTGCGCCACATGCTGCATGTGCGCCCGTGTGTGTGTGTCAGTGTCAGTGTGTGTCTGTCTACATACGTGTTTATCGAGCTGTCTTTCAGCCAGTACTGGATGCTAGATGGTAGAAGCACTTACTGAGAAAGGAGGGTGCGGTGGCAGCAGTTTCTGCTCTTTTAAGTGTGTGTGACTGTCTTTGTTGGGGGGCGAGGGAGGGTGGAAGCGGGGAGCGTGCAGTGCTAGAAAAGGTGATGGTGCGGGTCGGTTAGGACACGTGTCTGTGTATTGTTGAAACAGGAGGAGGGCTGAGCGGAGGGTCATGCACGAAGAGAATTTGCAGGAGCGATGAGGGAACTGGCGTGTCCAGTGTCTTTGCCGCAATGGTATTTGCACGTATTTCTCACCCCCCCCCTCCCCCCATTCCCTCAGGACATTCCATCCTCACCTTTCCGCCTCCCTTAAAAAAAAAAAATCTGCCTTTCACCAAGGGAAGCAATGGTATCCGGTTAAGGATAATGTCATATATATAGGATGAGTTTAGGATAAGACAGGGGATTTCAGTTTACGAGATACATGCGAAAGGGATACAGATGGAGGTTTTCCCTGGATGTGAAAGGTGTCTGATGCAGATTTCTAGAGCTGTACTTTGATAACTAGACCTCTGGGTCCTCTGGAGACGTGGTTACAGCAGCTCTCGTGGTCTGCTGTCCCATCGGCCATTTCCCTTCATCTTCTGTTCTATTTCCTCAGTGACTTTTCGGCCTTAGACTAGAGGGGGTTTTGTAGGGGGAAAAGGGGAAACCTGAAAAACTTCAAAAGGTGACAGCTGGTGTAGTGATCAGCTGCCACCAACTAGAACATTTGAGTAGCTCCTAGGATTTCTTTCAAGACTGGGTGCACCTACAGCTAGCTCCCTTGGTGGAGGAGATGTGAAATCACTTTCATTTTCTTTTTCTTAAAATGTAGGTGTCTTTTTGCTTAAGGCTCTCCTATTTTCCTGTCCATGCCTTTACATGCCACATACCTTGAAGCATGGTGACTGACTTGTTTCACCAGCTTGGCTTTGGCAGTGGTAATTGCGAGCTGGCTTCATCTTTTTTTCCCCCTCACACCTTCTTGCAGTACATAGGGAAAGCATAGGAGGGTTTTTGTCGAACAAGTTACAGAGTTCACTGTAGTTTTTGAATGTGCAGTTTGTTCGGTAATAACCAGATGCTATTTTCTCTCATATGAGAGGGGCTAGGCTGTGAGTCAGGTATTTGTGGTTGACCAGTGTGTATTGTGGCTCCTGCCCACCGCAGAGAGTTGTAAAGATAGAGCTTCACTTTTTCTGGGTAAACATTTCTTCTGGTCTGTATTATTGTTTACAGGATTGGGACTTGAGTAGTTTTATCATACTGATATAAATGTGTATAACTAACTACCCTTTGCTATCTAAATTGAAGGCCACAATGTCACAAGTCTGTTTCTTGCTAATGTTCTTGAAAATAGCACAAAACCTCAATGGACAGTTTGCTCTAATAATTAGGTGTAATTTTGAGCTGTGAGTCTTTTAATTATGCCACTCTAGGTGTATCTTTACAAACCCCTTTTAAAGAATTTGAATTTATTTCATATGTTGTTTCCAGACTTACGCAATAATTTGTGACTGGCATGTTCCCTGTTTTAGCTTTCTACTACTGTATTTGTGCAGTAATACTGTTTCTGTGTATTTAGAACTGTATAAACAGTTTTAGGCAAAATTAATATAGATTAACCACGTATATAAAGTGTATGAATGATTTTTAGTCTTTGGTTTATTTTTGTACAAGCTGTCAATTAAAATCAGTGAAGAATTAGTTCACGTACTGTATTTCAAGAAGTACTCACGAAACAAGCCTTAAGTTTATGAAATTGCCTTCCAGTGCTTGTTCAGAACATTATTTTAGTTCACATTATTTTTTCTAAGTCATGGCCGGCAACTATTCTTTATTGAGGATTTGCTTAAGAATTCAGTCACATTTCATACTAAATATTAATGGGGAAAGTGGAGCTGGAATTTAGGTTCTGAATGAATGATATAATTATTGGTACGGGGCACTAGTTGAGACAGAGGAAAAGGTGAAATGTTTCAGAGACAAAGAATGGAGCAAGAATAGAGGATGAAGTTCTAGTGAAAATCAAGTTTAAAGGTGTGAGAGAAGGGAGACAGTGAAGTAAGGTCAAAAAAGATTTTAAAAAATTAAGAGAACTGTGGCAGAGCAGCACCTCTGGTTGGACTGAAAGTCCTCAGCAGGGGTTAAATGTTGAAGAAAGTGAGGATACTATCCAGGCCACTGGTGACTTGAGGAAGTGGTCAAGGTGTGTTTGTAAGAGAGGTGTGGTTAAGGAGTCTATGGGATACTTTGGGGTAATAGCCAAATGTGGACTTCACTTTCACTTTCATGCATTGGAGAAGGAAATGGCAACCCACTCCAGTGTTCTTGCCTGGAGAATCCCAGGGACGGGGGAGCCTGGTGGGCTTCCGTCTATGGGGTCACACAGAGTCGGACACGACTGAAGTGACTTAGCAGCAGTAGCAGCAGCAGGGCTGAGGGAAGGTTATTTGAGTGTGGGAGGTTAGGTGGGAAATGCTCAGTAAGTGGAGAAGGAGAAATTAAAGAAGTGAGAGAGGGGATAATCCTTGGGGGGAGGTCTAAGGGAGATCTTGGGGACAGATTTAACACGACAGGTGAAGAGGTTAGCCACTAAAAATGTTAGGAGCTGGTCATCCTTTAATATAGAATTGGAGGAGGTACATATTTATAAATCTAAAGACCAGGAGTTTATTAAGAACTGTACCTTTTTTATTTTGGTCATCCTAATGTGTAGCAGAAGTTTTGGCATCTGTTCTGTAAATATCCAGTACCTGCTTTGTGCCAGGCATTGTTTGAGGCACTAAAGATGTAGCAGTGAGCAAGATAGACAAGGTCTCTATCCTCTTTGGAATTTTTATTCTAGCGGGGAGAAGTAAGCAACTGATCATTTTAGGTTGTGATAAATAGCCGTGGAGGAAATAAAACCAATTTCATGTGACGGACAATTTGTAGTTGAAGGTGATATATTAGGTAGGGTGATCAGGACGGGTCAGGGTTAGTTGACATTTAAGTTGAGTCATAATGATTGGAAGGCAGACCTAGAGGAATAATGTTTTAGGAAAGTACAATCTCTGGTGCAGAAACAAGGTTGTATTCAAGGAACAAAACAAGGCAAGTGCGTTATCAGTCAGTGTTGAATACATTAGTTACTGAGGATTATGTTTTAGGTGTAGATAGAGAAGTTGAGGGACAGGAGCCTAAGGGCATCAGTAACTTCAATGGCATTCTAATGAATGCTTGGGTTCTGGATCTAGACTGGTTTTAGATCCTGGCTTTGCTTCTTTTTAGCTGTGTGACCTTGGGCATATTACATAACTTCTGAGCCTCTGTTTTTTGCTTAAAAAATATTTTTGAGATAGAATTGTCATATAACATTGTGTTAGTTGTAGGTGTACAACATAATCATTCCGTATTTTGAGGAGTGACTACCACGTAAAGTCAAGTTAACATCTATCACCACACATAGTTGAAATTTTTTCTTCTTTAAGTGAAAACTGTTAAGATTTACTCCCTTAGCGACTTTGAAATACACATTCCAGTGTTGTTAACTGTAGTTACCTCCCTGTACATTAAATCCCCATGACCTATTTATTTTATAACTGTAAATGTTTGTTTGTGCCTTTCAACTTCGCTTGCCCATTTTGCCCATCTCCTTACGCGTGCCTCTGGCAATCATGAGACGGTCCTCCGTATGTAAGAGTTTGTGTTTTGTTTTTGGTTTGGTATATTTGTCTTTCTCTGTCTGACTTATTTCGCTTAGCATAGTGCCCTCAAGATCCATTCCTGGTGTTGCAAGATTTCCCTCTTTTTTGTGGCTGAATAGTATCCCATTTTAAATATATATCTTCTTTATTCATCCATCAGTTGACATTCAGATTGTTTCTTCGCTATTGTAGAGAATTCTGCAGTGAGTGTAGACATGCAGATATTTTTTCAGGTTAGTGTTTCCTTTTCCTTTGAGTACATTCTCAGAAGTGAAATTGTAGGATCTTACGGTAGTTCTTCTTTTGAATTTGTTGAGGAATCTCCACATTGTTTTCCATAGTGGCTGTGTCAATTTGCATTCCTACCAACAGTACACAAGGATTCCCTTTTCTCCACATGCTTGCCAGTACTGTTTATTTCTTGTCTTTTTGATGGTAGTCATTCTAACAGCGTGAAATGAGACTTCACTGTAGCTTTGATTTGCATTTTACTGGTAATTGGTGATGTTGAGCATCTTTTATGTACCTGTTGGCTATTCATATATCTTTTTTTTGAAAAATGTTTATTCAGAGCCTCTTTCCATTTTTAAAGCTGGATTGTTTGTGGGTTTTTGTTTGTTCCCTTTAATTTTTTGATATTGAGGTCTATGAATTCTTTATGGTATATATAAGATTATATAGTAACCCTTTATCAGTATATGGTTTGCAAGTATTTTCTCCCATTTGGTAGGTTACCTTTCCATTCTTCTTTGTTTCCTTTGCTGCACAGAAGCTTTTTAATTTGATGTAGTCACACTTGTTTTTTTTTGCTTATGTTTTTTCCTATGTAGAATGGGAATAATAATAATGAGGACTGTATCATAGGTTACATGATTCTGTACATGTAAAGTGCTTGGGACGTTAAGTGCTAATAAATATTAGTTTCATGATTTCTGCTGAGAGTGAAGGGACAGATGGAGTTTGGGGGCTTAAATAGAAGGCAAAGATCATGTCTTCCTCTTCCGTGTTGGTCTCAGTGACCAACATTACTATTTCATTTGTTCAGCGACTGAATAAATAGATTTTTCTATGAATGAATCAGTGAAAGTTGGAACATTTGCTTGAAGAAAAGGATTGTAAGGAAATGAATAAAGGAATGTTTGATCAGCTCTGAGTGAATGGCAGCACAACTTTGATTGCATTTGGGAAGAACTGTAGCACAGTGACTAATCTGCCCTGCAGTCAGACTGCCTTAGTTCAAATTTCAGTTCTGCTTTTTGGTCTCTTAAAATGGGCAAGTTAATTAGCATTTCCAGGTCTGTTTCTTTACTTATAACCTTATAGGGTTATTGAAAGAGCCTTGTGCCTGAACATGGTAAATGATCATTAAATGTTAGCTGCCATTGGTGGTGGTCATGGTGTTACTATTACTGTTATTATTTAAATCACATATTTAAAACTCCAATCAGCATGATGTTGTAAGCTTTCCCACTCAAAAGAGAACTGAAAACAAAACAAAACTAGTTGATTCAAGGTTGAAGTGTCCATGGAGATGAAAGAATAAAAGAAAGCGAAGGTTTTTGGTGACAAAGATTGACCATGTGGTTAAAAGAAAAGTGATGCCAGGAGGGAACTGATAGACTGGGGGATAAAGACGGTCAGGGTATCAGGGCTGGAGTGGTAGAACAGGGTTAGTGGAAACAATAGGGGAGTTTATACTGAAAATGGGAAATTGCTTTTCTTCTCTAAGCTAAACCCATTTACTGCCTTCAACTTTATCTCTTTTTCTTGTTAGAAATGCTATTTGAGCCCATCCTTCAAATGCATGGGATTTTGGTTATAAGAGGTTAATCCAACACAGATTCTGATATTAATCTTGGTGCTAACCATTATAAAAATTTGTAAGACAGTTTCCACCCAAGTTTATTTTCTGGATGGGAGTGAAAGGTACAAAGGCAGGTAGTTATAAAAGTAGTTAAATGACTAAGAAAGCATACCCTGTTATGACAAAGGGATGGTTTACTGAGCTGCTGCAGAAACATGAGCAAGAAGGTGAGAAAGCACAGTTTGTGTGTAAGTAATGTTAAGAATTCTGTTAGAGCTACAATATAGATGATTTTTCATGAGGAAGAGGAATGGGAATTCATTCTGGAAATGGAGCCTTTGGTCAGAGGGTAAGGCAGCTTGAACTACCAGGTAAGAGTTCAGTTTTTTTTCAGTAGACACTGATAGTTTTGAGCTGTGAAGAAACATTATTGTAGGAGTGTTCTTGGAAGTGATACAGGGTTGAGTCAGTGTATTTGTGAATATGTAGTAATTTGCTTCGTGTAGCTGTTGTATCTGTGGAATCCTGTACAAACACGTGTTAAGGCAAAAGTTGCTCTATTGGCATATAAGTAGGTAGAAGTATGAAATGAACTCATTTCTTAGCTCATGAGAAAATCTTGCCTTTGGGCTTAAAAAGAAAATAAAATGTTAATTTAAAACTAGTTTTGCATTTTAAGATACTTATTTTTAAAACATCAACAGAATAATTAGAATAGTCTCACTTTTTTTTTCAAGAGTAAATACTCAGGTTTTGGGAGGAG
Organism: Bos javanicus; assembly: GCF_032452875.1. Taxonomy (NCBI): domain Eukaryota; kingdom Metazoa; phylum Chordata; class Mammalia; order Artiodactyla; family Bovidae; genus Bos; species Bos javanicus. Next base: position 52,430,243 of record NC_083879.1, on the reverse strand, counting down.
GGGTCAGGTTAATCGAGATTTAATTTACATATAATAAAATTTACCCTTTTGTACATGTCCATTTGAAGAATCTTAGAACTATCACAGTCAAGTATAGAATATGTACATCACTCTAAAAATTTTCTGGCCACTACAGACCAGTTTTCTGTATTTCACTAATTTTCTGTATTTCACTAATATTTTACCTTTTCTGAAATGTCTTATAAATCTCGCTCCTTAAGGGCAGGATCGCATATATTGTTTCTCTCTCTGTCATCTGTCCCAGTATTTCCTATAAATGGAAATTAGGCTCTAAAGCTTCAGTAGGTTTCAGTTAGACATTTTTGGGGCAATAATATTTTGTGTATAATGCTGAGTACTGCACACTGTGTCCCATCCAGCGGTTTTCATGTCTCATTGTTTAGTAATGCTCAGTCTGGCTACTTGAATTACTTGGGTACCCACTAGATCTCTTTTTCTGTGTATGTATGCTGCTTCCATTTGCAATAAGCAGTTAATCCTGGGTAATAACGTTGACACACTGTGGCTATCTTCCACCTAATGGTTTTAGTATCCTGTGATAATCCTTGACTGAGTCAGTTTCATTAGGGGCTTCACAATGATGGTGTTTATAATTCTGTTAAAGTAGAATTTGGTAGCTGATGCTCTTCTGCAAAGAATTTTCCCTTATCAGCTAACTGGTGGTAAGCTTAGTTCCTCCTAAGAAAGCAGGGTAGATGATTGATTTTCTCCCCTCAGTAGCCAAATTGGTGATAGGAGTCAAGCAGTGGTGTGTTGGGTGCTGCAGTTCATCAGCCAGGTATCTTGGTTCAGGTACAGGCTCCCCCAGCCATTGAGAATGCTGCTGCTAAGTCGCTTCAGTCGTGTCCGACTCTGTGCGATCCCATAGACGGCAGCCCACCAGACTTCCCCGCCCCTGGGATTCTCCAGGCAAGAACACTGGAGTGGGTTGCCATTTCCTTCTCCAGTGCATGAAAGTGAAAAGTGAAAGTCAAGTCGCTGAGTCGTGTCCGACTCTTAGTGACCCCATGGACTGCAGCCTACAGGGCTTCTCCATCCATGGGAGTTTCCAGGCAAGAGTACTGGAGTGGAGTGCCATTGCCTTCTCCACCATTGAGAATAGTGGCTGCTGAAATCTACCATAACTGAGTCCCCAGATTGCTTTGAGCCAACAGAGTTGCTTCCCTCAAAGTCACTTCTCTTCTTTGGGGCCAGCCTGCATCCAGTGCCTGTTCTCTTTGGGGCTGTAAATGTCTGGCCCTTCAGGTAGGACAACTTTGAAGATCCATCCCAACTCCAGAGCTCCCCATGGATTGGCTCAGGCTTTCCTGTGTCAGCGTTTCAATTCACCTCCTGCCTCTGTTTAGTCTCATTTCCTCAACTCTCCCACAGTTGTTGATGTGCAGGGCATTTTTCGATACTTTGGGTGTGCAAATCTCCATTTCAGAGTCTTTTTCTTTGGCATCCTTACCCAAGACAGCTTTGACAGCAGTGGTCTGAGGAAGTAGTTTCTAAAATGGGATTTTGGAGCTAAAGTTACCTGCTGTCTAGCTGGCAGTGAAGACCCCATGGCTGGTTGTAGATGAAGCTTGGTACTAGTAACCCTTGGCATGTACTGTAGCTGTGCACCTGCTTAAACTTTCACTGGTGGTGAGGTGAAGTGGGATTCCTGTAGAAGAGACTGTATTTGTGGGTACAGTATCTTAGGCTTGTGAGATGTTTAGGGAAGTTCTTAATTATAAGGATGGTGGGTCACATGACTGGTGAGTGACTCTGAGAATGACCATGAAAGACTGAAGGTAACTAGGAGCAAAATTAGAAAGTTAGGTGATTACTTTCTTTGGCATCATGTAAAGAAACTCATCTTCTGCAGTAGGAGGAAAGAAAAAGCTAAAGATTAGACCCAAGATTTAATTGCAAAGGTAGCAGAACTCCAGGGTGGGTTGCTGTCTCAGGAAGTCTACTAGGCCAACGTCTGTGCTTTGGTTAGGAAGAAATGGGACCCCGGCTTTTAAGATGGGACATCTTGAGTTGATGCACTGGACCGCCAGTTGAGACCTTGAAACCCCCAATTCCTCTGAACCCTCTGAGCCTACGGAAGTGGTTGTCTTCTCCCAGCTAGAGGGTAGTTGCTTGGAGATTATGCTGCCCCTACTACTTGCCTCCTCTCCTCTCCCCTGCTGCTTATCACCAAACCAGTAACTAGAGTTAAGTGAGAGCAAAACCTCCTGGGAGATGCTGGGCCTGCTGAGGAGGAGAGGGACTAAGGTGCACATGTGCACATGCACACACAGAGTGAGTCCCAGACTGTGCAGGGGCACCCCCAAACTCCATCAGACACACAGGAATACTGTGGGCTATTTCACAAGTTTACAGGAAACACAGAAATGTCAGTCACAAACTACTCCCTTGAGGTAGTTCATGGTTTTGACATTAGATCATGTTGCACTCGTTTCCATGATGTCTTATCTTTTTTGAAGTTGAAGTTTTGTTATTTGCTGTGATACAAAGAAGGTGCTTCCCAGGTGGCTCAGTGGTAAAGAATCTGCCTGCAGTGCAGGAGCCACAGGAAATTGGGTTCAATCCCTGGGTCAGGAAGATCCCTTGGAGGAGGAAATGGTAACCCACTCCTGTATACTTGCCAGAATAATCCCATGGATGGAGGATCCTGGCAGGCTATAGTCCATGAGGTCACAAAGGTTGGATACGACTGAATATGCATGCATGCATGGGATACACATAAATTTCTACATAAAAATCAGTGTCGAACAGAAAAAGAGGGTGGCCTGTTTAATCTGCACAAGTTTGACAAGTTGTGCAGGACCCAGCCAGTACATTGTGCAATTACTGAGTAATTATGGCTATTTAAGGATGAAATATAATATTTTTCTTTTTAAGTTTATGTGTATTATTTTTCATATGGCTACTAAGTTGTTAGAATATAGATTCTTATTATTTGGTTTTCATTAATAATAATTAGTATTCCTTTTGGTCTACAAAGTGTTGTGGACAAATTACTGATGATGACTGTGCAAGGGCCCAAATGGACTTCTGTTTGTCAGCTGAGCTGATGAACGGCCAGCCCAACAGTAACAGGGACTAACCTTCCTTCAAGGAAGGCAGCCAGTCCTTGCGCCTTGGAAAGGACTGTGATTCATTTTGACTGAATTTGATGCATATTCTGAGTGTATTTCCCTTTCCAGCTTGTAGGGACTCAATTAGTGCTGCTGTTTGATGGCCTGTAGAGTGGTCCGTCAGTACAAGGTGCCACATAACATTGTTTCCAAGCGAAGGATCTGCTTTCAGCACGTGGATCCCACAGATCCATTTGTCCCATTACGCCTCATAACCATCCAGAAGCTGCTGACCGAGAGAGTAGTAAGATGGTCAGGGTGGCACAGCTGAGGATGAGCGTGAATCCTCCAGTGTTCCCAGTAGGAAGAACACATGGAAATTGGGATGCCTCTACTTAGTATCAGTGATCCCCTGGGGAATTTATGCTTCCCGTCTCTGTAGCTCTGAACACTGGTCAGAAGGGAAATATTTTCAGCAGAGTCACTATAAGAGTCCTTACACTAAGGCACAGCTGCTGGTAGGACCTGGTGCTCCTTTTCTGAGATAAGGCGTCACCATTTTGACAGGATAAAGGTACGTGATTATCTGGCGGAGGTAGGGCTGTGGTTTTTCAGTGGACCGTGCAGTTTGGCACACTCTGCTGTGTCACACTCTTAAGTGTTCTACTGGCTGTCTCTTGCTACTTCCTTTTCCAACTTTTGTGGAATGTGGACATGAGAAAGGGTGGATGGCCACCTCACAGGCTCAGTCAGAATTTCTGGTCCAGCAGAGATTCTACCCAAAGACGAAGGGAATCCAGGATGACTTACAAAGAAGAGGTTGTGACTATAAGTTTTGGCCTTGAAACCAGTGGTGGAGGCTCTAGTTTGTCCTACAATACTTTACTTCCTCTGCAAAGTTTCTCCAGGAAATGAAACTAAGCAGAATTCTCCAGGAGCATTATCCAGAATTTATTTAAAGCAAGTGAATGGTAGTAGTATAATAGGTGAACTGTAGGGGATGCTGTGGATTAAATTTTATTTGTAGATTCTGTGGGATGTTCTGTATAATCATATCATCATTCTTTCTGATCTCTAGGTAACCGAGTGCTCCCTGCACCTTTATTCCAATGACAAGAACCTTTCTACTTCTGTTCAGTGCTGAATAGAAATGATAGTTGTATCCTTCCTTGTTCCTAATCTAAGGGAGAAACAATGACACATCAGTCTTTTGGTCTTTCACTGTTAAGTGTAATATTAGCTGTAGATGTTTTGATAGCCTCTGCCAATGTGAGGAAGTACTTTACTATTCCTATTTTGCTTATAGTTTTTATTGTAAATGTGTATTAATTTTGTCAAATATTTTTATGTATTTATTGATATCATATAGTAAAGGTAATAAAAGGAAAAAGTAAATTAATACATTTTTGAATATTAAGTCAACCTTGCATTCCTGGGATAAAACTTTGTATGTGATGTATTGTTGAATTTGACTTGTTTCTTTGTTAAGAATTTTGGGGTTTGTATTCATGAAGGATATTGTTTTATAATCTTTTTTTTTTGTAATACCTTTGTCAGGTTTTTGTATTATAGTTATCCTTGTAAAACGAATTGATCAGTAATCACTTCTCTTCTGTATTTTTTAAAAGGTTGCATGGGATTGAGTATTTGATACAATTCACTAGGAGTACCATCTGGTCTTGGAATTCTCTTTGGGGAAGCTTTTACAGATTCATTTTTTAAAATAGACACAGGGATATTCAGATTTTTGTTGTTATTTCTCATAAATTTTGGTAACTTTTTCTTGAAAGAGTTGTCCTTTCATCTGAATCCTTGAAATTTTTGGCATAAAATTGTTTATAGCATTCTTTTTATAATCCTCTAATGTTTGTGGGGTCTGTTGTGATAATCCCTTTATCATTCCTCATGTTTATCGTTTCTCTTTTTCCCTTGATTAGCTAGAAGTTTGTCATTTCTAAGTTCAAAGAATCAACTTTTGACTTTGTTAATTTTCTCTAATACTGGTTTATTTTCTATTTCATTGACTTTCCTCTTATTGTAATTTCTACTTTTTTACTTTGCTCTTTTTCTTTTTTTTTTAGTTTGTTAAGATGGAATCTTAGGGCATTGATTTTAGATTTTTCTCTTCTAATATGAGTATTTAAAGTGATGAATTTTTATCTAAGCACATCTTTAGCTGCATCCCACAAATTTTGATATTTAGTATATTCTTTGTTATTTAGTTTAAAATATTTTCTAAGTTTCTTTGTAATTTCATCTTTGATTCATGCATTGTGTGTGCGCTAAGTTGCTTCATTCACATCCGATTCTGTGCAACACTATGGGCTGTAGCCCCCCAGGCTCCTCTGTCCATGGGGATTCTCTAGGCAAGAATACTGGAGTGGGTTGCCATTTCCTCCTCCAGGGTATCTTCCCAACCCAGGGATCGAACCCAGCATTGGCAGTTGGGTTCTTTACCACTAGTGTCACCTGGGAAGCCTGATTCATGCATTACTTAGAATTATTTTATGTAACCCTCAGTTAAATTCAGTCACTCAGTCATGTCCAACTCTTTGCAACCCCATGAATCGCAGCACGCCAGGCCTCCCTGTCCATTACCTCACTGACTCATGTCCATTGAGTCGGTGATGCCATCCAGCCACCTCATCCTCTGTCGTCCCCTTCTCCTGCCCCCAATCCCTCCCAGCATCACAGTCTTTTCCAATGAGTCAACTCTTCGCATGAGATGACCAAAGAATTGGAGTTTCAGCTTTAGCATCAGTCCTTCCAAAGAACACCCAGGGCTGATCTCCTTTAGAATGGACTGGTTGGATCTCCTTGCAGTCCAAGGGACGCTCAAGAGTCTTCTCCAACACCACAGATCAAAAGCATCAGTTCTTCGGCACTCAGCTTTCTTCACAGTCCAACTCTCACATCCATACATGACCACTGGAAAAACCATAGCCTTGACTAGATGGACCTTTGTTGGCAAAGTAATGTCTCTGCTTTTCAATATGCTGTGTAGGTTGGTCATAACTTTCCTTCCAAGGAGTAAGTGTCTTTTAATTTCATGGCTGCAGTCACCATCTGCAGTGATTTTGGAGCCCAAAAAAATAAAGTCTGACACTGTTTCCCCATCTATCTGCCATGAAGTGATGGGATCAGATGCCATGATCTTCGTTTTCTGAATGTTGAGCTTTAAGCCAACTTTTTCGCTCTCCTCTTTCACTTTCATCAAGAGGCTTTTTAGTTCCTTCCCTTTCTGCCATAAGGGTGGTGTCATCTGCATATCTGAGGTGATTGATATTTCTCCCAGCAATCTTGATTCCAGCTTGTGCTTTTTCCAGCCCAGCGTTCCTCATGATGTACTCTGCATATAAGTTAAATCAGCAGGGTGACAATATACAGCCTTGAGGTATTCCTTTTCCTATTTGGAACCAGTCTGTTGTTCCATGTCCAGTTCTAACTGTTGCTTCCTGACCTGCATACAGATTTCTCAGGAGGCAAGTCTGGTGGTCTGGTATTCCCATCTCTTTCAGAATTTTCCACAGTTTATTGTGATCCACACAGTCAAAGGCTTTGGCATAGCCGATAAAGCAGAAATAGATGTTTTTCTGGAATTCTCTTGCTTTTTCGATGATCCAGCAGATGTTGGCAATTTGATCTCTGGTTCGTCTGCTTTTTCTAAAACCAGCTTGAACATCTGGAAGTTCACGGTGCACGTACTACTGAAGCCTGGCTTGGAGAATTTTGAGCATTACTTTACTAGCGTGTGAGATGAGTGCAATTGTGCGGTAGTTTGAGCATTCTTTGGCATTGCCTTTCTTTGGGATCAGATGTTTGATATTTTTATATATATGATTGTTACTACTTTCTGGTGGACCTTTTATATAATTTCAGTCTTTTAAAATTTATTGAGATATGCATTATCTCCCAGGACATGGTCTTCCTTTGTGATAAGACCATATGCACTTGAAAAGAGTAGTGTTCTGCCATTTTTGCAGGTAGATTTCTATTAATGTCATATAGTAAATGTTGGTTGATAGTGTTGTTTGGCTCTTTTATGTCTTTACTCATTTTTTGCCTAGTTCTATCAGTTGCTGAAAAGGGCCATTAAAAATATTAAAAATACTTGTCTCTGTCCCTGTAATTTTGTCAGTTTTAACTTCATAGATTTAGTCCCCTGCTATTATGTACATGTATGTTTATAATTGTTAAAACCTCTTGATGAGTTATTCTTTTATTTCATTGTGATAACATGAAATATTTCCTGTTTCGGTAATGCTCCTTGTCTTGAATTTACTTTATCTGATATTAAAATAACTTGTTCAGACTTACTCAGGTCAGTTCAGTCGCTCAGTCATGTCTGACTCTTTGCAACCCCATGGACTGCAGCATGCCAGGCTTCCCTGTCCATCACCAACTCCTGGAGCTTGCTCAAACTCATATCCATTGAGTCAGTGATGCCATCCAACTGTCTCATCCTCTATCGTCCCCTTCTCCTCCTGCCTTCAATCTTTCCCAGCATCAGGGTCTTTTCTGGTGAGTCAGTTCTTTGCATCAGGTGGCCAGAGTATTGGAGTTTCACAACGAATATTTGGGACTGATTTCCTTTAGGACTGACTGGTTTGATCTTCTTGCAGTCCAAGGGACTCTGAAGAGTCTTCTTTTCAGACTTATTAGGCTTACTATTTTCATGGTAAATTTTTTTTCTGTCCATTTTTTATTTTTTATAGTTTTATTTAGTTTTTTTGGCTCTACTGGGTCTTCATTGCTGCACAGGTTTTTCTCTAGTTGCTGTGCAGGCTTTTTTCTAGTTGTGTTAAATGGGGGCTAGCTACTCTGTTGAAGGCGATGGCACCCTACTCCAGCACTCTTGCCTGGAAAATCCCATGGACGGAGGAGCTTGGTAGGCTGCAGTCCATGGGGTCGCAAAGAGTCGGACATGACTGAGCGACTTCACTTTCACTTTTCACTTTCATGCATTGGAGAAGGAAATGGCAACCCACTCCAGTGTTCTTGCCTGGAGAATCCCAGGGACAGGGGAGCCTGGTGGGCTGCTGTCTATGGGGTTGCACAGAGTCAGACACGACTGAAGCGACTTAGCAGCAGCAGCAGCTACTCTGTAGTTGTGATGTGTGGGCTTCTCATTGTGGTGGCTTCTCCTGTTGCAGAGCACAGGCTCTAGGCATGGAGGCTTCACTAGTTGTGGCACATGGGCTGAGTAGTTGGGGCTCCCAGACTCTAGAGCACAGGTTCAGTAGCCATGGCACATGGACCGAACTGCTCTACCACATGTGGGATCTTCCAGATCAGGGATAGAACCTATGTCTTCTGCCTTGCCTGGCAGATTCTTTACCTCTAATCCATCAGGGAAACTCTGTCCATTTACTTTCGATCTGTCTATATTTTTATATTTAGGGTTTCTCTCCTTTGGGCAGTACATGTAGGATTTTGCCTTTTTTTTTTTTTTTTTAATCTGTCAATCTTTGCCTTTTATTTGGAGAGTTTAAACCATTAATATTTAATGTAATTAATAATTGGTATGGTTGACTTTAGCTCTACCATTTTATTGTCTTCTGTTTTCCTCTGGTTTTCATTCCTTTCTTGTCCCTTCTGTCTTTGGATTATTCTTTAGTATCTATTTTAATGTATCCATTGGACTTTGGGGCTATATCTTTTGGTATTAATTTTTAATGCCCTAGGGATTACAATATAGATACCTAACCTTTCACAGCCTACTGAGAGTTACTGTTGTACTGCTTCACTTAAAATAGAGACATCTTACAGCCATACAGAAGCTTTCTTTTACCCCGTCTGCTATACCCCACTCCCTCCTTCATGTTCATGTTGTTATATGTGTTATGACTGCGTACTTTGAAAACCTCACCATACAATATTATGAATTTTGTTGTTAATAGTCATATATATTTTAAAGAACTAAAAGAAAAAAAGGTATTTTATGTTTGCCTATATATTTATTATTTCTGTTATTCTTCCTTCATTCCAGAAGAAGCTGCATTTCCTTTCAGCTTCAGGTACTTCCTTTAGCATTTCTTGTAGAGTAGTCTACTGGGGATAAATTCTCTTTGTTTTTCTTCATCTGAGAATGTCTTTATTTTGCTTTGATTTCTAAAGGATATTTTCGGTGAACATAGAATTGAGTAAAAGCTTGTTTCCTTTTACCATTTTCATGATGTTGTTCAACCATCTTTTTACCATTATGATTTCTGAACTACTAGCCTTTGGTAGTTCAAAATTTTTTTTCCTTTCATGTAATATGTCATTTTTCTTTATCTGCTTTCAAATATTTCTCCTTTGTTTTTGGTTTTCAGCAGTTTGATTTGATGTATCTAGTGATTATTTTCTTTGAATTTCTCTTTTTTGGAGAATGCTCAGCTTCTTGAATCTGTAAATTTGTCTTTTACTAAGTTTGGGTTTTTTTTTTTTTTTTTAAATGAACGACAGACATTACTTCTTACAGTTCTGGTGGCTAAAAGTCCAAAATCAAGGCAGCAGCATGTCCTCCTTCTGACCTGAACCTTCTTTCTGGTTTGTAGCCAGTGCCTTCTGGCTTTGTCCTCACTTGTGAGGGTAGGGACCTCTCTGGTGCCTGTTTTATAAGGACACTAATCCTATTCCTTTTTTTTTTTCCCCACCTGCAAAGTAGCAACACAACTGTTCTAGCCATCAAACACAGGGTCCACAGCCACAGTGCTCACACATATGCATGTTAATCACAGATTTTAATCCACAAAGGTAGACATGCAAACAGTGTAACTTGCTCCTCTCCCCTCCAACCCTGCCAAATAACTAAGCTTAGAACTGCAGGAGTCCCAGCTCTGCTTAGAGGAATCCTGTTTTCAGTCCATTCAGATCATCTCAGTTATTCCAAGGTGTCTTTGTCTCATTTCTGGCTCCCCACCAGGAACCAGAAACATTGGGGCTGAGGGGAGCTTGTAGCCCACAGTCATCATCCTGCTCATGCTCTGCAGAAACCTCCAGATGCATCTCTGGTCTTGGAGCATTATCCATCTAGATCGTGTCTGCCTTGCCTGCAGACTTGGGCCATGTCTTGCCACAGTTAATGCTCTTTCCAACAGCCAGAGGAAGCCATTCGTCCGTGGGGCTGCAGCCTCTTCTACACTGTGCTGTGAGGGAGGGCCTCTGAGCCTGCAGCCTTTGCCACCTGCCTCTGCCACCCCTCATCGGGCACAGAACAGTGCAGGGACTCTTGCTGTCCCCTGCCCTGCTGCCAGGCTCCCCGTGGGGTAGGAAGCTCAGGCCGTTGCCGCCCACATCTCCCATTCCCTCTACCCTGTGATACAGGCCAGGGGCCCAGAGTGCCTTCTTAAGGTCACAGCCACATCCTGCTGCTCTGCTTTCATCACCGTCTCCTCCCTTCCCTTGAAGAAGGAAATGGCCACCCACTCCAGTATTCTTGCCTGGAGAAGCCCATGGACAGAGGAGCCTGGCAGGCTACAGTCCATGGCGTTGCAAGAGTTGGACATGACTTAGCAACTAAACCACTACCCTCTCTGCCTGGCTCTGAGTGATCCTGGAAGTTAAACCTTATAGCTCATCCCTCTGCCGGCTGTCCTTCTCTGAGGCTATTCACCCAAGGCCCTGCCTACTTCCTGGGTGCAAAGAAGTCACAGGACAACTGGAATTACTCAGAATGAGAAAAGCCCTGATAGACTGTCTCAGAACGCTTTTGCAGTAGAGCTGTGAGACTCGTAAAGCACTCTGACGTGGAATCATTTTCTCTCTTTTCTGTGTACAGGCTTAACTCTATGCCAGGGTAGTAAAGTCTATGTATGTCTGCAGTTGTGACCTAAAGATGACCTATGGAGTTGGTCACTTTATAGTGCTATAGATGGAAGCAGTGACATGAATATGGGCTATAAAACCTTTTTCTAGGTCTAAGCTGTCTTTAACTAGCTCATGAGCCTCTTACTGTCTCAATGATGTAAGGTCATCATTTTAATTTTTTTAGTTACTGTATGATGCTTCATTCAGTGGTATCCCTAATTATATATCAGTGTGGATCACTTAACCTTGGGGAAATAGTCTTTAGTTTTAAAATTAAAATTTGTATTTTTTTCTTTTAAAATACATATTTTTTTCTTCTTCTTCCCTCATTCTTAGGCTGCCAACTATCCCTAAAGAGACCACCTCTATCAGTCTGCACCATCCTAATTGGCAGATTCTAGCCTGCTATGATGGAGAAGGAAATGGCAACCCACTCCAGTACTCTTGCCTGCAAAATCCCATGGACAGAGGATCCTGGTGGGCTGCCATCTATCGGGTCACAGAGTTGGACACGACTGAAGTGACTTAGCAGCAGCAGCAGCAGCCTGCTATGAAATTAGAAAGCAAGCCATCATCTGTGTTATTAGAATCGTATCTGAGACTCAGTGGGTCCTGCATTAGGGTCTGATTGTAGGGACTTGGTGGTGCCTATTGTGGTCACTCAGGTGCTTTTATTTGGATTTACTTGGTTGTTTACTTAGCACTATAAAAACAACCAAGTTATATATTTTTTTAATCTAGGAGATGTTGTATTTCCCAGATACTGGACCTCCCTCTCTCAAGTTCTTTTGTCTCCTGCTAAAATGCTTCCACTTACCTACTTGCCTCTCACTGGACACAGAGACCCAGGCTGCCCCACACATGTTCTCTTCTCCTCCAGCTTCCTTCACTCCCAAAAGCTAGCACCGTCTTCAACTGCTTGGGATGGCCGTTGTCACCAGGATTTCTCCTCATTCTCACTGTGTACATTCTGATCAGAAAGGGTGCTGCCCGCCTCACATGGTCAGGAGGATCAGAAATCCAAGAACTCAGAGTGTGTTTCCCTCTGCCTTTGGATCAGGTGTCATCTGCAGATCTGAAAGGAATCTTGTTCTTGTGCCTTTATTAAGTATGTTCAGTATTTGAAACCCTTTAAAGAAACGTCTTAATAAAGGCTTTTTGTTTCTGCCATTAAATGTTTCAGTCCTCTGTACTCTTTTTCTTGTGTTTTTATTGAGATTACTTGATTGAATGTATGATTGTATCAGGTATATGGCATAATGATTTGGCTTATTACATACATCAAATGAAGTAATTACCACAGTAAATTTAGTGAACATCCATCATCTCATAGATACAAAAATTAAAAAAATTTCCCCTTTGATGAAAACTCATAGGATTTACTCTTCTGTTGTTCTTCAAAGAGGATCACGCATGCTCGTGTGCGGTCATGTCTGACTCTGTGACCCCATGGACTGCAGCCCACCACGCTCCTCTGTCCATGGGATTTTCCAGGCAAGAATATTGGAGCAGATTTCCATTTCCTCCTCCAGGGCCTGTTTTTTTTTTTTTTTTCTTAATTGAAGTATAACAATGTTGTGTTAATTTCTGCTGTATTGCAAAGTGGTTCAGTTATACATGTATATAGATTATTATTTTTTAAATATTTTCCATTTGGTTTGCCACAGGATACTGAATATAGGTCTCTGTGCCATATCGTATGACCTTGTTGTTTATCCCATAATATAATAGCTTACATCTGCTGACCTCAAACTCCCACACCATCCTTCCCACCCCTCCCCCTTCAACCACAAATCTGTTCTGTATGTCCATGAATCTTTGTTGCAGCTGGGTTCGTTTGTGTCATATCTTAGATTCCACATGCAAGTGGTATCACACGGTATTTGTCTTTCTCTTTCTGACTGACTGCATTCAGAAGTCCAAGACAATCTGTACTTGCATAGGGCACTGATCCTATTTTTTGAAATTAATTTTTATTGGAATATAGTTGTTTACAACATTGTGATAGTTTCTGCAGAGTGAATCAGCTATATATACACATATATCTTCTCTTTTTTGGATTTGCTTCCCATTTAGGTCACCTCGGAGTCTTGCATAGAGTTCCCTGTGCTGTGTTGTAGGTTTTCATTAGTGACTTGTTTTATGCTTGCTGCTGCTGCTAAGTCACTTCAGTCGTGTCCGACTCTTTGTGACCCCATAGACGGCAGCCCACCAGGCTCCTCCGTCCCTGGGATTCTCCAGGCAAGAACAGTGGAGTGGGTTGCCATTTCCTTCTCCGTGTTTTATGCTTAGTAGTGTATATATGTCAGTGTCATCTCCCAGTTCACTACAACCCCTCTTCCCCTCTAGTATCCATAAGTCCTTTCTCTACTTCTGTGTACCTGTTTCTGCTTTTCTGCCATTGTTTCTTAAAATATTTTACTGTAGTTTCTTGTTTTTTTTTTCTTCTAACATCCCAATGACAATTATGAGAAGACTTTTGAGATTGTCCCACAGATCTCTGACTGTTCACTTTTTCTGTTGTCAATTTTCTTCCTCTTTGTTCTTCAGATTAGGTGATTTTTATTGATTCATTTTCAAGTTCACAGACTCTTTTCTATTTCATCTTTATTCTCTTAGTGAGCCCACCCAGGTGAATTTTATTTCATATACTGCATTGTTCAGTTTTAAAATTTACATTTGGCTCATTTAAAAAAAATTTCTCTTTGTCTTTTGAGAACATTTTCCTGCTCAGTTCAAGTGTGTTTGCCTTTACTTGATGGAACATACTTATAATGGTTGCTTTCAGGGTATTGTTGAATAATTATAACACGGATCATCTCAGGGTTGGCACCCATTAGTTATTTCTTCCCTTGAAATTTATAACATTTTCTTTTTTTTTTTTTTTTTAATATTTATTTGTTTTGGTTGTCCGGGTCTTTGTTCTGTGCTCGGGCTTTGTCTAGTTGCAGGGCGTGGGTACTACTCTTCGTTGTGGTGCTTGGGCTTCCCGTTGCAGCGGCTTCTCCTCTTGTGGAGCACAGACTCTAGGCATGTGGACTTCGGTAGCTGCAGCATGTTAGCTTACTAGCTGCGGCCTGTGGGCTCTAGAGCTTGAGCTCAGTAGTTGTGGTGCATGGGGCTTTAGTTGCTCCCTGGCATGTGGAATCATTCCCAATCAGGATTGAACCCTCATCCCCCCGACTTTGGCAGGCAGACTCTTATCCACTGTACTGCCAGGGAAGTCCCTATCATGTTTTATTTTTGCATTGTGAGAATTTTGGATTGTATCTTGGACATTGTGCATGTTTGTTTTGAAAACTCTGGAGCTTACTATAATTATCTGGAGAACGTTGCTTTTTGTTGCTGTTTCTTTTAGCAGTCTGTCATTCCCTGGTGGCTCAGATGGTCAAGAATCTGCCTGCAATGCAGGAGACCTGTGTTCAATCCCTGGGTCAGGAAGATTCTCTGGAGTAGGAAACGGCAATCCATTCCAGAATTCTTGCCTGGGAAATCCCATGGACAGAGAAACCTGGCAGGCTACAGTCCATAGAATTGCAAAGAGTTGGACACAACTGAGCAACTAACACTTTCGCTTTCAACCCATTTAGCTTGAGATGGCAGATTTGATCTTGCCTTTTATGGGTGATGGTTTTCAGTTCTCAGAGCCTTTGCTGTCTTGGTGGGGTCTATCTTAACACCATGCAGCTCCAGAGCAAGCCCAAGATTTGTGTGGGCTTTGTAGACAGGATTAGAGAATCCCTTTCTCCATCCTTCACCCTTCCAGGGTTTTCTCCACTTTCTCCAGCATGTAGGAGCCCCTTTCCCCAGTTCCTGTGGCCAGAAATGTGGGGCTTCTCTTGGAGGTTTAGCTTCTGTGTTGTTGCTCTCTGTATGCAGTGGTTGCTTCCTGGTCTTAGAGCAAAGCTGTTAGAGAAAAGAGGAACAGGTAGCCAGCCTGGGAAGCTCACTGTCCTTTGGGTCACTTTTCCAAATTTGACTCCCTCCCACAATCTTTTGTATCGTTTTCAGAGTTCTCAAGTAATTTTTTTTTTCTTTTTCTGTCTTGTATTTTGCCCAAAGTTTATAGTTGTAAACAGCGTGAAAGAGAGGCTGTGTTTTATGTCACTATACTGGCATCAGAATTCCTTCTCTGAGTGCTTTTAAAACTTTTCTCCTTATTTTTGATTCTTAGCAATTTGACCATACGCTTACTAAATATGTTTTTTCTTAGTGTGTGTTTTTCATGTGTTTGGTGTTTATCGAACTTCTTAGATGTGTACAATATAATTTTTGTTTAATTTGACACATTGTGGCCTTTATTTCCTCTAGTAGTAGTATTTCAAACCTAGTCTCTTTCTCTCGCATATCCTTCTGGGAATCCACTTAAACACACATGAGGCTACTTGATATTGTCTTATGAGTGAAGGGTCAGCAGACTTCTGTAATTGGCCAGATAGTAAATACTTGAGGCTTTTCAGGCTGTGCAGTCTCCATTGAAATTGTTGCAACTGTGTTGTTATAGCTTGAAAGCAGCCATGGACAGTTTTTAAACAAGGAAGCATGACTGTGTTCCAGTATAATTGTATTTACAAATATAGGTAGCAGGTTAGATTTGGGCTGCAGACTGGAGTTTGCTGACTTCTGAGGTGTAGACAGTTATGGTTGCTGCAGTTGCATTGTGAATATAGAGGTAAATATAGAGCTGACTGTGGCTCAGATCATGAACTCCTTATTGCCAAATTCAGACTTAAATTGAAGAAAGTAGGGAAAACCACTAGACCATTCAGGTATGACCTAAATCAAATCCCTTATGATTATACAGTGGAAGTGAGAAACAGATTTAAGGGACTAGATCTGATAGAGTGCCTGATGAACTATGGATGGAGGTTCGTGACATCGTGCAGGAGACAGGGATCAAGACCATCCCCATGAAAAAGAAATGCAAAAAAAGCAAAATGGCTGTCTGGAGAGGCCTTACAAATAGCTGTGAAAAGAAGAGAAGTGAAAAGCAAAGGAGAAAAGGAAAAATATAAGCATCTGAATGCAGAGTTCCAAAGAATAGCTAGAAGAGATAAGAAAGCCTTCCTCAGCAATCAGTGCAAAGAAATAGAGGAAAACAACAGAATGGGAAAGACTAGGGATCTCTTCAAGGAAATTAGAGCTACCAAGGGAACATTTCATGAAAAGATGGGCTCGATAAAGGACGGAAATGGTATGGACCTAACAGAAGCAGAAGATATTAAGAAGAGGTGGCAAGAATACACAGAACTGTACAAAAAAGATCTTCACGACCCAGATAATCACAATGGTGTGATCACTGACCTAGAGCCAGACATCCTGGAATGTGAAGTCAAGTAGGCCTTAGAAAGCATCACTACGAACAAAGCTAGTGGAGGTGATGGAATTCCACTTGAGGTTTTTCAAATCCTGA
The DNA here is from genome assembly GCF_032452875.1 of Bos javanicus. Lineage (NCBI taxonomy): Eukaryota > Metazoa > Chordata > Mammalia > Artiodactyla > Bovidae > Bos > Bos javanicus. The sequence goes on along the minus strand of NC_083879.1, from coordinate 52,413,965 downwards.
AAGATGATACTGTGAAAGTGCTGCACTCAGTATGCCAGCAAATTTGGAAAACTCAGCAGTGGCCACAGGACTGGAAAAGATCAGTTTTCATTCCAATCCCAAAGAAAGGCAATGCCAGAGAATGCTCAAACTACTGCACAATTGCACTCATATCACATGCTAGTAAAGTAATGCTCAAAATTCTCCAAGCCAGGCTTCAGCAGTATGTGCACCATGAACTTCCAGATGTTCAAGCTGGTTTTAGAAAAGGCAGAGGAAGCAGAGATCAAATTGCCAACGTCCGCTGGATCATGGAAAAAGCAAGAAAGTTCCAGAAAAACATCTATTTCTGCTTTATTGACTATGCCAAAGCCTTTGACTGTGTGGATCACAAGAAACTGTGGAAAATTCTGAAAGACATGGGAATACCAGACCACCTGACCTGCCTCTTGAGAAACCTATATGCAGGTCAGGAAGCAACAGTTAGAACTGGACATGGAACACCAGACTGGTTCCAAATAGGAAAAGGAGTATGTCAAGTCTGTATATTGTCACCCTGCTTATTTAACTTATATGCAGAGTACATCATGAGAAATGCTGAGCCGGAAGAAGCACAAGCTGGAATCAAGATTGCCTGGAGAAATATCAAAACCTCATATATGCAGATGACACCACCTTTATGGTAGAAAGTGAAGAGGAACTAAAAAGCCTCTTGATGGGAGTGAAAGTGGAGAGTGAAAAAGTTGGCTTAAAGCTCAACATTCAGAAAATGAAGATCATGGCATCTGGTCCCATCACTTCTTGGGAAAGAGATGGGGAAACAGTGGAAACAGTGTCAGACTTTATTTTTTTGGGCTCCCAAGTTACTGCAGATGGTGACTGCAGCCATGAAATTAAAAGACGTTTGCTCCTTGGAAGAAAAGTTATGACCAACCTAGATAGCATATTGAAAAGCAGAGACATTACTTTGCCAACAAAGGTCCGTCTAGTCAAGGCTATGGTTTTTCCAGTGGTCATGTATGGATGTGAGAGTTGGACTGGGAAGAAAGCTGAGTGCCAAAGAATTGATGCTTTTGAACTGTGGTGTTGGAGAACACTCTCGAGAGTCCCTTGGACTGCAAGGAGATCCAACCAGTCCATTCTGAAGGAGATCAGCCCTGGGTGTTCTTTGGAAGGAATGATGCTAAAGCTGAAACTCCAGTACTTTGGCCACCTCATGCAAAGAGTTGACTCATTGGAAAAGACTGTGATGCTGGGAGGGATTGGGGGCAGGAGGAGAAGGGGACGATGAAGGATGAGATGGCTGGATGGCATCGCCTACTTGATTGATATGAGTTTGAGTGAGATGGTGATGGACAGGGAGGCCTGGCGTGCTGCGATTCATGGGGTCGCAAAGAGTCGGACATGACTGAGCGACTGAATTGAACTGAACTGATGGGACTGGATGCCATGATCTTAGTTTTCTGAATGTTGAGCTTTAAGCCAACTTTTCACTCTCTTCTTTCACTGTCATCAAGAGGCTCTTCAGTTCTTCTCTGCCATAAGGGTGGTGTCATCTGTATATCTGAGGTTATTGATAACATGGTAGACTAAGGGAGAATGTCAAGAATGATGAGCAAAAAAGAGAAAGTGAAGACATTAATGGACCTCATAGAGGTTATTTTAAGATTTAGTTCAGTTCAGTCGCTCAGTCGTGTCCGACTATTAAGTGGGTGAAAGTAAAGTAAAGCGAGTAGTATCAATACATTCCAAATAGTGTGCCTTTTAGCAGTTAACAAGTAAAGAGTTAGATTATGTGCTCCGAGCTAAATAGGTAGCGATGGGATTTTGAAGTGGCCCACCACATCAAGGTGAAAGGTGGTAGGTTTTCCTGGTAGATGTACCTTTATTGTCAGAGAAAGTTACTGGCTCTAGACCACCATTCTGATGCTGTGTGTGACCTCTCAGTAGGTATTAATTAACATCATTATAGCTTATTGAAAACAATGTGTGTTACCAGTACAGAAATACATAGACATTAGAATGGATAACTCATGAGAAGTAATGTATATGCTAAAGATTTAGGGGACGGGAAACGGAAGAAAAAGGAGCTAGTACCGAAGAGGGAGAAATGACTATCATCAAGGGAAGATAGAACACTAAAATAGAGGTTCTTCAAGAAGCTGAGGGTAGGGGAGAATTTAAAGAAGTAGACTGTTTGACAGTACTCATATGTAGAAGAATATAAAGGATGAAGACGGAAGATAAATTCATTGGCAACAAGTAAGTTTGTGATGTTGGGAAGTCTCATACAGTTGTAGGAGCTTAATTGCAGGAGAGTGTGAGACAGTTGTTCTCAAGAAGTTTAGTGATGGAGAGAGAAGGGGGGTAGAGAACCATTTGAAACTTTTTTTAATTTTTCAATTGGAGGAGGCGAATAGGTTAGAAGCCATAGAAGTGAGAGATTAAAGAATGAACAAAAAAAGGTGTAAGTGGTTGAGCAAAATCCCAAAGAGGGTGTGTGAGATGAGGTCCAGTGCCTGGGAGGAAGGGTGTCCTTATGGCAAGTGCTGTCTTTTGGGATGAACGGACTTGAAAGAGGAGATTTCAGTTTTGGAAGATGTCTCAGGGACATATTTTCACCCCTTTTTATCTTTCTATTTGAATTGTAGCAATTTTTTCTGATCTCTTTAAATTCTGTCTTTATCATGTCTAATATGCTGTCAACTCATTTCTTTAGTTGCAGTTTTTTTTTCATGCCTGGAAGTTGGGTTTGATTATTTTTCAAATGTGCTCTGTTTTCCATACCCTGCAGATACTATTAAGCTAGTTTTTTATTTAAGCTTGGTAAGCATGCTGCTAAGTCACTTCAGTCGTGTCCGACTCTGTTCGACCCCATAGACGGCAGCCCACCAGGCTCCCCCGTCCCTGGGATTCTCCAGACAACAACACTGGAGTGGGTTGCCATTTCCTAGTTGTGTCTCAAAACTTCTTCTGTAGTTTGTCTTTCTATTGTCTTTTTTTGCTAATTCTCACTAATGGTACTTTGTAGCTTTGTGTGCCTGGTTGCATGACTGCTAACTCGTGACCCTTCTGTGGCTGTCTTAGTCCTGGGATGAATGAATTGTCTTCAGAAAGTTTTGGAGTTGCTTTATGGCTCAAGTTTTGCTCACCCACCTGGGCTCCATTTGCCTAGATTATAAGTTTTCATGAGGCATGGTCTAGTAAAGTCATAATTTTTCAATCTTTTTCTCCCCTCACTCTCTACTCCCAGTATCTCCTTTCTTATGCTGGTCTGCTCACTGCCTAGCCTTACGCTTCCCCGCCCTTCCCTTCCCACTCCTGCATGCTAAGTTGATTCAGTCGTGTCCAACTCTCTGTGACCCTATGGGCTGTAGCCCACCAGGCTCTTCTGTCCATGAGATTCTCCAGGCAAGAATACTGGAGTGGGTTGCCATGCCCTCCTGCAGGGGATCTTCCAAACCCAGGGATTAAACCTGCGTCTTTTACATCTTCTGCATTGGCAGGCATGCCACTTGGGAAGCCCTACCTCAAACCTAAAGACCCCCCAACCTAAAGACTCCTATCCTGATATAAAGACTTGCAGATAAAAATCAAGAGACTGAAGCTGTGTAGGAAATCTCTTTGCATTTCTCTCCTAGACCAATTGAACTATTAAAATCTCTGTTCTTATTACTAATTATCAGCCTAAGTTAAGTAAATAAAAGTTTCCTACTTAGTAATCAGACTACTATCCTGCCCTAATTTATTCAGTGATGCATGAACACAATGAAAATATCATTACATTAATTACATAGGAGAAATAAGTCTGGCTTCTATAGAGAAGCTGCAATTTACATATGATGTTTTATAAATTAATTGATTTTTAAAAATTGGTCTTGTATTTGCTGACCTTGATAGTTCATTTATTAATTATTTGTGGATTATTTTGTATTTTCTATAAATATGGTTATGTTATTTACAAATAACAATGCTTTGCTCTTTCCTTTTCAACCATTATGACTTTTATTTCTTTTGCTTGACTTACTGACTTCCAATACAGTATTAAATAGAAGTGGTAATAGTGTAAATTCTTATTTTTTTTCCCTGTACTTTGAGGAAGTCTTTAAGTTTTCATTATTGAGTATAATTAAGTATAATGTTAGCTGTAGGGTTTTTGTTGATAATCTTAATGAGATTAGTAACATCTCTTCTTTTCCTAGTTTACTGAAGCATTTCATCACAAATAGTTGTTGAGTTTTATAAAATAATGCTTCTGTTGAAATGATCATATTGCTCCCTTATTTCCCTTATTCAGCATAAGGAGAAACTTAAAAAAAAATAAATTTGGCATTTTATTTATTATCCTTTTTATATGCTGATGGACACTGAAATTATTTTTAGGTCAATGGCATTTTTTCCTTGTATTTTTATATTGAGGTATGTAGTTTACATGCCATAAAATTGAACTTTTTAAGGTATTTAATTCAGTTATTTTTAGTATATTCACAAAGTTGTTCAACTGGAACATTTTTCTTCACCCACAAGTAACCCCTGTGTCCTTTTGTTGTCACTCTCTGTCACCTTTCATCAGCCCCTAGCAAGCCGAGTAATCAACTTCCTGTTTCTGCGGATCTGGACATTCATCTAAATGGGATCATGCCATTTGTAATCTTCTGTGGCCCTTGCTTCTTTTCATTTAGCATAATGTTTTCAAGGTTTATCCAGAATGTAGCACTGCATTCTTTTTTATGGCTGAATAATATTCTATTATATGCATGTGTCACATTTAGTTTAATCTGTTTATCAGCTGATGAACATTTGGGTTTTTTCCACTTTTTTGCTATGTAGTATTTTTGCTTTTATGTTCATGGGAAACACTAGCCTGATATTTTCTTATTTCAAAGTATCTTTTTCAGACTTGGGTGTCAGAATTATGCTAGCCTCATAAGATGAGCTGGGAAATGTTTTTTTCTTTTTATATTCTCTGGAAGAATTAGTCTGAGACTGATATTTGTGACTGTACCAGCAAATTCTCTAAGTGTTTGGAGGAATTCACCGTTGAAGCTATCTGAGTGTAGTTTTCTTTGTGGGAAGATTTTGACTAGGGATTCAGTTTCTTTAATAGACAGAAGACAACTCAGACATTGTGTTTTTTCCTTGTGTAGTGTTGAGAAGTTATTTTGTCCTTTTACCTAAGTTGTGAAATTTAGAGGCAGTGTGTGTAGTAATGTCCCCTTCCTTATTTATTTCTCACGTGGGTTATTTGTGGTTTTATTTTTTTCTGACCAATCTTGCTAGAAGTTTATTAGAAATCTATTAGTCTATTCAGAGAACCAGTTTTGACTCCTTCATTTCCTCGTTCTGTTTCACTGATACCTGCTCTTATTTTAATTTCTCTCCTATATTCTTTACACTAAATTGGCTCTCTTCTTTCTAATTTCTTAAGTTGTAAGCCTACATCATTTACTTTCAGAGTTTCTTTTTTCATCAAATACATTTGTATGCAAAAAACTATGTGTTTCCTCAAAGTCCTTCTTTAGTGGCATTCCCCAAGTTTTGATATGTCATGTTTCATTTTTATTCCATTGAAGATATTTTCTAATTTCCATTGTAAGGCCTCCATTATAGATGGAGGCCTCTTTGATCCTTAGGTTATTTAGAAATCTGTTTTTTAGATTTCCAAATATTTGAGAATTTCATAGTTTTCTTTCTGTTGTTGTTTTATAGTTTAATTTTTTTGTGATCGTTGTCCTTAAAAATTTGTTGAGGCTTGGTCTATGGCCCAGCATATCATCTATTTTGGAAAATAGGCTATCTGCATTAAAAAAGAATATGCATTCTGCAGTTGTTGGATGTGATTTTCTATGTCTGTTAATTAGGTCAAGTTGATTAATCATGGTTTTACATCCTCCTACTTGCATACTGTTTTGTCCTCTGCTTATTCTATCAGTTACATAGAGATGTTAAATTCTGATCTTGTAACTGTGGGTTTGTCTTTTCTTCTTTTAACTTCTCTATATATTTAACTTCTTTCTATATATATTCTCTATATATATTCTCTCTCTATATATTTAACTTCTCTCTATATATATATCTCTCAATATATTTCTATATATTGAAGCTATGCTGTTGCTATTATACACATTCACTTTTAGGATTTTTGTGTCTTCCTACTGAATGGACCCTTGCAACATTGTGAAATGTTCTGCTCATCTCTGATAGCACTTCTAGCCTTAAAAATTACTTCATCAAGTATATAGCCACAGAGAAGGCAATGGCACTTCACTCCAGTACTCTTGCCTGGAAAATCCCATGGACGGAGGAGCCTGGTAGGCTGCAGTCCATGGGGTCGCTAGGAGTCGGACACGACTGAAGCGACTTAGCAGTAGCATATAGCCACACCAGCTTTTTTGGAGAGGCCAGTGAGTGTGTGCAGGATATATATTCTGCAATCCTTTTAGTCTATGTTCTTTTATTTAAAATTTTGACGTTGCAATTTTTATTTATTTTTTTTGACGTTGCAATTTTTAAAGGAAGTCTTTTCTTTCATACTTCTTATAGTATTGGTGTATTGATGGGAAATTATGTCAGCTTCTGTGGATCTGAAATCATCTCTATTTTTTCTTCATTATATAAAATATTTGTTTATTGGCTGTGCTGGGTCTTCATTGCTGTCTTTTCTCTAAATGCAGCAAACAGGGCCTATTCTCTAGTTGCTGTGCGAGAACTTCTCGTTGTGGTGACTTCTCCTGTTGTGGTGCACAGGCTCCAGGGCATATGGGCTTCAGTAGCTGCCACACAAGGGCTCAGTAAGTGCGGCTCTTGGGGCTCTAGAGCCTTGGTTAGTATTTGTGGCGCTCAGATTCAATTGCTTCATGGCATGTGGGCTTTTCCAGGACCAGGGATCAAACCTGTGTGCCCTGCATTGCAAAGTGGATTCTTAACCCCTGGACCACTAGAGATAAGCCCTATTTTTGTGTTCATTTTTAAAGGATATATTTGATAGGTATATAATTCTAGGTTGCTAACCCTCCCATCCTCCCCCTACCCCCCAGCGCTTTTCAGCGCACAAAAAATGGAACCTGTCAGTCTTCAAATGTTTCCCCGCCCCCCGGCTACTTTTGACATTTTCTCTATATCCTTTATCTCATCGGTTTGACTGTGCCAGGCAGTTGGTATGTCTACGTGTGGTTTTCTTTTTGTGTTTTCCTTCTTAGAATTCCCTGAATTTCTTGAATCTCTAGGTTGATTTCATTCCTTACTTTTGTAAAAGTATCATCAGTTATTTCCTCACATATTGCTTTTGTTCCATTCTTTATTTTCTCTCTTTTTCTGAGATTGTAGTTACATGAATATGAGACAATTTGGCTATGTTTCACATGTTTCATACTCTTTTGTTCATTACATTATTTTCTCTGTGCTTGAGTTTGGATGATATTTTTTCTTGGCTTTTCTTCAAGTCAGTGAATTCTCTTTTCCTCTGCTCTGTTCTGCTCTTAGAGTCTTCTGACAAGTTCTTAATTTCAGGTATTGAGTTTTCTGTTCCAGGAAATCCGCTTGGCTTTTTCTTTGAATGTTGAAAATTACATCATTTCATCCATTTTGTTCATCTTTGCATCGAGGTCAAGTCCTTGCTTCCCAGTGTCTGGGTTGTCTTGAGTCTACCTGACTGTTTTTTTCTTGACTGTCACATTATTTTGCTTCTTTGGATGGCACCATAGTTTTGGACGGAGAAGGCAATGGCACCCCACTCTAGTACTCTTGCCTGGAAAATCCCATGGACAGAGGAGCCTGGTAGGCTGCAGTCCATGGGGTCGCTAAGAGTCAGACATGACTGAGCGACTTCACTTTCACTTTTATGCATTGGAGGAGGAAATGGCAACCCACTCCAGTGTTCTTGCCTGGAGAATCCCAGGGACAGGGAAGCCTGGTGGGCTGCCGTCTATGGGGTCGCACAGAGTCGGACACGACTGAAGCGACTTAGCAGCAGCAGTAGCAGCAGCAGCAGTGAACTCAGTCCTCACTTATACCCACACTCTGCAAATGCCCTCATGCAGGAAGATGCCGGTGATCGCAGCTCTTCTGGGAAGTGCTCGTCCATATCTGGATTCATCTAGTTCCCCTGTTGCTTCCAGACCTTTCTTGTATTAGTCCAGTTTTTGAAGGAAAAGTGATGACTTGTTCCTATCTGGTATCTTTCTTTAGTAAAATAGAAGTGAAAGTCAGGAGTTTGTCTTTGCAGAAAGAAAAGGCAGATAATTTTCAGAGTGCTTATTTGTATAAGCATAGTGATGTTTTGAATAGTTTTATCTGTGTTGCATGCTAATAGTTACATTTTTTCTTCTGATATGAGACTGTTTATCAAAATATACTCTAGGCCAGGGTCAACAAACTATGGGCCACAGACCAAATGCAGCTCAGTTCCTTTTCTGTACGCCTTGTGAGATAAGACTGGTTTTTACATTTTAAAATGAATAGATACACATCAGTCAATCAGTCAAAGGAGAAAAATGTCTTGTGACCCATGAAAATTGTATGAAATTCAAATTTCAGTATTCAGAAATCACAATTAGATTGTAATGCTCAGTCGCTAAGTCAGGTCACTCTTTGTGACCCCATGAACTGTAGCCCACCAGGCTCCTCTGTCCATGGGATTTCCCAGGCCAGAATACTGGTGTGGGTTGCCATTTTCTCCTCCAGGGGATCTTCCTGACCCAGGGATCGAACCCGTGTCTCCGGCGTCTCCTGCATTGGCAGGCAGCTTCTTCACCACTAGCAGCACGGCCACCCTAATCTGTTACTGTGTTGTCTGTGACTCTTTCATGTTAGCAGATGATGAGCAGTTGTAACAGAGATCTTATGGCCCACAAGACATAAAATATTTGCTGTCTGGCCCTTTACAAAAAAAATTTGCTTATTCATGTCTCAGACCATAGACTTGGGAATTTTTCATTTCTCATTTCTAAGGGAAATTGAACAAATGATTGAAACCCTCTTATTCCATATGTTCTTTGAATTTTGGCTTATTTAAATACTAGCATTTTAGAGTTAGAAGGAACTTCAGAGATAATCTCCTTCACCCTTTTATTTTGCAAACAGAGAAACAGATTTAGAGTTAGTGAAGTTTTATGGCTGATTTTTGTTTTGTTAGAAAATAGACCTAGTGTTAAATGGATATAGAAGCTAATGATATGTAATGTGGAACAACTTGCAAAATATATTTGTTCTTGTTGCAGAAGTATTTGGTTTTACTGAACTGGTAGCTATTAAGAGAATTTTTTGTTTAGAATCTTTAAAGTAAATATTTTAAAATAAATATTTAAAGCATGTTAATAACGATTGCCTTTCATTACCACCCATAATTCTTCCAAATCTCATGGGTATGAGGTTCTTTTTGTAAGAAGACTAAAAATCTTACAGGACCAATTCCAGACATTCTTCATTAAGCTCTTATTGATTTAAGATTTAAAGTCCTAAATCATCAAAAATTCCATGGTGAAATGTTAATGTGTAAGGCTTTTTTCTAGAATTTTTCTTTTGTCTATCCATCCTTAGATAGCATGAAAAGTTTATGCTTAGTTCTGAAATGCAGTCATATAGTAGGATGTTGTATTACTAATAAATAGCATTTTTATTTTCTAAGTTGAACACAGAATTCCCACCTATAATTTTTGGCTTTTTACTGGATTTTTTGGGCAACCCTCTACTTCTATAACAAGACACATCAACAAAAAACACAATAAAATCAATTTGTGGGGACTTGGGGAAAGTGTCAGATGATGTGTATATTCAGAATTGGTGGGTCCAGATTCATTAAAATTGTTATAACTAATTAGATGCCAAATGCATACAAATATTTTAGGAAAACATATCAAGTCATTTGAACTTTAAGGAAGTCCATTATACAAAACAGACGAAAGTGTTGGTGTATGCTTTGGAAAATTTAAGTCCGTGTTAAGTAGGCTTCAGGAAATCCATCTTAATTTGGATCACCACCACTTCCTGTCTGCCTATAATGTGGGAGACCCGGGTTCGATCCCTGGGTGGGGAAGATCCTCTGGAGAAGGAAATGGCAAACCACTTCAGTACTCTTGCCTGGAAAATCCCATGGACGGAGGAGCCTGGTAGGCTACAGTTTATGGGGTCGAAAAGAGTTGGACCCAACTGAGTGACTTCACACACACACACACACACACACACACACACACACATATACACATATTCTGTTTCTATAATGATTGGTTTTTGAATGAACCTTGATGCTTTTCTAAATTGTATAAAAGGGGTTAACCTTTTAGTATTTACTTATTTCTTTTGGTCAAATAACTGATTTCACTTACATAAACTTGAGTATAAAGGAAAGTTGATTTTCTAAACCACACATGAAAAATACTCATTAACTTTTCATCACCTTGTTTATTCGTCTGGTATCTTGAACATCCATGATGTGTCAGAGACTGATGCAGGTGTTAAGAGGGAAAATGTTGGAATAGGTATTTTTTGCTCATAGTCGAGTAGATTGTGTGAGCAGGTATATCTATCCGTGTGTCACGCTTGATACTATTACTCTCTTTCCCTTGTCTTTTGTAGCATTTATACTGTGGTGGGGAAATCCCATGTGCATACATGATTTCCATTACTTCCTTTGCATGAAAATCTGAGGAAAATAATCCTGTGCATAATTCCTTAAAGGATGTTTCTGGCTAGATATCCTTTAAATGTATCCATGAGTCCATCCTTGACCCTCCCCTTACTTTACTCTAAGGCTGGTAACTATAGCTCTGAAATTCTTTTCTCCCTGGCCTCTCTCCTTCCTCCCACTTTCTCTCAAAGTAGTTTGAGTCCTTTATCTCAGACACTTTTCTGAGCAAAGAGGTTGAAGCAGTGAGCAAGAACGATGTGGCCTCTGAACCCTTGAAGCTTACTTCTTGGTGCGAGTGCAGCACTAAACAGATAACTCTAAGCGTAATTGCAGTTGTAGGTTATGTGATGAGACACATGTATAAGATGAAATGAAAATCCATGTTAGGGAAACTAGCCCAGTCTGGGACATTTCTGAGTAAGTGACTCTTACACTGGTGCCTCAGAGATGAATAGGAGTTACTTAGCAAGAGATGTGGGATAACATTCCAGGAAGACTTCATGAGAGCCCTAAGGAGCGTAGCAGATTCAAACAGCTGAAAGAATAGTCCTTGTGGCTGGAATATGATGAACAAGTTGGAAAAGGATGCAAAATGAGGAGAGTCAGGTCTTGGTAGAGAATCTTTTAAACCAGGTAAGTGCTTTTGGTCTTTATGGGAAAAAACTGAGAACATACTGATAGAGTTTGTAGTGGGAGAATTACCTATTCATTTGGTTTTTAACAAAACAAAAAATGTTTGTTTTTTTAAGTTGACTGAATTCCTATATGAGGTACGGATTTGCATAAATTCCTGATGCAAATGCAAAGAGCTGATGTAGATTTAAGAACTATTTATGATATGTAATAAGATTTTGTGGTTAAAGTATGAAGCTGAAGCATTAAGTTTTCATATGCTTGTTCATGTGTATTTTGTTGACTAAATGTATCTTGAATTCAAACATTTCAAAAGCAAACTTATTTTTTCCTTTTGCAAACTAATTCTTCCCCTTGATTTCCCTGTTTTGTGAATGACATTCCTACCTCCAAGTGACCTAGCCTTACAGTTTTTGTTCTGGTCACAGCTTCCATTGCATTCGTTACCAAGTGTTAAGGACCTGACCTCCATAGCATCTAGGGTCTCCTCCTCCTCCTCATCTCCTCCTCCTCTTCATCTTTTGTCTTTGTTGTAGCAGTAGCATCCTTCTGTTGGATCATTAAACTATGGTTTTCACTCAAGTCTCAGAGTTCCTTGAGGACGAGAACTGTCTTTTTCATCTTGTCTTTAGTACCTGGCAGTATACACTTCAACATGGTAGACATGAAAAATATTAAATGAGATGAAAATAAAACATGTTCCTTGATTCTTATTTCTTCCACTATAATTCTTATTCTTTGCCAAATTAAAGATTTTTTTTTTTTTCCCTCAAAGTCTTTAAGGGACTTTCTTTTGCTTAAAGGATAATTTGATCTTAGGGCTGTGGGTAATGAAAAACTGGCTGCTGCATATGAGGAGTGTGTGAGCTGGGGTTTTCTTAGAGTAATTTAGTAAAAATGGACTCCTGGGCTTTATTGCATTGTAGTCCTCACTATTACAAAGAGCAGGTTTTTCTGGGAAGGAAACATAACTAATATTTATTAGCAGCCCTGCTGTGGAATAAAGTGTTAACAATTTCATTTGATGCCTTTTTACATTTTTTAATTTTAGAAAAGTATTTTCAGAATTCACATTTTAAAATATAATGTATATTTCTTAGCTATCCAGTATTGTGCTGTCTTGTCAATAGCTCTGTTGTATGTTAGTATCTTGTATGTACACCTAGAGTATATATTGTTTCGTAATTTTGGGAGTACCTGTTTTTAGTAGCTTTATATAGTCTAAATATGAACTTCCATCATTCTTTTATTCCATTTTTTTTTAATTTTTAGGAATAAGAAAATTTTAAATAAGAAGAAGTTGAAAAGAAAACAGAAGAGCAAATCAAAAGTGAAGACAAGAAGCAAGGTAAAACTTAGTAATTTATAAGGAATAAGGACTTTTTCATACAGTAATTTGAATAAAAATACAAAGGCTAGAAAGGTGAGAGGTACAAACTACTATGTATAAAATAGATAAGCTATAAGGACATATAGTACACCACAGGGAATACAGCCAATATTTGATAATAACTGTAAACGGAATGTAACGTTTAGAAATTGTGAATCACTGTTGTTCACCTGAAACTTATACAATGTTGTACATCAACTACTTTAATAAAAACAATAAGATATGCATATAATCATTTCTGTGCACTAAAGTAATATTTAAAGCCCCTTATCATTTGATCACACTGTTTAATTTTATCTTTTTGGTGTTTTTGACCGGAGACCTGCAAGTTATTATTTGGAATCTGAAAATTATTTATTATTTATTCCTGTTACCTTTGATTAGTCCTTTGGGGGAGGATATCTGTTTCTCTTCTCGTTTTCATTCTGACTACACGTGCTAGAAACTGACTGAAATTGGCTTGTGAGTTGGGACTTGGTTTCAAGTTTGTCGTATACCTATGCGTACATTATGAATTAGAGAGTGTATTGGTGCGTGTATATTGTTCTGAACCTTTTATGACTGTTGGTGGCTGTACAAAAGAAAAGGTAATAAAGAATATTTGAACTTGGTGGTACCTTAAGAGATCAAGGATCCTTTTCCCTATTTAATGCAGATATCTTCTCTATAAAATCCACCTAGTTTTTTCTTAAACATTTCACTTTCTGTAAGAGAGTCTCTGTTATAATGGACAGGAGGAAGAGAGAAATCCTAACTATGATTTCTGAGGAGCTCTACTTTTGGTTATAGAAACAGTTACTTAGCTTGGGTTGTATAGCATATTTAAGTTCTATAGACAGTTGTTTCCTGACTTTTTTAATGAGTGTTCTTGCTCCTGTAGCTGGAAGAAATCTGCTTTGAAGTAGTAAACCAAAAATAAAAGGATAGGGGATGGAATTGATCCTTTGGACCCAGGGATTATAATAATATCATTGAATCTTCTTGCTTCTCTTTTGCTCTGAGTGTGGGTTTATTGCCTGTGGCTGAGGACTAAGGCTGCTGGCAGCTCCAACTTTATTTTCTTTAGGCAAAAGGCAATTTCTTCTACTAGTTGTGGCAGAAAATCTTGGATGGGGTTTTTAATTGGCCTGCATTATTCACTGTGATCTTGAAAATGGGGTGCTTCTATTGGTTAGATTCTGAGTTACTTTTGTAATGGACGGTGGGTGAGCACCCTGATGAACAGCCTATGTGGAATGTGGTTGCCCTAAGGAAAATGTTACTGTGTGGGCAGATAAATAATATATGTTCACTGTATCACATCTTATTACTTTTGTTTTGGGGACAGAAGAGGGAAGTAAGTGGAGATTATTCTTACTATCTTGATTTGTGGAAACCTTTAACAAATATTTATACACATTCATTCAGATTTACAGTCTCTACCCCTTTTCCACTTTTTCATGCTATGTGCAGAGTCTGAATATAGGAATATTGAAAATCTATTAAAATCCTTTTTAAGGTTTCATTTGTTGATTTTCCTAAAAGTGGTGGCATGTGGTATCTAGGAAGAGATAAAAAGTCAAAGTCTTTCTTCTCTTTCAATTCTGTCTCTGACTAGCTTTGTTGCCTTAATAATTCTGTCTCTGACTAGCTTTGTTCCCTTAATAATTCTGTCTCTGACTAGCTTTGTTCCCTTAATAATTTATCTTTCTTCTGTTGGCCTTTAGGTTTTCTATCTACTTTTTAGGAGCAGCTTGTGATAAGAACGATATTAAAAAAAACTTCATTCACTTATTCCTTGGACTTTAATTACTGACTCTGTGCAGACCTTGTGCTGGATATTTGGGATGCAAAGATTAGTAGGAAACATTTCCTGTTCATGATGAGTGTATAAAGTGGTGCTGTTAGTCTCTGTCCTCTGTTACTATTTCTGGACTATTTTTTCATCCACCTTTGTTTTATAAAAATTACTTTTTAAGTGCTATTTAGCGCTAGGAGTCGGACCCGACTGAGCGACTTCACTTTCACTTTGCACTTTTATGCATTGGAGAAGGAAATGGCAACCCACTCCAGTGTTCTTGCCTGGAGAATCCCAGGGACGGGGGAGCCTGGTGGACTGCCATCTCTGGGGTCGCACAGAGTCGGACATGACTGAAGCGACTTAGCAGCAGCAGCAGCAGCTGTACTAATTCATCTTCATTATTGCTCTCATTGGCCCCTCCATTTCTCCAGTAGCCATCACCTTCGTTTACTTTCCTTCTTATCTGGTATAGATACCACAGTATTTTTAGAAAAACTCTTGCTTCATCTACTGTATTAGTTCTTTATAGCTGCTATAACAAACTTTATATTTTGTATTTGGCTTAAAACAGCACAAATTATCTTACAGTTCTGGAAGTCTAAAGTCTCAGGTGGCTGGTCTCACTTGGCTACCATCAAAGTGTCGACAAGACTATACTCTTTCTGGAGGCTCTAGGAGAGAATTCCTTTCCTTGCCTTTTCCAGCTTCTAGAGCCTGCATTCCTTGGGTTCTGCTTCCTTCCATCTTCACAGCCAGTAATTGTTGGTTGAGTCTTCTCATGTTACACTACTCTGACCCTTTTCTGTGGTTATATTTCTTTCTCCAACTGTCTTGCCACCTTCTCCCATTTATATAAACTGTTGGGATTAGATGGGCTTCCCTGGTGGTGCAGCTGGTAAAGAATATGCCTGCAGTATGGGAGACCTGGGTTCAATCTTTGGGTTGGGAAGATCACCTGGAAAAGGGAAAAGCTACCCACTCCAGTATTCTGGCCTGGAGAATTCCATGGACTGTATAGTCCATGGGGTCGCAGAGAGTCGGACACAACTGAGCGACTTTCACTTGGGATTACATTGGGCCTCCCTCAATAATCCATAATAACTACCCTCATCTCAGAATTCTTAAACACATCTGCAGGCTCCCTTTTACCATATAAGGTGATGTACTCACAGGATCTGGGGATTAGGGGGGGGATGTTTTTGGAGGCCATTATTCTGACTACCACATCTTCCTCTTCCTCATTTGTACATTTGTTGGATTTATCTGACAAAACTCAGTTCTGGAGTGTCTCTCATGCTCAGTGGCAAAGAATCTGCCTGCCAGTGCAGGAGACATGGGTTTAATCCCTGGTCCAGAAAGATCTCACTTGCTGCGGAGCAGCTAAGCCCATGTGCCATAACTACTGAGCCTGTGCTCTAGAGTCTGAGAGCTTCAGCTACTGAGCCCATGTGCCTCAACTGCTAAACCCACGTGCCTAGAGCCTGTGCTCTGCAGTAGGAGACACTACCACAATGAGAAGCCTGTGCACCACAGCTAGAGTAGGCCCCGCTCACCACAACTAGAGAGAAGCCCTCCCAGCAACAAAGACCCAGCACAATCCCCGCCCCTGGTCCAAACTCAGTCCTGTACAAGTGCAGCCATGTTTCCCTGCAGGTGAGCACCTCCTGGTAAAGGGAGTTAAGTAAGAGTTTATTGACAGCAGTACCCTTTCATGATTGCCAGCATCAAATGAACCTTCCATAGCCAGATTATTTTCTTGTTTTTTCTGGTCAAATAGTTCTTCTATTTTTCCTATGTCTTTTTCAGTCCTTTGCCATTCGCCTCAAAGCCTCAAACTTGTGATAAATTCTGCTCTCCAGCAAATGACTTCACTTTCTTATAAGAGAAGTCAAATCCATGACATAGGAAACTTCCTCAAATTCCTGCTATCAAATGTATCTATCTTAGATCAGGTTCTTTAATGGCAGAACCTGAAACTGTGAGTGTTGAAAAATAAAATCATGGTTTAGAAACTTTCCATCATCCCTAAGGCTTTCCTTATCTCTGCTGCATTCCACACCCCCCCTGCCCCCCCACCCTCATTACAGCCTTGAATCTATGCAACCGCATATGCTTTCTGTCATTATAGATTGGTTTTCATTTTTTAGACAGATATGCTTTCTGTCATTATAGATTGGTTTTCATTTTTTAGACAGATATGCTTTCTGTCATTATAGATTGGTTTTCATTTTTTAGAATTTCATGTAAATGTGATCATACTGGGTACACTCTTGTACCTGGCTTCTTTCCCTCAGCATAATGATTTTGAGTTCTGTTGATGTTTTTGTATATGTTAATAGTCTTTCCTTTTTTTTTTTTCCTTTTCTGATTAGTATCCCATTGTTTGTATATATCCTGATTTTTAATTCACTCACTTGTTGATGGGCATTTTGGTATTGTTTCCAGTTCCCAACCAATGCAAATAAAACCACTGTGAACATTTGTGTACTAGTCTGTGTGTGGGTACACGTTTTTGTTTTTTGGGGGAGGGTAGATACCTAGGTTTGTGATGATTAAGGTGATGATATCTTTGATTTCAGGAGGACTCATAAGACTCAAAAGCAGTTTACAATAATGGCTAAGATTTATTACAACAAGGAGTACAGCGTAAGCAGGAGGAAAAATAAATGTATTCGTGGTTAGGGAGTAACGACATAGGCCTCCTGGTCTTGCCTTGTTGAGCACACAGGCCGTGCTTTCTCTCTGGCAGTGAAACACAGGAGTATGTGTGGAATATTTCTGTCCAGGGAAGCTCATTTGAGTCTCAGGATCTGAGACTTTTATGGGGATCTGGTCACATAGGTATATCCTGACATGCAGCCAGCTGCAGCAGGTGAAACTTGGGTTCACATTGTCAGTCGTGATGTTTCTGCAAAGTGGTTGGACCAGCTAGTGGGTAAGGTCTGTTGTTGTAGGACTATGTAACAGAATCATCAATACCTAACATAAAGAAAGCTCTCTAAAGACTCCATTGCCAAGTGTTGGCCATGGAACAGTGATGATTCCCTTGGAGAAATACAGAGAATAAACAGTGTTAACTCAGTGTTAACACTTCCTCACAGGTGGCTTAATAGGTGGGTGTTTAGCTTTTTGAGAAACTGAAAACTGTTTTCCAGAGTGACTATTCCCAATCTACTGTTCCACCAATAGTGTGTGAGAAGTTTAATTACTTTATATATTTGCAAACACATGATCTTGTTAGTCTTCAAAATTTTAGTCATTGTTTTTTTTAATACTCACATTAATTTTATTCTTAGAATCATAGCTGAAAATGAATGATTTTAAAGCAGTTAAAATGATTTCCTATGAAATATTATGGTCAAAGTTTATATGCCAGGGGAAAAAAAATGCTCCTGAAAAGATACCACTGTCTTTCACCCTTTAAGAGTTACACAAAATTTTAGTCATTCTGATATAAGGGTATCTCAGTGGTGTTTTACCTTGCTTTTCTCTCATGATGAATGATGTGTGAACATTGTCATCATCATCATATGATAAGACTTTCACCAGTTCTGTCTTTTTATTGTGAAATGTCTGTTCAACTCTTGCCTTCCCTTTTAATAATTGTTTTCTTCTTATTGAATTCTCAGGGTACTTTATATATTTTAGATCAGAGTCCTTTGTCAGCTGTGTTGCAAATAATTTCTCCTGTCCTGTGGTTTGCCTTTTTTGATTTTGTAGAGTGCTTTAGAAGAGCAAAAGTTTTATAAATTTAAAGAATTGCTTTTTCTCTTATGCTTCATGTATTTTGTGTCCTAGGTTTTTGTCTATAGATTTTCTTCTAGAGATTGTATAGTTTTAACTGTTGCATGTAGGTCTGTGATCCATTGCAAGTTAATTTTTGTATATAGTGTGAGATAAAAGTTGATGTTCATTTTTTCACATGTTGGTATTCAGTTGATCCAGCATCATTTCTTAAAAAGAATCTTTTTTCCTTTGAATTATCCTGGCATCTCTGTAAAAAATCAGATGACTATATTTGTGTAAGCCTATTTCTGGAATTTATTTTGTTTAATTGATCTATATTTATACTAATACCATATGTCTTCAATACAGTAGTTTTGAAATACATCAGATGTTTTAACTGTGGTCTTTTTTAAAAAAATTGCTTTAGTTAATTTAGGTTCGTTATATTTCTATGTAAATTTTAGAATCAGCTTGTCAATTTCCGTTCTTAAAAAGCCTCTAGAATTCTTATTGGAATTGCGTTGAATCTGTAGGTTTGGGGGCATTAAAATTGCCATTTTAATGATACAGAGTCTTCTCATTGATAAATGTAGATTCTCTTACCATTTACTTAAGTTTTTAATTTCTCTCAGTGATGTTATTTTGTTTTTCAGTGGAGAGGACTTTGCATACTTTAATAATTATGTATTTTTGATGTTATTGTAAATGCTGTTATTTACAAATGTATTTTGTAAAAATTTGAGATGATTATGATATGAATGCAATTGTTAGAGATCCTATGTACCCTTTCCCCATTTTCTCCCATTGGTAAGGTGTTGTATAACTATAGTATTAAAAATATCACTACCAGGAAGTCAATATTGATACAACCTATGGATCTTATTTGGATTTCACCAGTTTTATATGCACTCATTTGTTTGTGTGTATTTAGTTTTATGCAGTTTTATCATGTGTGGATCTTTGTGACCATTGCAGTGAGGATGTAAAACAGTTCGATTGTAAGGATCCATTGTGCTACTTTTATGTAAACAAATACATTTCCAAATTTCATCCTCTCCCTAGCCTCTGCAAACCACAAGTCTGTTCTCCATCTCTATAATTTGTCATTTCAAAAATGTTATATAAATGGATTCATGCAGTATGTAACCTTTGGAATTGGCTTTTTTCCACTCAGCATAATTTTCTTGAGATTCATCCCAGTTGTTGGCATATATCAGTAATAGTTTGCACCTTTTTATTGCTGAGTAAGTGTTGCATGGCATGGATACACCACATTTTGTTTAACCCTTCACTCATTAAAGGACATCTGAGTTGTTTCCAGTTTTATTTTGAATAAAGCTTCTATGAACATTCATGTGCTGGTGTTTGTATGAACATAAGTTTTCATTTCTCTGGTATAAATGCCTAAGAGTGCAATTGCTGGATTATACTGTAAGTACATGTTTAATTTTCTAAAAAACTGTACTTTTTTTCTAGTCTCTGTGTCATTTTATACTATCAGCAATGCATGAGCAATCTAGTTTTTCCACCTCTTCACCTGTTTGCGTTAATGTCTGGAATTTTTTATTCCAGCCTTTCTGATAGGTGTGTACTACCTCTCATTTTATTTTTTTAATTTGTATTTCCCTAATGGCTCATGATATTGAACTTCTTTTCTTGTGCTTCTTTGCCTTCTGTATATCTTCTTCCATGACATGTCTGTTCATGTATTTTGCCCCTTTTCTAATTGGATTGCTTGCTTGTTTGTTTTTTACTCATTGAATTTTGAGAATTCTTTATATATGCTGGATGCTAGTCATTTGGGCTTCCCTGGTGGCTCAGACGGTAAAGAATCTGCCTGCAGGGCAGGAGACCTGACTTTGATCCCTGGGTTGGGAAGATCCCCTGGACGGAGGTCATGGCAACGACTCCAGTATTCTTGCCTGGAGAATCCTCATGGACAGAGGAGCCTGGCAGGCTGTAGTCTCTGGGGTCACAAAGAGTCAGACATGACTGAGTGACTAAGGACAGCACAGCACAGTCATTTGTCAGATATGTGGTTTGCAAAATATTTTCTCCCAGTCTTTAACTTTCCTGATACTATTTTTTTACATATTTTAACTGTTTACTCCTAGGATATAGATATATTACTCATTTTTATATATTTAGACTTTGCTAAATCCACACATTATTGCAAATGACTGTTTTTTTCTTTTCTGCACACTTAAGATTCTTTTTTATGTCTCTTACAAATAAAAGCATTTGATTCCTGGGAGATAATTTTCTTTATAACTATACCTTTTATTTCTTTTTTTTTTTTGACTGGTTGCAGAGGATAGCAGATCTAGCACAGTGTTGTGTGTAATTGCTGAGAGTAGGTACCTTGGCCTTGCTTCCAGCCTTAGGATGAAGGCGTTCAGTCTTTTACTGTGTTGCTGTGGGTATTTCATAGGTACCTTCAACTCGAGTTTTGAAATTCTCTTCTGTTCTTAATATACTTAGGCTTTTTGTCATGAATGGGTATTTGATTTTTGTCAAGTGTGTTTTCCATGTTTATTTATAGTGTGTTATTTTTTTTCTCTTATTTTTTTGTCAGTGTGGATTTTGGATTGCTTTTCCAATGTTGTACATCCTTGTTTTTGAGTTGAATGTGATATATTATCTTTTTAAGAGTATATTGTTGGATTTAAATTGCTAATATTTGTTTGTTTTTAGTATTTGTGAAAGACATAGTCACGTGTTATGTATCAGTTAACTTTAGTACTCTTTTATTGAATGAGGAGTACTCAGTTTTTTCCTAATTATAATACTTACTGAAGAAAAGTAGAATTTTGAGACTCAAGTGTTCTTGGTACTCAAAATGTCTCATTTTATTTTTTGTGGATACGTCCTAGCCATACTCTAATTGTTCAAATTTACCTTTGTATACTATCTTAAGCTAGTTCTGTATATTTATAATGTAAATATTGACCTCAAAACTGTGGTTGGAGTCTGATAAATAAAATGCTGAGCCAAAATAGACCTGGGATATTTAGTTATAACAATTGAATTACCAAGCATGTGATTTGCAGTACTTATTAAGACAGATATTAGATTGGTGCAAAAGTAATTTCAGTTTTGGATCCTGAATTTTAAATCATAAGTAGGCTCAAACACATCTTTATTAATCTAAGTAGGAACTGTTACAATCAACACATTTTTGCCAATGAGAAACAAGTTTATATATTCCTGTAGCATAAAAATCTGTGTTTGGGATTCAGTGAACTCTTGGAAAGCATTTTCTGTGTACTGCTGGTTATGGAAGCATTTTCCCTGAGAAAAATTGTTGAGATGTTTGATAAAGTGGTAGTCAGTTGGTGAAAGGTCAGATGAATATGACAGATGAGGCAAAACTTCGTAGCCCAGTTTGTTCAACTTTTGAAGCAGTGGTTGTGTAATGTCCAGTCATGTGTTGTCACGAAGAATTAGCCCCTTTCTGTTGACCATTGCTGACTGCAGGCATTGCAGTTTTCAGTGCATCTCGTCAGTTTGCTAGGCATATTTC
This sequence comes from Bos javanicus, assembly GCF_032452875.1. NCBI lineage: Eukaryota > Metazoa > Chordata > Mammalia > Artiodactyla > Bovidae > Bos > Bos javanicus. Next base: position 52,392,310 of record NC_083879.1, on the reverse strand, counting down.
TTAGATGTAATGGCTTTGCCAGGATTCAGAAAGCTTTAGTGAATCAGATGGGCAGCAGACCACCAGACAGTGACCATGAATTTTTTTGGTGCAGGTTTGGCTTCAGGAAGTGTTTTGGAGCTTCTTGGTCTAGGCACTGAGCTGGTTGTCGTATAAAATCTGCTCTTCAGTGCATTTTGATCGAGAAATGGTTCATGTTGTGTAGAATAAGAGAAGATGACACTTCAAAATGATGATTTTTTTGATTTACGGTCAGCTCATGAGGCTCCCACTTACTGGGCTTTTTCACCTTTCCAGTTTGCTTCAAATGCAGAACGGACCGTAGAATAGATGACATTGGATTCTTGGGCAACTTCTCTTGTAGTTAGTTGTAAGAGGATCAGCTTCTATAATCCTCTCAGTTGGTCATGGTCAACTATTGATGGCCAGGCACTGGGCTTCTCATCTTCAAGGCTCTAGTCTCCTTTGCAAAACTTCTTGACCCACTACTGTGTTGCAGTACGTTCATTGGCAGCTTCTGGGCCAAATGCGTTGTTATTGCAAGTTGTCTCGGCTGCTTTATGACCCATTTGGAACTCAAATAAGAATATTGCTTGAATTTGCTTTTTGTTAACATCGTTTCCATAGTCTAAAATACATAAAATAAACAGCAAGTATGACAAAGTTCAACAATGCAAAACCAAAATTACTTTTGCACCAACTTTGTAGCTAAGAGAGAGAGCTTTCAGGAAGCATGTGCCCATAATCTGTAGTTTTCTCAGCATCACCATTATTTGAATGAGAATGAAATTAGTATCAACTAAAACTAAGGTTTTTTTTTTTTTTTAAGTTCTAATTTCTGTTTAAGGCCCTATATCTACTTTTGAAAGAAATCAAAATGTAATTCAACGTATGTGGTAGGTCATTGAGACTCAGCAGTATATATGGTGCCCCTTAGAAAAGCAAAAAATGGAGTATCCTCTGGAACTTTGGCATTTAAGCTTTGTGGGCTCTTTTCCTCTTGTGGGGTAAAAGGGTATTCCTGATAAGTTCTTTACTGGCTCCTTTCTAGCCCTTGCCAGATTGGTTATTGTTTTGTTACTTAGAAAGTAGTGAAGTATTGTAAAAAGTGCTATAAATTGAGTCAGTAGATTTAGATTGTCTTTGTCACCTATGTGACTTTTGCATGTTATCTAGCCTAATGTTTAATTTTTCATTTAAAAAATGAGTAGTGATGATGATGGAAAGGAGTATGAAATTGAAATACTGTGTCCTGTATTTCAGTCGGAGAACTTGGAGAACACGGTAATCATACCAGATATCAAACTACATAGCAATCCTTCTGCATTTAATATTTATTGCAATGTACGCCATTGCGTTCTGGAATGGCAGAAAAAGGAAACATCATTGGCAGCGGCTTCTAAGAACTCTGTGCAGAGCGGAGAATCAGATAGTGATGAAGAGGAGGAATCCAAAGAGCCCCCTATCAAGCTTCCAAAGGTAAGGTACTTAGGTTCCACTTAGATGAATAACCTACAGGAGTTTGGGCTATAATACATATGTTTGCATTGCTAAAACACCTTGCTTTTAATGAAATTGCACACTGAAAATAACAGGACGTATGGGTAAAAATAGGTTTAGGCTAGATCAGGAAAACCTTAGGCAACTTTTTAATTGGAGAGCTAACAAAGTCAGTAATTGGTACCTCAGTGGGGAGTACTTGGGAAGCCCAGGCAGGGAGCTCAGTGGCTTGGAGTTTGTTCAGGAGCTATTAAAAATGTACAGAAGCAAGAGAGGGGCAATGGTGGCTTACAGGCACTGAGCCATTGAGCTTGGAAGTGGAGCTCTGAGCCTGTGGGCTGCTGTTAAGGTGGGCACAGGAGGAAGTGCAGATTGCCACAAGCTAAGAGCCATGGAAGGCTATGGGCCCAGCCCTCCCTCTGGGTACAGGTATATGTTTTAATTTTTCTTGACACAGAGCTAGAAGAGCTGAGCTGAGAGCTTTTGCCTTTTCTGCCTAAGGTTTTAAGTGTACTCTTGCTATCCTGGTTCCCTTTGACAAGGGGAAAAATACATATAAATCAAACTGCATTGTTCTGATATCACTCCCATATTTACCAGAGGCATATAATCCAGTTGGTGTCATAGCAACATGTATTGTAGTGGAACAAACTGTTCTTAAGGTATTCTGTTCTATTTAAGCATTGAGTTTGTTTTAAGATTGTAATGTTATTTTATGTATATATATATATATATTTTTTCTGTATCGTATGTGTAGTGAATATTTCTAACAAAGAATGGATGAAAATATAGACATATTTTAAAATGGTACCTTTATCATAAATTATTTATACATATTGCTGTTTTCTAAATATAGACATTTAAAAATGATTTCTTTTATCATAAATGATTCATATATATTTTCTTTTTACTAAATGGATACCTTAAGACTGTGCCTTAAAAACTTCTTCATATGCCTACATAAGATACCATGTAGATACTTTTTTTTTATATTACTCAGATATAGCAGCCAGATAGAGGCCATGTTCCTGATCTGTTTTCACTTTTCATGGAGGCTCTTTGTAAGTTCATCCCCGTCCTTAATCATTACCGCCAGGTTCTTCTCCCCTTATTGTCAGCAGTTGACTTGCTTCCTATTTCATAGGGTAGTAGAGATTTTGTGAAGTCCCTTAGCGTCTTAATCAGTCACCTTCAAGTGTCCTTATCTGCTCTTGGGACCCTTTTCCCCTTAGTCCTTTTCTCTCCAGTGTCCATAACTGTACTATCTCTACTGGCTTCTTTCTTCCACTTAAAACAGACTCATCTTTTCTGTGCAAGTTTCTCCAAGTAAACAGCATGGTCTATAATACTGATTTCTTATGCTTAATTAGGGGAGGCTGAGCAAAGCTACATTTTTAAGTCAGGATATGGGCTTGTACTTTCGGTATAAGAATTCATTCTGTGTTGGGTGAGTCTCACTGTACTGTAACAGTCACTCAGCTTAGGTTCAACATTGGGAAGGAGAATAAAGACCCAGAGAAGCCTTTCACACAGGTATGTAAACATCAGATAATAAACTGTATTTAATTTAAAAGATACTGCACAGTCAAGAATTACTGATTCTTAGGCTATTTTAAAACTTTAGGAAGAATCAGTATTAAGGAAATAAAATATCAGGCATTCTTAAGTGTTTTTTTTTAGCATGATTAACAGAGTCAAAAGATGCAGAATCTAAAAGAGAGCTTCCAGTGAAAAGAAGAAAAGCAGATAACTCAAGTCATTAATACTGAGTTTTCCATCAAGTTCTAGCCTGTCAGGAAACAAGGTATAATGATGAACATGGGCAGTAGAGTCAAACTGCTTGAGTTCAAACGCTTGCCATTTCAGATGCTAGCTGTGTGACGCTAGGCAAGTTATTTAACCTCTCTGTGGCTCAGTTTTGTCATCTCTGAAATGGGAGAGATAATGTCTTCCTTATAGGGTAGTAGTAAGGATTCAAAGAGTTAGTAAATACATGCATGCTTAATAAATGATAGCTGTTAATGAGTATAAGGTGCAAATAGGAAAATGTGTAGGTCCAAGTAAATTTCAGTTAGTTTTTGGGGAACTCTTCAGTTACTAAGAAGTACTGTATATCCATGGAAATGAGACAGTCAGATCAGAGAGGAAGGAGCAGTGGAATGCTTTTGTTGCAGAGTTAGTCAGAGTGTTGTGGGCTGGGGCAGGACTGGGAGTGAAACTTTTCAGGTCTTTGGCAGCAGTTTGCAGGACACAGAAGAGATGAGGCCTTTAGGGTTTGAGATGATGGGAGCATGAGGGCAGGTGTGAAATGTTGACTTTATTCCTTTTGACCATTTCTGTGCCTCTTCTCCAGACACTCTTTCGTGTCACTTCTTTCCTTTCCTTTTTTGTTCCTCTCTTGCTCCTCCCAAATGTGTGGTTGTCATTTTCCTTTTTCTTGCTGGAGTTTTACTTCTCTCTTGCTCCTTTTTTCTCTTATGTAATGGAGACAATTTTTTATTTGTTGTCGAGGTATCATTTTGATACAATTCTGTTTTCCCTCCTTGACTTTTAAAAGTTAGTTAAATTGATTTTGATTTCCTTTTGAGCTTTTTCAAATATTTTCTGTAAGTCTTAGAATTGACTCTAGGACTTTTTAATAGAAGATAGAATTTCTAATGGCAAAGAGTTTATTATTATTAAATCTAAATGTGATATATCTAAACCTTCATGTTACTGGTAGTGAAAATGATAATGCCACCTTTGGAAATACATGATTTGAGGAGAGCAAAATAAAACCTCAAAAGACTTTTTTTTGGCCCAATATGTTTTTTGCCTCACTTTTCACAACAGTGACATTGGACTGGCTATACTAGTTAATTATTTGGGTTTTGTGTTCCTTCAAGTATAATAGAGAGCTTTCAGGATTTAATTGTTTTAAAGCAACAGTAATGATAACATTCAATAAGTTTACAAAAGACTATTTTCTGAAGAGGAGTTGGAAGACCGTGTGTTTGGTGGTTAGTTATGGTTTGTCATGGAAAGTACTGAAAGCTTAGTGTGTTATCTTATTACAATGAACTATTCTATTGAGCAGTCAAGCTTATTAATAATCTCTTTTTCTGTTTATAAAAGCAGTGTGTATTCAGTGTAGATAATTTGAAAAAATGGGGAACATTTTTATAAAAGAGGAAAAGAAAATTTTAAAAGCTGGAAGTTATTTCTAAAATCCTTATAACCAAAATATACCCATTATAAACATTTTTACATATACACATTAAAATATATTTGTTTCTGCACAAATGAAATCATATTGTATTCACAGTACTATATTTTTTTCTTTTTATACTCTTCCTCCTATTACTGAGGGAGGAGGACATAGAGTGTATTCTTAGTGACTGTAAGACAGACTTCAGAGTATAAAGTGCAGTTTCAGAGTTCTTATGTGTAGTAAAATACTCTCAGCCAAACCTCAGCAAAAAGTCTTAATTTACAACATATTTTGTTCCTCTGTTCAATCATTCAAAGTTAAATATGATTGGGAAACTTGAGTTTGATTTTTAATTTTGTTGTATATTGAATGTATATCACAGTTCTGGAAATGAATTAGTTTTTTTCCTTGTTAAAAATGAAAATTATACACTGAACTAAGATATAGGTGTTAAGTGAGATTTTACAGTGGTTCATCTGGACAGATGGATAATTCCTTGTCCTGATCATTTTGACTAACGTTTGAGGAGTATTTTTCACTAAACCCATCTAGTGCACTGTTCCTAGGCAGCCCCCTGAGTTACTTGTTGTCATGCATTTGTTATTACAGCATAACCTTATCAGAGAGACAACTTGGGAAGCTGTTCAGTAAGGAGCCTTACTATTTTTGGTAAGGTTCAATACTTTCTCTATTACTACAGGAATCTACTTATACAAAGAAACCCTAGCCAAGAATGTCATCTGTGAAGAGTTCTTTGACATGTGAAAATTTGTGATTGGTAGTTCAGTTCAGTTGCTCAGTCGTGTCCGACTCTCTGCGACCCCATGGACTGCAGCATGCCAGGCCTCCCTGTCCATCACCAACTCCCAGAGTCCACCCAAACCAATGTCCATTGAGTCGGTGATGCCATCCAGCCATCTCATCTTCTGTCATCCCCCTTTCCTCCTGCCCTTAATCTTTCCCAGCATCAGGGTCTTTTCCAGTGAGACAGCTCTTTGCATCAGGGGGCCAGAGTATTCGTTTCAGCTTCAACATCAGTCCTTCCGATAAACACCCAGGACTGATCTCCTTTAGGATGGACTGGTTGGATTCAAGAGTCTTCTCCAACACCACAGTTCAAAAGCATCAGTTCTTCGCTCAGCTTTCTTTATAGTTCAACTCTCACATCCATACATGACTACTGGAAAAACCATAGCCTTGACTAGACGGACCTTTGTTGGCAAAGTAATGTCTCTGCTTTTTAATATGCTATCTAGGTTGATCATAACTTTCCTTCCAAGGAGCAAGCGTCTTTTAATTTCATGGCTGCAGTCACTATCTGCAGTGATTTTGGAGCCCAGAAAAGTAAAGTCAGCCACTGATTCCACTGTTTGCCCATCTTATCTGCCATGAAGTGATGGGACCAGATGCCATGATCTTAGTTTTCTGAATGTTGAGTTTAAGCCAACTTTTTCACTCTCCTTTTTCACTTTCATCAAGAGTCTTTTTAGTTCTTCCCTTTCTGCCATAAGGGTGGTGTCATCTGCATATCTGAGGTTATTGATATTTCTCCAGGCAATCTTGATTGGTCTCCTACCGGCCTGAGAATAGAGCCCTACTTTGTGTACTTGGGCTTCCCTGGTAGCTCAGCTGGTAAAGAATCCGCCTGCAATTCAGGAGACCCTGGTTCAATTCCTGGGTTGGGAGGATCCGCTGGAGAAGGGATCACTACCCTCTCCAGTATTCTTGGGCTTCCCTGGTGGCTCAGCTGGTAAAGCATTTGCCTACTTGGGTTCAGTCCCTGTGTTGGGAAGATCCCCTGGTGAAGGGAACAGCTACCTACTCCAGTATTCTTGCCTTCAGAATTCCATGAACTGTATATAGTCCATGGGGTTGCAAAGAGCTGGACAGACTGAGCGACTTTCACTTTCACTTTCACTTTTGTATACTTAGGCAGTCTTTGACTTCAGATTTGCTTCCTGTAAGGACATAAACAGAAATCTTGGACAGTTTGTTTTTATTTTCTTGTCTATTTCCAGAAGGTAGACTATATGAAATGGAATGTTTTCATTTCCATTTAATCAATTGAAACTCTGTACAAGCAGTTCCATAATCTTAACTATGATTAAGCATTCCAGGATTTTAGATAACTGCAGCTGACTTGCCTGCAACTGACTTGACCCTTGCCTGGGCAACACATTTATGAGTTGCAGTGGTTTTTAGTGCACAACTGAGAGAGTAAATAGCTGAGATAAGTATTTGTTGTCTGCTTATCATGTGCAGGCACTGAGCTAGTCATGGGAGAAGTTAGTTAAGATATACTCTGTGACCACAAGGAGACACATTTTTAGTTTGGAAAATGGAAACAAAAATAGTCAATTATATTATAGCATAATAAATGCTCTAATAGAGGTTGGGCTGGATAAAAATATATATATAATGCATTTACCCTGTTAGGTTATAAACTTTTAGAGAATCGGGTCTAATATATCTCATATCTCCTGTAATGAGATGCATGAAATAAGTACTTAAAATTATTTATGTCATATATGAATTAATGTATAAATCTCATCAGAGAGAGTCTCTTTTATATTTCATTCAGTGGAATTAAGTCTTTGATGCACTTCTACTAATTTATCTAGTTTTAACTTTTTCTGTTACTTATTTCTCCAAATTTACACTTCCTGAGAAGATCTTACACATCTCCTTCTCAAAATGTTGGCATTGATTGAGAAATTGAATTCATTGTCTTTTGTTCTCTCAGCTTTCTGAAGGTATCTCTTTTTACCAGTTTATCATATTTGCTCTCTTGTCTTTTGTTGCAAATTTATCTATCTTTTGGTAGATACTGAGTTATAAATATATTTTTAATTTTTATTTATATATTTTAAAAATTTATTTACTTTTAATTGGAGGATGAGTTACATTTTTCTTGGTCCTCATGAGTAATGATAAGATAATTAAAAGTAAAAATAGCCATGATATTTTAGATAGGTAGTTTTTGATTCTTTTTGTGGTAAATCCTACAAGAATAAGGGACACCATCTACAAATAAGAATTGGCTGATTTTACCATTATAGGAAATCCTAAGAAACTTTGGTTCCTTTTTTAATCTTTTCACAGTATAGTGCTATATTGTGCTATATTGACTTTTTTTTTTCTGGCCATAAGTAAAATTAAAATAAAATAGAATGCCAATTTTTACTTGAGTACAGCCAAATGAACTTTGTATATTATTAGTTAATTTTTTCCTGGGTGAATGCAATCTAGTAACTGGTTTACTGTTAAACCATTTTCATGATGTTTTATTATGGCTTCATTATACTAAAACTACTTATTAAATAGAGCCACTATTTTTTAACCTTATGTGTAACCAGATAATTTTCTAAATCTTGAAATTAAACACAATGGGTTTTATTCTTTTTTATGTGATGATTTTGTCTTGCCTTTAAAATATTGTACCATTAATCATTTGCTGTTAGAAGTAAACTGTACTGATTATACTGCCTGAGAAGTGTTATTAGCTCACATGTTATAAAGTATAATTTTTTTTATCTTAAATAGATCATTGAGGTTGGACTTTGTGAAGTTTTTGAATTGATCAAGGAGACACGATTTTCTCATCCATCCCTGTGCCTCAGGAGTCTCCAAGCCCTGCTTAACGTACTTCAGGGTCAGCAACCGGAAGGCCTTCAGTCAGAGCCACCCGAGGTCCTAGGTAAGAGCTTAGGCACAGTGAATGAAGCCTTTGAATGTAAAGAGCTTCTCTTATGAAGCATATACTGACTACAGCCTGTAATTCAGTCTCTGTTGATGGTGCTGAAACAGCAGGGGTATAAATTTTAAGTTACTTTGCTATGTTCCACTGGAGTTATAGTTCATGCACAGACATTTCCTGATTATTATGATGATGGCAAATAGAAATTCTTAGAACCCAGAAATAATCCTCAAGCCTTATTGTCACCATAAACTTAAATCATTCTTACTAAACCTTTGGGCAGAATAGCTGACGTTGACTTCATCTAACTTTACATGTTATTTTGGAGAGTCAAAGGAGTAGGAAAAGAGGAAACAAATACCAACTCAACACAGCACAGTTAGTTTCTAAACAAAAATAGATTTGTAATTATCATGTTGAAGGTAAAGCTTTTGAATTAGTAGCAACTTCCATTAAGTGAAAAATATTTGCTTTGTGTAAAGTGCATTTAAGTTTTATGAATGCCTGCCTTTCATTTGCCAGTGACCTAGACTCAACACATACTCTTGTAAGCAAGGTGGGGGCTCTTTAAGGAAGAGGAAGAGATGGAAGCTTAATTGTGAAGGCTAATTGCTTTTCTAACTCTGGGCCTTCAAAAATCTCAGTTCAGTTCAGTTGCATCCAGCTCTTTGCGACCCCATGGACTTTAGCACTCCAGGCTTCCTTGCCCATCACCAACTCCCGGAGCCTACTCAAACTCATGTCTATCCCGTCGGTGATGCCATCCAACCATCTCATCCTCTGTCGTCCCCTGCTCCCATCTTCAGTCTTTCCCAGAATCAGGGTCTTTTCAAATGAGTCAGCTCTTCACATCAGGTGGCCAAAGTATTGGAGTTTCAGCTTCAGTTTCAGTCCTTCCAATGAATATTCAGGACTAATTTCCTTTAGGATGGACTGGGTGGATCTCCTTGCAGTCCAAGGGACTCTCAAGAATCTTCTCCAACACCACAGTTCAAAAGCATCAATTCTTCAGTGCTCAGCTTCTTTATAGTCCAACTCTCACATCCATACATGACTACTGGAAAAACCATAGTTTTGACTAGATGGACCTTTGTTGGCAAGCTAATATCTCTGCTTTTTAATATGCTGTCTAAGTTGGTCATAACTTTTCTTTCAAGGAGCAAGCATCTTTTAATTTCATGGCTGCAGTCACCATCTGCAGTGATTTTGGAGCCTCCCAAAATAGTCTGTCACTGTTTTCATTGTTTTTCCATTTATTTGTCATGAAGTGATGGGACCAGATGCCATGATCTGTTTTCTGAATGTTGACCTTTAAGCCAACTTTTTCACTCTCCTCTTTCACTTTCATCAAGAGGCTCTCTAGTTGTTCTTCACTTTCTGCCATAAGGGTGGTGTCATCTGCATATCTGAGGTTTGATATTTCTGAGGATTCTGAGGTTTCATAATCTGAGGATTGATATTTCTCCTGGCAGTCTTGATTCCAGCTTGTGCTTCATCCAGCCCGGCATTTCCCATGATGTACTCTGCATGTAAGTTAAATAAGCAGGGTGACAATAAACAGCCTTGATGTACTCCTTTCCTGATCTGGGAAAGAGTTTAGAGTTTTCTAAATCTCATTCATTAGCTTGTGTCAGTCATATGTGTGGACCCTAACTGTGGAGTTTCCAGTTCAGTAGATTTGGAATGAGACACAAGAATTTGCATGTTGAGTAAGTTTCTGGGTAATGCCAAAGCTGCTGATCAGGGGACCATACTGCTGGTCTGAACTCGACTTTGGGTCTTTTTCTTTGCTTGGCTGTTTGGATTATGTTAGACCCACATGTGAGAACCTCATTACTTGGTTTTCATTTTGATGTCAGATTGTTATTTTTTTGGATCATATATCATAATTAGTTTCTGCGTTCAATTTGTTTTGTTACTATTTTGTTTTAGTTAGTGGTAGGGAGTACTGGCCATGAAAATAAGCTGAGGATTTTTAAAAACAACAGCACCATGTTATTCATTCTACTACCAAATACAAGCTGCGTATATTAAGAAGCAGGCATCTTGTTTATTGTCACTGTAGCACCAGTGATTGTATTTACATTGCGATGCACTACTTGACTTCATGGCATTTTTTTGAAGATTTAATTAAATTAATACTTTTATTTAAGAATATCTTGCTAGTTATCCTTTCTCTGATTTTGGTTTTCAGTCTGTCTGCCCTCTGATGGAGAAGGATAAGAGGCTTATGGAAGCTTCCTGATGGGAGAGACTAACTGAGGGGGAACTGGGTCTTGTTCTGATGGGTGGGGCCATGCTCAGAAAATCCAGTTTTGTCTTGATGGGTGGGGCTGTGTTCCCTCCTTGTTACTTACTATGGTGGAGGTAATGAAGACAGTGGGACCTCCTTCAAAAGGTTTCATGCAGACACTACTGATCTGGTGCCCCCAACCCTGCAGCAGACCACTGCTGACCCATGCATCTGCCAGAGACTCCTGGACACTCATGGGCAAGTCTGGGTCAGTCTCTTGTGGGGTCACTGCTCCTTTCTTCTGGGTCCTGGTATGCACAAGGTTCTGTTTGTGCTCTCCAAGCGTCTTTTCCCCGGTCCTGTATAAGTTCTGGCAGCTCTGTGTTGGGGTTAATGGCGACCTCCTCCAAGAGGGCTTATGCCATACCCAAGTCTGCTGCACCCAGAGCCCCTGCCCCTGCGGCAGTCCCCTGCTCACCTGTACCTCCACAGGATACTCTCAGACACAGTTCTGTCTCAGTCTCTGTGGGATCTTTGGGTCCTGGTGTGCACAAGCTGAATTTAGAAAAGGCAGAGGAACCAGAGATCAAATTGCAAACATCCGTTGGATCACTGAAAAAGCAAGAGAGTTCCAGAAAAACATCTACTTCTATTTTATTGACTATGTCAAAGCCTTTGACTGTGTGGATCACAAGAAACTGGAAAATTCTGAAAGAGATGGAATACCAGACCACCTGACCTGCCACTTGAGAAATCTGTATGCAGATCAGGAAGCAACAGTTAGAAATGGACATGGAACAACAGACTGGTTCCAAATCAGGAAAGGAGTGTGTCAAGGCTGTATATTGTCGCCCTGCTTATTTAACTTATATGCAAAGTACGTCATGAGAAACGCTGGGCTGGATGAAGCACAAGCTGGAATCAAGATTGCTGGGAGAAATATCAATCACCTCAGATATGCAGATGACACCACCCTTATGGAAGAAAGTGAAGAACAACTAAAGAGCCTCTTGATAAAAGTGAAAGAGGAGAGTGAAAAAGTTGACTTAAAACTCAGCATTCAGAAAACTAAGATCATGGCTTCTGGTCCCATCACTTCATGACAAATAAATGGAAAAACAATGGAAACAGTGTGAGACCTCATTTTTGGGGGTTCCAAAATCACTACGGATGGTGACTGCAGCCATGAAATTAAAAGACGCTTGCTCCTTGAAAGAAAAGTTATGAGCAACCTAGACAGCATATTAAAAAACAGAGACATTACTTTGCCAACAAAGGTCCATCTAGTCAAAGCTATGGTTTCTCCAGTAGTCATGTATGGATGTGAGAGTTGGACTGTGAAGAAAGCTGAGCACTGAAGAATTGATGCTTTTGAACTGTGATGTTGGAGAAGGCTCTTGAGAGTCCCTTGGACTGCAAGGAGATCCAACCAGTCCATCCTAAAGGAAATCAGTCCTGAATATTCATTGGAAGGACTGAAACTGAAGCTGAAACTCCAATACTTTGGCCACCTGATGTAAAGAAGTGACTAATTTGAAAAGACCCTGATGCTGAGAAAGATTGAGGGCAGATGGAGAAGGGGACAACAGAGGATGAGATGGTTGGATGGTATCACCGACTCAAGGGACATGAGTTTGAGTAAGCTCTGGGAGTTGGTGATGGACAGGGAGGCCTGGCCTGCTGCAGTCCATGGGGTTGCACAGAGTCGGACACGACTGAGCAACTGAACTGAACTGCTAGTTGTCCTTAGCTCTAGATTGTAAATTAGCCAATCATTGAAGTATTTACAACGCCCACTGAAACCAGTATACCCTATATCTTAACTTAGAACAACATGCTGATCATTCCTTTCCTCCTAGATCTTCTGCCATTCTGTTTTCCTCTACCATTTGTTATATACTTTCTTTTATTTTCATGTTATACATAAATATTCCCTTTCCTTTATTCTTTTCAAAATAGATCTTGTTCTTAATGCTGGCTTTTAAAATTATAATATGTGCTTTAGTTTAATTATCTTCTTTCTATCCAAGCTTAGGTCTCCTGATCATAATTTGTTTTCATTTCCCTACTAACAGTTTTAAATGCTGCTGTACTGTCTGTGGTCTCTCTTCTATCCTTCCAATGCTTATTTCTGATCTGTTCACTGCTTTGACTTATTTTTCTGTTCAGGCATTTACCATCACTTCATATTTTTTATGTTGTTTAATTAGCTCCAAGGTTTGAGTAGTAATTTGGTTCTTTAAAGTAAAATTTGTATAGAAATCTCTGTTTTTTCTATTAGTTACACTTTTTCCACAGTGTTTTTTTTCATGTTGCTCATGAAAATATATATGCATCTCTCATATTGTTAGGATAGCTTGATGATTATTATACGTCAGACATCCCTTTGCTGATGGATTTGATTTACAAATTGTTCAGTTTTTAAAAAATCCTTCCCTTATATCAGTCTTTCTGTTCAATTTAAGGTTAGAGGATATGCTCTCAATTATTCACTTAAATGTTCTGTGCTAAGAGCATATAATATAAGGGCTATCAGTATAAACATTGTTGCTGTTATGGAATTTAGCTGTAGACTGTTGGACGCATGTAAGCAGGAATTCTAAGAATTAATAACAGACTTCAGAGAAGATGTGACATTGGAGATTTGAAGGGTGAGTAAGAAAGAGTTAACTAAGTTTCTAGGCAGGTGGGGAGAGCATGTGGTAAGGTTTTTTTTTAGTCTTTTTATTTGTTTATTTTTGGAGGCTAATTACTTTACAATATTGTATTGGTTTTGCCATACATTGACATGAATCCGCCACAGGTGTACATGTGTTCCCCATCCTGAACCCCCCTCCCACCTCCCTCACCATCCCATCCCTCTGGGTCATCCCACCACTCCCGAGCACCCTGTATCATGCATCAAACCTGGACTGGTGATCTGTTTCACATATGATAATATACACGTTTCAATGCCATTCTCCCAAACCATCCCACCCTCGCCCTCTTCCACAGAGTCCAAAAGACTGTTCTATACATCTGTGTCTCTTTTGCTGTCTCACATACAGGGTTATCCTTACCATCTTTCTAAATTCCATATATATGCATTAGTATACTGTATTGGTGTTTTTTGTTCTGACTTACTTCACTCTGTATAATAGGCTCCAGTTTCATCTACCTCATTAGAACTGATTCAGATGTATTCTTTTTAATGGCTGAGTAATATTCCATTGTGTACATGTACCACAGCTTCCTTACCCATTCGTCTGCTGATGGACATCTAGGTTATTTCCATGTCCTGGCTATTATAAACAGTGCTGTGATGAACATTGGGGTACATGTGTGTCTTTCAATTCTGGTTTCCTCAGTGTGTATGCCCAGCAGTGGGATTGCTGGGTCATATGGCAGTTCTATTTCCAGTTTTTTAAGGAATCTCCACACTGGTAAGATTTGGAGGTAGGAAGGGAAAAAGACAGTGAGCAGAGTGGAGAGTGCGAGGATGGGGAGGCAGGGAATAGGCCATGTGGAGCTTGATAGGCTGTGTCCAAGGAGGATGGTTCTGTTTCTAGAAGGAATTGAACATCACTGTCTACTTATGTTTAAAAAATTCTTTATAGTCTTACACTATCTTCTTCAATTTGATCTAACTTTTTTTGTTGCCAGGGACGTTCTTTGTCTTCATCAATGTCTAGGATAGTTCCTGATGTACGGGGAGAATGCAGGAAATACTGGCTGAATAATTAGAAGATGAATGGGCAGGATAATAATGGCGGGATGGACAAAGGAAAAAGGTAGATGAAAGGATAGAGGAAAAGGAGGACAGTTGGAGAGAGAGACAGAGTGAAGGCTAGATGGAATAAGGGAAAAGACTGAAGGATATAGAGAGAAGTGAAGTAGGGAGTGAGAAAGGAAAGAAGGAAGAGGAGTAAATAACAAAGGAGTGAATAGATTTGAAAGAAAAAACAGATTTTTTGGTTTAAAATTTCTCTTTGACTATCAGAGTGCAAAAGTGAATTATAGGAGCTAATTTATGAATACTTTTAGTAGTCCAATTAAGAGAAGGTGGTAGATAGCATGGGTTGGGGAGATGCTGATGAGATGCAAAAAGTGGAGGAATTAGGAAGTAAAATTGACAGGACTTAATTAATTAGGGATTAGATGCGGAAGACGGGGACTACAAGAGGAAGCCTCAGTTTCTGGGAGCTAAGAAATAAAACACAGATGGCCTTTTGCAGAGAATTCCAGCACATCAGTTCTCTCTCTTTCTTTCTTCCTCCCCCTTCCTTCCTTCTCCTTTCCCCCCTTTTTTCCATTGTTCTCAAATTTTCTCTCTTTATGACTCTGTTCTTTTCTTCTTCTTCTTTCTCTCTGTGTCTCTGAGTATGCACTGCTGTTGTGTTAGCAATTAAGCCAATTTTATATGAAAGCAAATTTTTGCATGTGTTCTATGTATTCTTTTGTCGTTTTGCAAATAAATACATAGTTTTTTGGGCATATAACATTTTAAGAAGCCTGTATTTTCCTAATCTAAAAGGTAAAAATAAATGCAATGAATAGTTTGTTACTCCTAAATAGGCTAGTTCTTGAATACTATGAATGCCTGAAAGCAAGTTTCTTTTAAATGATTGTGGGTAGATTTCCATTTCTTCATTTACAAAAATATGGAGTTGGACTAAGTATTCTGTAAGATCCTTTTTATGTAAATATTCTAACTTTGGGTGAAAAAGGGTAGCTAGAAAGGAACAAATGTGAACTGTTGTAGCTACCTTAAGTATTTTTTTGAAAAACGAGGCAAGGTTTAAATAAATGAACAGATACCATATAATGTCCTGTATGTTGAATGACATAATTGAGTTCTGTTTTATCCACAGAGTCTCTCTTCCAGCTCCTTTTGGAAATCACTGTTCGAAGTACTGGAATGAACGACAGCACAGGACAGTCTCTGACAGCACTTTCCTGCGCTTGTCTCTTTAGTCTGGTGGCTTCCTGGGGAGAGACAGGAAGGACACTGCAGGCCATCTCTGCCATCCTCACCAACAATGGCAGCCACGCTTGCCAAACTATTCAGGTATTTCATATCTCGAGCTGCTTAGAAATGGACAAGAGACCAAGTTGCCATTTCGCCTCAATTTCTGTCAGTTGGAATTCACTGCTTTTTCTTGCTCAGTATAGTGGTTGATCTATCCCAGGTTGATGTATAAATAACCTAAGACAGTTGATCTAAACTGCATGTGTGTTTAATGCTGCGACATGAAAGGTATAATAAAATGAAATTTGGCGAAAACTTACATCTTCAGTGTAGTTTTTATGTCAGCACTGCAGCCTCCTTTTCCTTTAACATGGGCTTGCTCTCTGTCCTCCCCCACCTCCCATCTTGCCCTGAATTTTCAAATGTAGAATTCCTTCATAGTTTCTAAATATCTTTTCCCCATTGAAAGAAAAGCATATATTATTTTTCCGATATTTCTAATTGGTTGTGATAGTTTTTCGTGGATTGATGTGTTTCTGAGCTATTTCTGCTTCACATACAGCATTTTTTTTTTTGAGCTTTTACTGGGCAGTTGTGGAATAAGCTCTTCATCCTTGTTAGTGATGAGAAATAGAAACTTACTTATAGGCAGACTGGATTTAATTCTTTTGGAATGTTTTCTGGAAATTGAAGAAGTTACAATTTTAAGTCTCTGTTACGTGCTCTTTCCTGGCCCCTTGGATGATCTCCAGAACATGTAGAAGGGATGCCTGAACCCTGTCATTAGCAGCCAAATATAGGGAAAGGGGTAAATGGGCTACTGTCTGTGACTTGTTCAGCGATTTTGAACTTTCCATATCAAACACGAGCAGTGTCCTTTCTCTAGATTTCTGTTCTTATTCTTTTCCCTCTTTTTGTCCTGCTGAAGTCCTCTTTCCCGTCTTTATGATTCTTACTTATTTTGAAGTCCAATTTATTGATTTCCAAACTGTTCTCTGCTGTGCTTTGAAAGTGAAAAATGAAAATGAAAGTTGCTCAGTTGTGTCTGACTCTTTGCGACCCCATGGACTATACAATTCTCCAGGCCAGAATACTGGAGTGGGTAGCCTTTCCCTTCTCCAGGGGATCTTCCCAACCCAGAGGTCGAACCCAGGTCTCCCACATTGCAGGCAGATTCTTTACCAGCTGAGCCACCAGGGAAGCTTTAAGGATTCAGCAAAATTTTAGTTTAAATGTAGATAAATACTTTCAAAATTTTAATAGAATAACACAAACATTCAAATATCCATGCCAAATGTTAAAAATATAGTGACCATATACAAGGTACTTATTAGAATCCAGTGATTTTTTTTGTGTGTAGATTTATTTGAGAGGATATGACATGAGTTCTTAAACAGTGAGTTGAAATTAGCCAGTGCAGAGGGAGGAGGTGTTGGTATTGGTGGTGTAGAGAGAGAGAATAGTCTTGGTATCTATGTGCTAAAGCATGGAAATAGCAGTAAGAGTGGAACACTGAAAGCTGGAAGAAGTTTATGTAGTTACAGTGTAGAGAGCCTTCAGATAGCAGAGACAGGACTTGAACCCATGTCTGTCTGGCTGTAGTTATGCTCAAGCATTGGGCTGCACAAAACTACTCAATCCTCTGAAGCAACAGCGGTGGCTCTCTAAGGACCTTCCGCATCACTGTATCCCCAGCTCTAAGTCAAAGGCCATATTAAAACCTGTTATCTTAACATGACCTATAGTGTTCTTCGTGATTTGGCCCCATTTCACCTACCTATTCATTTCACAAAACTCTCTTGGCTGGGCAATGATTAGGAGCAGGTAAGAAAAGCCTTCTCCGAAAATGTAACTGTTGCATCTCAAATTATCTGGGATCCAAATGCAAATTACTTATCTTGTTCCAAAAAGCTTACGCTGAGACTTTAAGGTAAGGTTGCTCATAATGTGAGGTCTCTTACTGGAAGAGACTAAAGTCCCTTCTGTAAACATGAACTCCAGATTTCACAGACTTCCCACTGACACAACACTACTGAATCTGGACTCACGAACAAAAAGGACATAGAAAAAAGGCACCACCATTGAGAGTCTCCTTTCTCCCAATGTGAGAGAAAAGAGAGAGTAAAGCAGAATCAATCTTGCCAAGTCTCTCTCTATAAATAATTTGATATTAAGTGTGTATATATTTAATATGATTAATAAAGTGTCAAAAGTATTATTAAGGAATAAGGATATAAAAGATAATCAGATCAGAAAACAAACCAAATAGAACTCCTGGAAATGAAAAACCAAATGGTTACAATTAGAAACTTAAAGGATGAGTTAACCAGTGGATAATGTAGTTGAAGATAGAAGCAGTGAACTGAAAGATAGAGGAAGAAATTATTCAGAATGCAGCACAGAGAGATAAAACATGAAAAATAAGAAACATAGAGAATGAGGAAGTTTGAAGTACAATCTGAGTTCCACAAGGCTAGTAATAGATTCATGGAGAGATAGTATTTAAAATAATGGCTAAGATTTTCCAGAATTGGTGAATGACTTGAAATCCTCAGATTAACGAACTCTAGTTTATCAGAATAAAATTTCTAGGTACTGCCACACTGTTGGTGAGAAATCAATAGGAGAAAAAAAGGGGTACATCTGAGACTTCTAATTGTAGTTCTGGGTTTTCTTAAAGCTAACACTCAGAAAGCAGGAGAGAAATAGGGCCATGTTGGAGACGCCTAGTTTCTGCTCTCCTCTCCACCCTTGCAGTCTCCACAAAGATTACAATAAAGGATTCTTTTTAAAGTATAAACTTCTAAGAATGGGACACATTTTTAGAACGTAAATACTGGGAAAGCTTAAACTTCTGAAGAAGCTAATACCCACAGAAGGTAAGTTGATTTTCACCTAAAAATACAGATAGAATTTAGAATTGGAAGTAATAGGTGCCTGGAAAATGGTGGTGAGGGGAAAAGCTAAAAATAGACTGGGATTCTGTGTAATGAAAGCTCCAGAACCCCAGAGCCCTTCCTCTACACTTCCCAGCCAGTCACCTGTCCTCCTCTCCTACCCCTAAGAGTTAGGTTTTCCGTGTAAAGAAATTTGAGCCAGAGAGGCCAGGGGAAACCAGGCACAGTTGAGAGTGAAATTGAGGAGCCAGGCTGAATGTGGAGATTAAGTGAAAGTCTCCATATTGATGATGGCCTTCCTCCATCCTCAGAGTTCCCAGTATACTGAGAGTGAGGCTTATAGCTTCTAGGAAAAAGACTGGAAGATTCTTTTTTGGAGAAAAAAGTGAGGAAAGACTTACAGATGCAGACATCTGGCAGGTAGTAAGAGACCCTGCAGTGAAACTGCTGAACCTGGCAGGATCAGTTTGAGGTGAGCTCGCCGTCTGTCAGACTCTGTCGGTTCACAGCAGCTTTCTGTCAGTTTTTTTAGTTGCTTACTCTTTACAAATAAGTGTATAGCCAAGTATTTGGAGAAGGAAACGGCAACCCACTCCAGTTTTCTTGCCTAGAGAATCCCATGGAAAGATGAGCCTGGCGGGCTACAGTCCATGGGGTCGCAAGGGTCAGACATGACTTAGAGACTAAAGAGAGAGAGAGAGCCAAGTATTACTGGGTTAACGTGAAAGACAGAATACCCTAAATCAGTAAAAATAGTAATAATAATACTAACAATTTTGCTGAAAAGAGTACAGGGGACAGAAAAACTCTAAGAGTAATTTGTATTTTAAAGAGGGATGAAAAGATGATTATTTACATTAAAGAGCAGTGTTTTTGAAAAATTCAGAACAAAGATTTTGCAAGTTAAAAAATATAAGATCACAATAAAATCAGTAGAAGCGTTAGAAGTTCAGATTAAAGAGTTCCCCAGACAATAGAAAACAGAGCAAAAGAAAGAAAATAGATTATATAAAGTAAAATTAGAGGATCCTTCTAGAAAATCCAGTATTTAATAGGTATTCAAGCAGAGAGGACGGGCTTCCCTGGTGGCTCAGTGGTAAAAAATCTGCCTGCCAATGCAGGAGATGTGGGTTTTGATCCCTGGATGAGGAAGATCTCCTGGAGAAGGAAATGACAACCCATTGTGGTGTTCTTGCATGGGAAATCCCATTGACAGAGGAGCCTGGTGGGCTGCAATCTGCGGGGTCACAAAGGGTTGGACACATCTGAATGACTAAACAACAACAAGCAGAGAGGAAGAAATTACCTAAGCTTCATAAGGAGCCTTCCCGTCCCCCAAGTTACACATTTCAGATCAACAGAACACACACTGAGTGCCCAACACAGTGAATGACAGAAAGACTCACACCAAGAATGACTTTGCAAAATCATAACACAATAAAGAAAGAATAACGGTCCCAGAGTGCAAAGGCAGGTTATGTACCAGAGATTGAGCAGAATGTTGTTGGACTTCTCAAAAGCAGCATTGGCATAAAGAATAACAAATGGTGCCTTCAGAGTTCTGAGGGAAAATGATGTTCACTCTGCTTAGTGCAGCTCTCAGGCATGTGTGAGGGAAGATAAAGATGCTTTTGAACATGCAAGGCATGGGACAGTTTCAACCTCTGTGCCTGCCCTTGTCCTTAGGGAGCAGGGCTTCTTGAAGGATATTGCCAACGGGAAACATTAGAGATGATGTTTGAGAGGAGGATGAGGAACCCATAGGGGTAGGTATAGAAGAAACTTAGCAAATGCAAAAATAGGGCAATTGTTGACTCAGTGAAGAAAAAGAAAAATTACGTAAGGAAAATATAGTATGTGATACAATTTTGTTACAGGCACAATAAAGTAACTTCTGAATAATGCTTTAACTAGAGAGGATTATATAGCTCAATTTGGAGGATTTGAGAAAAAAGGAAGAGTATCATCTTTGATAGTAGACTCATTAAAAGTATCTGAAACAAAAAAAATTGAAGCTGTGGCATATAAGAATGTGCATATCAATTCTAGATAAGACAGTTTTAAGTTTAATGTAGTTACTTCTAGGGGGAGAATTTGTAGTATTCAACCATATACATAAATAAAAGTTTCCTAAAAGTAAAAGTTCTGCATTTTGATTGGGTCAGAGGCCTCAGGTCTCAAAGGGGAAGAGGAAATATCAATGAACAGTGGGTTATTTATCCCTCTGAATCTCTGCCCTCTAAAACAGTGCTGTCCAATAGAAGTATACTGTAATCCACCTATGTCATTTAAATGTTTCTATTAGTCACATTAAGAAGATAGAAACAGATGAAATTAATTTTAATAATGGATTTTCTCAATATATCCAAAAATAATTTCAACATGTAATCAATATGAAATTATTAATAAAATCTATACTTTTTTTTTTTTTTAACTAAGCCTTCAAAAGCCAGTGTGTATTTTATGTTTAAATCACATCTCAAGTCACACTAACCCTATTTTAAGAGCCCAGTACTCAGTGTGGCTGGTGGCTGTCATATTGGACAGTGGAGCTGGAGAACTGGAGCTGACACAGTGCCCTTGGGTCTGCCCTGCAGTCAGATACGTGGCAGCCATCCTTGGGTAGTGAGAGAGAGGCAAAAAGTGAGAAGCAGGGGGATTTCTCTGGGGTCCGACTATTGGTCCCATGCTGGTGACTTTTGAGGACTCATTTAAATGAATGCTGGATAAATACATAGTTCATAAAATTAAGTTTTCATATCACAGAAAAATGTTGATGTTAATGGGTACTAGGCATAATAAACAACGTAGAAGAGAAATACTGGAAATTTTGTTTCATCTGTAGAAGAGCAGTATTTCTCTTAGGCTTAATTTTGTACTTCAATGTCATACAATATATTAATGGATATACATATCATACAAAGATACCATTTTGGTTTGTGTGCACTCTATACAAAAAAATATGTTTCAGTATTCATACTTTTTACTAATCTAGTATGTTAACCTGTGTTTTGGAGAAAAATGCATATTTCAGTGTTTTTGGTCACAAAAGCAAATTAATGTTCTTTGTATTTACATTTTTGTTTTGTCCTGCTTGAGATTTGTTTCTTATAGATTTTCAGTTGCTACTTTTTGCTGACATGCCAAATATAATCGTTCTGAATAACATTTTTTCTTATAAATGATATATTAATAAAATATCTTTATTTAGTCTGCTTTGTGTTTGAGACATTTGAAAATGTTTTTCTTCTGACTAGGTGCCAATGATATTAAATTCACTACAGAGAAGTGTACAGGCAGTGTTGGTGGGAAAAATTCAAATTCAGGACTGGTTTAGCAATGGCATTAAGAAAGCAGCTTTAATGCACAAGTGGCCATTAAAAGAAATATCTGTTGATGAGGATGATCAATGTCTGCTTCAGAATGATGGATTTTTTCTTTATCTGTTATGCAAAGATGGATTGTACAAAATTGGCTCTGGATACAGTGGAACGGTTAGGGTAAGTGATTTTTTTTTTCTTTTTTGGGTAAGTGATTCTTAATCAGAGTGCAAGTTATATCTTATACTGAATTATCTTCTGTTTCTTGCTTTTAGAGTGCCATCTAAGTTTGATGTTATTTCTTTGAAAATCAAAATGGAATATACGTGTTAAATGTCATTCATCCATGTATGTTAGTTTTCACAGGTTATTAATTATAAAACTGTTGCTAGAACTAACTTTTGTTGTTTTGCAGGGCCATATATATAATTCTACATCTCGCATCAGAAACAGAAAAGAAAAAAAGTCTTGGTTAGGGTATGCTCAGGTAGGAGAATATCTCACAGTAAACCAAACTTTTCTTCCTGTCTTTTAAAATATGTGGTTCATACTTGTGTCATCAGTAAATAATATCACTTCTATTTAAACAGATATAGCGTGTTTTTAATAATATGACTATACTAATGATACGGTGTAGTATAAAGAACGTTGGCGTGGAACACTGACACTTTCATAAGAGGTTTACTTTTAGGTCTGGCCTTGCTTCTTACCAGCTGTGAGACTGTGGACAACTCAGCTAGTTTATTTGATCCTGTGTGATTTAGCTTAAAATGGGAATAAATATGTCTCCTGTTGGAGTCCTTGTTTAAGTGAGCCTCTAGTTAAGCATCAAAGACCACCTTTATTATTTGCAAATCTGAATTGGGAATGTAACTGTGACCCAAAGCCAAATTAAAGCTTTTTACCATGAACTCTTCCATCCTAAGTCTAGATCAGTGCCTTCCAGGGAGTGGTGTGTGGCCTGCCCAGTAGGCAGCTGCCTGCATGGAGGTGCATGCAGAGAATAACCAGTGAGAGAAAAGATCTGGGCCTGTGTAGTTCTATTAATGCTGTGTTCTCATCACCTGACTGACATGACCAACTGGGTGTCAGCAATTGGATGCATGAGGCAAACGAACAATGAAGCAAATGAACGAAGGTCAAAGGGCCGGAAATATCTATTTTATACTATCCTTTCCTGAGAAGTGAAGCCCAAGTTTCCTTGTGGAAGAATATAGAATAAAGATGTCCCTGCATGCCTATCTTGCCTAGCTCTCAGATTGTCGTCAGCATCAGTTGAAAAAAGATATTTGAAAGCATTTTGAAAATTATAAAAATTATTGTTGTATGAAAAATAGTCTTTCTATATATCAACTTTTGGGGGAGATTTTGAAATTAAAATTTAATTATCAAATTAATTACTCAGTGATTGTCTCTCAAAACATAACTTGGTTTAATATTTCAAATTTTTATTTGCCACTTCTGTATTTTATCTAACAAATAATGTCCTGGGAAATATACTTACTGAAGTATGTTCAATGACATATCACTCTATCTAAAACCACTACTTTACTGATTTTTAAATATTAACCTAGATATTTGTGAGAGTAACAGCAGTCGTTTCTGTTATTTACTTGGCAAGTGATATAATAATCTTGACCAAAATATTTTTATTGTCCTGTGTAGTGTATCTAATATTTATATTGTAGAATTAATAGGTTAAATTGATATTTAGTGGTATATAATACCTACTCTTATTAAAGTATATTCAGGTTCTTATATTTTAAGTCTTTAATCTTTAAAGATTAAAATATAAAATCTTTAATCATTAAAGATTTAAATCTTTAATGTTTCAGACATCAATATTGATGTATTATTGTACCTCAAAACACTGTAATACAGACCTGTATGACTACTTCTTCTAGTAAGTGGGTAATGAAAAAATATTTCAGTATATAAGAACACAAAATTTTTTTGTTGTTGTCAGGGTTATTTATTGTATAGAGATGTGAATAACCACAGCATGACAGCCATAAGAATAAGCCCTGAAACACTGGAACAGGATGGCACTGTGCTGTTACCAGGTATGTTACTCAACTAGTCGTCTGTTGTCTTCACAGGTGATTTTAAGAGATGTGCATGTTAGGCCGCTGAGACATATAAAGAATGGTTAGCAAGGAGCAGTGCTTGCTTACAAACAGATTGAAGCAATCTTGACATGCAGAACATTTTATAGTCTATAGAAAATTAATGCATGTGAGAAAAACAGATACTGTAAATATAGTCTGAAGTGTTTTAATACTGATTTTCAAATTCTTGCCCAAATTCTGTAGTTTGTTTCCCCCTACCATGCCTTTTCAGCTCCTGAATCAGTGGGGGGGATGTTGGCTTTGTTGTTCTTAATAAACCCACGACCCTGGCTCTTGAATAATCTTGGTGTAAAGAACCTTCTCTTTATTTTTACTTTAACAACAGTGTGCTTTGTGTTTTCTAATTTATTTTTAAAGAGTTTTCAGAGACAGAGGTTTTTAGGGTGGGTCAGGAATTTAAAAATTTTTTTCATTTATACTTTTTGATAATACTCTGATAAGGCATTTTGGACACAATTCATTTTGCTTTAATTTTGAGGTTGTACATATGTATTTATCCTTCAGATCACTGTGCTGTCTAAATTCTTGGGCAAATGCATAATATATTCTCCACTGTAAGGTATTTGAATTTGCTTATACCTTAATACATTCTCTGTACTAAAATCTTCAGTGTTTAATACATCCACCAGCAATTTCATGGTAAGGAGCAAAACTACTTCAAGGCACTTGGCCATCTGAAAATGATTGAGAACTTCTGAAGAACGCAGTGTGAAGGTTAATTGCTCCCTGGCTGCTTGTTAATTTTTAAGATTTTTTATAACCTCATGAAACATTTATTTGAATATAGCTATCTATCTATCTATCTATCTCTCTCTCTATATATATACATCCAAATTAGTGTACCTGATGCCACGGTAAGCTAAATGTCACATTTCATGTGTGTTTCACAAATAAAGCTACTTTGGAAAACAGATGACTTATTAAAGCCATTTGGTAAATAACACTTTTCAGATATGTCTACAGGAGGTTTGTTTGTTTTGTGTTTGTTTGTTTGTTTGTTTGTTTGTTTTTTAATCATCACAAGTCCAAGGCCATGTTTCTGATCCCTCTGATCCTGATGATAATGATGATGATGATGATAACAACAATAACAGCAAAAATGTTAAGAAATAGCATGTGCCCCTTATATATATATATATGTTAAAAGTAATCACATTTATTATATAAATATCATATGAGCAAAACAAAATAAAAATTAATTGTAACCCCACTTCCGATCTGTAACCACTACTGACATATTAGTGAAAAATATCCTTCCTTTTTTCTATGCATATTGTGTACATACATGTACAAAAGTGATTGTATGCTATTTATTGCTTTTTTAACCTATCCCTTCCACTCAGTATTCTGAATATATTTCCAGGTCATTAAATAGTCTTCTGTGACATCATTTTAGTGTCACAAAATATATTCCATTGATTAGTGTATTGAAATGGGGATGCCTTCTAATTTTGTGCAGAGTGAATCTCACTCCAGTGAGCACCTCTGTCACTCTGTGTAAGTCATTTTAGGATGTCTTAATGGAAGAAAAGTTCTCAATCCCATGCCCCACCCCCTCAAGACAGATGGATACTAATAGAAAGGATTTGCTTTTGAAAGACCTTGGTCATTTAACTGAGACTGTAACTGAGAAAGACCATTTGAAAATGGTCTACATGCAGCTGTTTTATATATTCCATCACGGTAAAAAAAAAAAAAAAGTGACTCGTTAATATTCTTATTCAGTTGAAATCCCTCGATTTCATTTAGCATATGAAATGCGACTTTTAACAACACAAATGTGGCTTTCTGTGTTTCACAAATAAGTACCATATTCATGGTGAGGAAGGAACCAAACTGGGTCAGAATAGTCCCATGTTGTGTGTCTTGATATTTTCCCGAAGATGCTGTCTTAGGACATCACATGACGGAGACAGAAAGGATGAAGAGCGCAATCTTTTTGAAGTCGTGCGGCAGGAAGACTTGCCTTCAAGCCTGAAGAAGCCTGTGGTCATTTTTCCCTTTCTTTGACCTGGACGGCAGTTTTCTTTAATAGTCCCCTTTTTTCCTCTAGCTAGGGGTTCATAGATGGTAATGAATACCATGTTTAAAATTG
Organism: Bos javanicus; assembly: GCF_032452875.1. Classification (NCBI taxonomy): domain Eukaryota; kingdom Metazoa; phylum Chordata; class Mammalia; order Artiodactyla; family Bovidae; genus Bos; species Bos javanicus. Next base: position 52,366,301 of record NC_083879.1, on the reverse strand, counting down.
ACAGAAATCTAGTAATTCTTTGAGCTTCATGTTCCAACTTGTCTTATAGTCTACTTTATAAATAAGTTATTTTCACCCCAGCCCTGATGTGCTGAAAGCATACTTTTCCCCGTTAATTGTAACTTTAGCCTTGTATGTTGGCGTACCTTTTATATTGTACCCCTGTGTCATTACTCTTTGTGTCTGGTGACATGCTGCCTCCGATCATGAGAGCTTTTGCTACTCTTCTTGCGCCGTTTCACTCCTCACCCCTGCATTTATCTGAAATTATAATGAGTTTTTCTTCTTTGCTTTTTAGTTTAAAATCTTACTGCTTAGAGCTTGAGAAGCATCTTTCTTGCGCCTCTTTGTATTCTGTACAGTGGACTAGGAACTCTTTCTTTCGATTTCTCCTCTCTTTGATTACCAAGTCTCTTGGGCTACCAGTGGGCCTTGTCTCCCAGTTTCTATTTCCAGTTTGTGATCACTGAATTCTCTATTTGGTAAGGGTCTGCCTGTGTTTTGCATATTTATAATAAGGAAGTATGCTAGTATGAAGCTCCTGGGCAAAGATATAGAGTAATCCAGCTTACTTGGGTGGGCTCCATTACTGCATTCCAAAACCAGACTTTTATGTTCTGCTGATTCAGGTGCAAATAGAAATGAAATATTATTTCTTTGGCATTGTAATTAATGGAGAGATTCATCCTAGTTCTCTGCAGTTACTTTGGGAAGTGTGTGTGTGCTTTTAGACTTGCTTGCTGAACATTTGTTTTTTCTAAAGGATACAGTTTATACTTAGATACTGAGCTGCTTGTAGTTTCATGTTATTTAAGTAGCAGTCACTAACACATGTCCCAGTGGTCCTTCTGTAATACGGCTATCCCTTGTTACAATTGTGTTTGTCTGCATATTTTGATCAAAGTATGTAGTACACTGTTCTACAGAGACTGTATAGTATTGATGAAATATGGCATTCCAGACCAAATGTTAGCACTTTCAGACCAAAAAAGAGATAAATCAGCTTAGATGTGACTGTTTTATGAAGGATGAACATTTTAAAAGTGTATATAGCATGCTATATGCTAAAAATACTGGGACTAGGCATTAAACCTTAAAAACTGTACAGCCAGTTCTACTTTATAAAGCAAGGGATATCTGTAGATGGACAGCATAGACCTCCAATGCAGAAGCTTTAAGTCTGTCTGTATTTTTCTGTGACACTAATGACTGTGATGTATGTCTGAAGGTAGAAGGTTGCCTACTTCGCATGTGATTGTATTGACATGATTATAACCAACATTATAGTTTGTTCATCGTGGTGCATGTTTATTATCAGACTATATCTAATACTAATTCATTTTGAAATTAGGTGGACTCTCAGGTCCATGATTATGGAAGATTAAAAAATGTAAGCACAAAATGTAATGCATATAATTAGTTGAATTGTTTAGTTTCTGTTAATCTGTAGCTGTTTAAAAAAGCACAGTCTCCCATTGAGTTTAAATTATCTTTATTGTGTGGAGAGCTCTCATTCTGACTTCAGCAGAGGAGTAAAGTCATTTTGTGAGGTGTTTATTTATACTGTAATGTAATTGCTGTTTCTTCCTTTTGCACAGATTGTCACACTGAAGGTCAAAATATTTTATTCACTGATGGAGAATATATTAATCAGATAGCTGCTTCCAGAGATGTAAGTATTCTGAGTCATGAGAAGCTGGCATAAAGGGAATCCTTTTTTCATAAATTATTTGATTTTTATTAGGTGGAATCCATTCATGTAACAGAATACTCTGGTTGTTTTATTTCTTTTAGGATGGGTTTGTTGTCAGAATATTTGCTACAAGCACAGAACCTGTGCTACAGCAAGAATTACAACTTAAACTGGCCAGAAAATGCTTGCATGCCTGTGGTATCTCACTATTTGATCTGGAAAAGGACTTGCATATTATAAGTAAGATGGTCAAAAAAGACCTTTCTTCCATATTTTATTTTCAGATTTTTTTTTCCTTTTGAAAACTAACATTGTGTTTTCAGCATTGTATTACAGCTTGTATTAGGTAGCTGTTTTGCTGTCTGTTACTATGAAGCACACTTATGAGTAAACATGTACAAGTAACGAGGAGTAACTTGAAGCCTTTGATTTTTATTTGAACAAGTTTATCAGGATAGCCATGGAATGATTCCATAGATTGTCAGAATGGTAACTGGCCTAGCATTTGATTTAAAAATTTTCATTTGGATATAGAAATACAGACATTCGCAGAGTATTTCTGGGATTTAGTATACCTGCTCTTGCCATGTCATAGTAGTAAGTAGGATTAGTTTCCATGAGGGTCTTGGTTTTGGTTTGCCATACTGCTCCCGATTTAGTAGTTCCATGTCTTAACTTGTAGGATTCTTTGCAAGACCCAGCTGTTTTGACTGTTATCTTATTAAATTTATTAAATTTCATTAGTGATTTATCTTGCACATTTGTATAGTATTTTGTTTTTCCATAGAAAAATACTGTATTGAACTCATCTTTTCCAAATTTCAAAATCCTGTAAACTTATTAATAGTTTATATACTTGGACAAACTAATAAAATGTGCTAATAAATGTTTACTCATAGTTTCACAACTTGAAAGTATGCATAAGGATCTGTGTGTGTATATGCACATATATGCATTCAAATTCATGGAGTATCTACATGAAACTTTCTGTAGAAAAAAACTTGGAACAGGGAATCTAAAATACCTTAATTCAAATATCTGCATAGTATTGTTCAAACCCAAACACTCCCTTGTCAAGACCTGTCTCACCACACTTTATGTATTTGCTCATTTGTAGGCCAAACAATATAATTATGAGGTGTGTGTATTAGTCACTGAGTTGTATCCAACTCTTTGTGACCCCATGGACTGTAACCCACCAGGCTCCTCTGTCTGTGGATTTCTTCAGGCAAGAATACTTGCCATTTCCTTCTCCAGGGGATCTTCCCGTCCCAGGGATTGAACCCAGGTCTCCTGACTGCAGGCAGATTCTTTACCATCTGAGCCACCAGGGAAGCACTAATTATGAGGACCAAATAGGAAAGTCTCATGCATTCTGTAATGCCTGATAGCTAATAGATGCCCAGTAAAAATTAGTTCACTCATTAATTGAAGGAATTCAGCTAACATTGATGTAAACAATTTTTTTTTTTTAACACTAAGAAAATAATTTGGCACTCAAACATCTGTGCTTCCCTGGTGGCTCAGTTGGTAAAGAATCTGTCTGCAATGCGGGAGACCCAGGTTTGATCCCTGGGTGGGAAAGATCCCCTGAAGAAGGAAATGGCAACCCACTCCAATATGCTTGCCTGGAGAATTCCATGGACAGAGGAGCCTGATGGGCTACAGTCCATGGGGTCACAAAGAGTTAGACATGACAGCAGTTAAACCACAATCTGAAACAAATGAAGAAGCTTATGGTAACTTTATTCTTGCTTGGAGTAGTGTAGCTACTGTTAATATTTTTTCGAATTGAGCCATATGACATACTGTGTCATCTTTATTTTTGAGTGATATTAATTGGATTAATTTTTTCGTTACTTGAAGTCATAAAAGTTGTGCTTGAAGTTATTCATATTAAAACTGTGATAGTATTTATGAAGTCTTACTGTATTATCAGGTACTGGATTTGATGAGGAGTCAGCAGTTCTTGGTGCAGGACGAGAGTTTGCACTAATGAAAACAGCAAATGGAAAGGTAAATTACTCTTAGGATTAAAAATGAACATTATTTGCTCTAAGAGATAGTTGGTATAATCAGTTGATTAGCTTACATAGTTTACATGCGTAAACAATCATGTTTTAAAGTTTGATTAAAGATTTTATATATATTAAAATTTCATGTTGAAATAGTATTAAAAATTGTGACATTTGAGTATAAAACTTTCTAAACTTTATAGAATGTTACCTTTTTATAAATATTTAATTATGGAGCTTTTGTATAATTTTTTGAGTTGGAGTGAATTCACATTTGTGTTTATTTTGAATAGGATGTCCCTTGGAAATTTTTGTAAATGTGTAGACATTTAGACTACAAGTTGGGGAAAGTAGAAGGACGTACAATTAAGTTGCAGATTGTAGAGGTCTGTTTATAGAGATGGAAGCTTTTTTTGTATCTGGTGATGTGAGGATAAAGTAAGGTAATTAAAAGAACATGAAAGTGCAAATTTTGAGTCATATACAGTATATTTGTGAGGTTTTTTCACTGGGAAAAATGAATTGAGAATTTTATGAATTTCCTTCTATGTTTGGAGTATATTTATGGCATATATTTATTCATATTTATTCAGGATACTTAAAAAAATGATAAGTATCCTGAGTAGAGATGAAAAAACTATTGTGAACTGTGTATTTTTGCAGATATATGCCTGTTTCTCTCCTGCTCAGTTCTCAGAAGTTGAGTAGTATTAAAGAGTCTGAGTTCTTGTTGTTTTATTTTCAGTAAAGTATGGAAGTTTTTCTTCTGTCAAGTGAAACCTGGTGCACTACTCCAAGAGGCACTGTAATTCCTGTTTTGTATTTTTATTTATACCCATTAAGATATATTACACTTTTGTGACCCCCTAGGACTATAGCCCGCTAGGCTCCTCTGTCCATGGTAACTGGAATGGGTTGCCATTCCCTTCTCCAGGGCCTCTTCCTGACCCAGGGATAGAACCCACATCTCCTGTGTCTCCGGTGTTGCAAGCGGATTATTTACCACTGAGCCACCAGGGAAGCCCTAAAAAAAATAAGAGTTTTTTGAGTTCTTGTTGTTTTTATTCTCAGTAAAGTAAGGAAGTTTTTTTCTGTCCTGTGAAACCTGGTGTACTACTCCAAGAGGCACTGTAATTCCTGTTTGTATTTTTTTTCTGCACATGTTAAGATATATTACACTGGCAAATACCAGAGTCTCGGAATCAAACAAGGTGGTCCTTCAGCAGGAAAATGGGTTGAGCTACCAATTACGAAATCCCCAAAGATCGTGCACTTTTCCGTTGGACATGATGGCTCTCATGCCCTTTTAGTCGCAGAAGATGGAAGCATATTCTTCACAGGATCTGCCAGTAAAGGAGAGGATGGAGAGTCGAGTGAGTGGACTGTTCAGTAGAAATGCTGGGGAATTTATTAACAAAGGGTACATGAGTTTCAACAGCACTAGCCTTCTCAAGTTAATACATTTTATACCGAGGAGTATTCAGTCCATGGTGAACATTAAAGAACCGTGATTGCTGGTTTCATACTAGAGTTCATATTCATGAATTTTTGTAGGCCTTATACATTGCATACATGGCTGTTTATCTGTTTTGTCTGTTGGTGTCATTTTTAAAAACTTATTTATTCCAGTATATTCTTTTAGGTAACCCCAAGTTTTGTAAAGAGTATGTATTTCAGGATGAAGTAAACCTTATGTGAATTGTGTAATAGTATCAGTTACGAAACACTGTTCTTGGTGTTATTTCATTATGATAAAACTCCTGAGCAATGAAAAATTAAACAATTTTCACTTATCTTTCCTATGCTTCTGTTCAGTCTTCCTCAAAGTGTCCTTTGTCTCTTTTTGTAGCTTGTACATAGTACGTTATTGCAGTTGGGGTAGCATCTTAGGAGGATTAGGTTTGAAGTCAACATCTAATGTAGATATCATGTGCAAATAAAAGTTATGCTGAAAAAATCTTTTAAAATAGCCATGAAGTATATTGCCATATCTCAGAAACTCAGCCCAGCCAGTTTTTCCTTCTAGGATGTGGAGGACATGATTCTTCCTTTGCTTGACCACCAGATGACTTAGTTGCTGTATATATGTATATAGTTCATGTTACAAGAAAAAATACAATGGTATTTTAATCCTAGAATTGTACCCAGCATAGCAATATGTTTTTATTCAGAAAGGCATGCAAGAACTGGGAATCACTGAGGGAACAGAAGATTGATATTTCCCACCTTTTGCTCATTTCAGGGATTTAGTTTTTGAGAGCAGAGGGTGCTTAAATCATCTACATTTAAATCTATTTGCTCTCCCTCCATATGCACATTTCCCTTCCTTTCAGTCTCTGACTAGGAGTAAATACTTAATATGTGTTGAATGAATGAGAAGCTGGTTTTAAATACTTTCAAGGATCTCACAGAGGAATACATGTGAGATAGAGTTTGATAAAAAGGGATTTAAAATAGATACAGATGACAGTGGAATGGTATCATAATATAAGTAGCTAATCTAGAGAATGGGCTCCCTAGAAGTTTGTTAGAAAATTGCTGTTTCTCTTTTGAAATTTCAGTGTACTACAAGGAAGAGGATCTGATAGTAGTAGCCTGATAAATATTTAACAAGATGAGGCTTTCAGATTGACTCATTTAATTGACATGTTGGGAAGCTCAGGCCTTTGTGAAAATAAATAAATCAAGTGTATGATAAATGCAAATGATAGGGTTTTTCCTTGGGCTTTATATACAAATCATTATTTTTATTTGTAAATAGATGCCTTAAATTAAATATCTTTTTTTTTTTTTTTAAAGCTAAGAGCAGGCGGCAATCAAAACCTTACAAGCCTAAGAAGATAATTAAGATGGAAGGAAAGATTGTGGTGTATACAGCCTGCAATAATGGAAGTAGTTCTGTTATTTCTAAAGATGGAGAGCTATACATGTTTGGAAAAGATGCCATTTACTCTGATAGTTCAAGTAAGTTAAACACTGTTTCACTTTTATGCACAGAAAGTCCTATACCACACCTTATGTATTGCAAAGATGTATCTCGAAAAGTAATATTTGTAACATGTTTTCTCTACATTTTTCACATTTCTTTCCAAACACAATGGTCTGTTCCTCCTTCCTGTCTTATTGCTGAGAATGCTGTCAATGGTTCCCTGCAGAGCTAATCCTGGGAGTTGCCTCCTGCAGCTCTCTACCTTACCTGTTACTGTCTCTGAAAAGGTTTTCCGAGACTCCTTGAGATGCTCATGTGACATGTTCCTGGTGGTACTCTGGGGACATGATTTTCATGTCTTAGCAGATTTATAACTGATGGATTATTTATCTCCTCCTGTTGTTAGGTAGTCAGAGAAAGCCTGAAAGTGAACATGTTAGTCACTCAGTCATGTCTGACTCTTTTGTGATCCCATGGACTGTGGCCCGCCAGGCTCCTGTGTCCATGGGATTCTCCAGGCAAGAATACTGGAGTGGGTTGCCATGCCCTCCCTCCAGAGAATCTTCCTGACCCAGGGATCAAACCCATGTCTCCTGCATTGCAGGTGAATTCTTCATCACTGAACCACCAGGGAAGCCGTTAGAGAAGGGATCTCTCTCTCTTAATTTCTGTTTATCCCCAGGGCAGTGTCTGGCACATTATAGTCTCAAGAATCACTTAAGTGGCTGACTGATAACTTTGGGTAATGAATATGAGGGACAAAACTAGCCGAAGATTTATAAACTGTTATCTCGAAAACTTGTTGTATTTGTTTGCTAGATTTTCTTTCTGGCATTTAGAAATGAGTATAATGATTGTAGCATCCCACCTGGAAAGTTTTTACATGAATCGAATATGTAAAGCCTATACACTTTTTTATAATAAGGAAATCAGGATTAATGAAGTTTCTGATTGTCTCATGCTGAGGAAATGACATGTATTGAACATTTATAACAGCCCATTATCAAGTTGAAAACTGTGCTCAGGTGATTTATGTGAGTTTAATGTGGGAATATTTAGTCTCAATTGGCCTCAGCTGTCAGAGTGAATCAAAATTTGGGGGTGGGCTCATGTACATTTTAAAAATAATATTCAGTAAAATTGAGTTCAGTTCAGTCACTCAGTCATGTCCAACTCTTTGTGACCCTATGGACTGCAGCGCGCCAGGCCTCCCTGTCTATCACCGACTCTCAGAGCCTACTCGAACTCACGTCTGTTGAGTTGGTGATGCCATCCAACCATCTCATCCTTTGTCATCCCCTTGTTCTCCTGCCTTCAATCATTCCCAGCATCAGGGTCTCTTCAGATGAGTCAGTTCTTCACATTAGGTGGCCAAAATATTGGAGTTTCAGCTTCAGCATCAGTCCTTCCAATGAATATTCAGGACTGATTTCCTTTTAGGATGGACTGGTTTGATCTCCTTTCAGTCCAAGGGACTCTCAAGAGTCTTCTCCAACACCAAGTTCAAAAGCATCAATTCTTCAGCGCTGAGCTTTCTTTATAGTCCAACTCTCACATCCATACATGATTACTGGAAAAACCATAGCTTTGACTAGATGGACCTTTGTTGGCAAAGTAGTGTCTCTGCTTTTTAATATGCTGTCTAGGTTGGTCATAACTTTTCTTCCAAGGAGCAAGCGTCTTTTAATTTCATGGCTGCTTGCTAAAACTCTCATGGCTAAGGCTGATGGAAACTTCTGCATTTATCAGCAAATATTTATTGAAAACTAACAATATATAAGGCATTAGTGGACCAGACAGACATGTCCCTTTCTTTTTTAGGCTCTGAGAGACAGAAGGATGGTAAAGAACTTAAATAGTAGAGATCTAATGGTTATGTATATAGACTCAGATCCTGACATGACCACTTTTTATTTGGCTAACTAGCATAAATTATGTAACTTTTCAGAGCTTTCCTTTTCATTTTTCTTCTACCTGTAAAGGAAGCTAATGATAATACCTGTTCCATATGATTCTTACAAAGTAATAGATAATTCTTATGAAATGCCTACAGCAGAGCCTGGCACATGTAAGGGCTCAAGACATGTCAGCTAGTACTATGAATAATAGTAATAAGTACTATTTCTGTATATGTACATGTCTTTTTCAAGTATGCTGAAAACTAAAAATGGGAGTTTTTGAGGTATGCTTCATTGAAAGACCTAAGATAGTGAAAGAGAAGGTCACCCTTAGGAAGTGATATCTGAGCTTCATAATATAGAATAGCTTTTCCAAAGTGTGATATGAGAATTGTTTTATTTTTAAGTAAAATAAATATTTCAGCTTCACAGTGTTTTTATTTTAGTATATATTAGAAATACTCCACAATCTTTGAATTTTTACTGTTAATGCTACTGGATAAGGTTAAATGCTTTGGTCAAATTTAAAATTGATGTGAAAATATCAAGATAATATGGGTGGCACTTGGATATGGCAAGTAGAATGATTGTAGTATGTGAATAAGTGAAATTTAGGAGCTAGCTGTCTGTTGGGTTGTGGAAGAATGCATTGTAGGTTATAAAGGATTGAAAAAATAAGTGCTTTGGAAAATCTCACAGGTTTCTATAGAAACAATGTCATTTCAGAATACTCTGGTGCGTGTTTTACTCTGTTTGGCTGAGAAGGGTCAAAGCAAGTAAAGTACATGGTTCAGAAACTCCTTTTCGCTCAGGTCAGGAAAGTTTGAAATCTAATAACCCTCCTAAGCATTGTTGGAGGTGCTGCCACTGAGAGCTAGCATTCAGGAGAAGCAGGCCTGAGCTAATTCCAGAGTGAAGGTTTGTCCCAAGTCTGGATGAGAACATTTTAAGATTTTGAAGCTTCATTACAGAACTATAAAACTAATTTACAGATACCCTGCCTATCTTTTGGCCACTATTTCCCATTTTGGAGTTATTTTATCCCAGAAATGAAAAGTTCTGCATTGCGGTGGTCATTTTACATTACTGATGATCTACTAGGCTCAGAAAGGCTTTTTAGTTGTTTCTTACCAAATTTGTTTCTTTCCTGTAGGTTTGGTAACAGATTTGAAGGGCCATTTTGTAACTCAGGTAGCTATGGGCAAAGCTCATACGTGTGTCTTAATGAAGAATGGAGAAGTTTGGACATTCGGTGTGAATAATAAAGGACAGTGTGGACGAGACACTGGTGCCATGAACCAAGGTGGGAAAGGTAGGTGTTTAGTGTGTGGATATAAAATTTTGTGTTGTCTTTTCAACAGTTTTCCAGAACACTGTGGTAAAGAATCTTACTCTTTGCAACCAAAGTGGCTTTTGCTTTTATATTTATAAATTATGAAAACTACCAAATTTCTTTATTTATTTGACAGTCTGTCACTCACTGGAATAATCAGTATATTTTAAACTTCTGAATTCCGAGCAGATGAGCTTGTTTTACTTGTATGGTTTCCTTATTTTTATAACAAATGTAATACTTCTTTGATTTAGCATTTTTAGTAACTGAATTATCCCAGAAAAGTGCATTTTTGAAACTCTTTATTACTAGGTCTTTTTATACCCCATGTTTCAATTATAACAATTTTTGGCAGCAGTGTATCTGCAAATATTATCTTCCTGTTTAACAGCAGGTACTACCTGTGATTTAATCATTCTTGACAACTAAGAGTTCTTTACAACTAAGAGTATCTGTAGGAATCCTTGACCCTTTATCAAGAGTGAAATTGTAGGTGCTCCTTATATAGTACATCCTTTGCCCCAAGACTCAGGCTATTGAAGAGTTAGTCCTTTGCTGTGTTTATTGTGAATTTCTTGTTTGATTTTTGAGTGTTGGTTATAGTTGTGTCTACCTCATTCTTACTCTCAGTTTTTACTTCTGGTTACTATTGGTGTTGCCCTATAGTCTTCACTACAATTTCTGGTTTTCTCTTCCTAATTTTATGTGGATGGAGAGTAGGGACTAGAGACATATTAATAGAATTAAGCACTGAGCTGTATTTAAAGCTCGAATGGGTTTGAGGGTTGATATTTGTATAAATTAACAAAAACAGGTTTAATTCATTTGGAACCTTCTTGATGGCAGGCTCATCTGGATTTCAGGAGCCCTCGTATTTTTTTCCTTACCTTGTTTATGGGCTTCCCTGGTGACTCAGATGGTAAAGAATCTGCCTGCAATGCAGGAGACCCATGTTCAGTCCCTGGGTCGGGAAGATCTTCAATGTGTATTTAAAATACTTTAATTTTTAAAAGAGCAAGTCTGCTAGAGCATATTGATATTAAAGAAGAGGGAAGAACAAAACACAGAAATTAATTATTCCTAAATGGATTTTTTTTCCCCTTCTTTCTGAACTAGTGAACCATAAATTTGGATAACACCTATTAGGCATAAAGGAGAGAAGCAGCTTAGTTTTCTATATGTTGTATAAATGTCAATTCAAGTTATATTTTATAAAGAGTTCTGAGCTGAACAAAACTGTTCTTTATTATTCCGAAACTCTTTCATGAAATTTTGGAATATGTTTATACCTATGTTCTGAATTCTTAGAGTAAATTTTGTAATAACCAAAATGAAATTGTTATGTTGTTCTTGTTTTTTACTTAATATAAATTAAATCCACTCTGTTAGTAAGTCATACATAAGAAAGCAAACTGGTAGAGTAAGATCAATAATGAATACAGTTGGAAAGAAATAAAGGATTAAAAAAAAAAAAAAAGGAAAAGTATAGAAAATAATATTGCAGTATAAAAATTGTGTATCTATTGCATTTTATCATTTTTCAGTAAAAAATATATTTATGGATGAGATTATAGATCAGATTCAGGTGTCCCACATTCTCCTTCTAAGACTTTATACTCCATCTCTACCCAGTATTAATTATCATCATAACCTTGATTAATATCCTTTCAGTCATGTTCCTATAATTTTACTTGTTTTTATATATTTTATATATTACATGCTCATATATTATGCATAAAAAGATATTTTATAATGCGAATCTGTTTGTGTTTTTTTTTTTTAATCTCATCATTGTGCTTGAAATATGGCCACACTGGTACATACAGATCTAGATAACTCATGTTAATGGCTGTGTAATAAGCCATACCACTAACAATTGCATTATCCATTCTCCTGCTGATAGTTAATTTCTAATTTTTCACTATTGTAAATAATTTTAAAGCCTCCTTTATTCATGTTTCATGGCAAACATGTGGGAGGCTCGACTCTGTGAAACTTCTGTGTTGTACATTGCAGGTTCAGTGCTAGATTTTTCTTGAGAGAGGTTGCACCACTGTATATTCTTACAAATAAAGTCTCATTTTCCATATCACTCTAATAGTGTCAGCAGGCTGGTTTTGTTCTTTTGATGGCTATGACAAGGTTTTTCATTATAATTTTTTTTAATATTGAAGTATAACATACATGCAGAAAAATTTACATGGAATAAGTACACATCTTGAATTGTCACAGAATGAACACATTCATGTAATCAGCACCAAGATTAGGAAATATTACCAGCACCCCAGGAAGCCCTCCTTCATGTGCCTCTCCAGTTACTATCTACTTCTCTACCTAACACTGTCATTTACTTTTGTATGTATTTTGTATACACTATATAAATGGAATCGTGTAGTATGAGCTCTTTGTGTGTATTTCTTTTCATTCAACTTTATGAGATTCTTCCATGTTGTTACCCACTAGTTATAGATTGTTCATGCTCTCTGTTGTATAACATTGTGTGACTATCCTACAGTTTTAAAATCTTTTCTAGTATTGTGGACACTGAGATAGTTTATAGTTTGAGTTATCTTAGTGTTGCTGTGAACATTCTAGTAAATGTTGGTGAAAATATGAGTCCCCCCTTTTTTTTTCATATTTAGGAGTATAATTGCTGATTTTCTCTTGTAATTTACATTCCCTTGATATTAATATCAAGTTAGATTCTCTTCAAACTTTTCTTATTTGCCTGTCTTCTTCTTTATTGATTTGTAGGAATATTTTGTATATTTATTGTATACGTTGGAAATATCTTTAACCAACCTGTGGCTTATCATCTACATTTTTTTATGGTTTCATTTGTTGTATTTAATTTTTAAATATTGATGACAAGTTCTTCATTATTTTTCTTTATACATTTTTGCTTTATATAGTCAGATAGGGACCTTTGTCTACCATATGAATTGGAATCAGTTTTTTTACTTGTCACCGTGATTGAGATTGCTTTGAATTTAGAGATTGATTTGAGCATGATGGTTATAGTACTGCTGGGATGATTAAATGAGGAATATACATGTAGAGCCGGGTACAAGTAAATGCTCAATGTATTTTAGTTATTAAAAGTATGGCACATGACTTCTTAAGGATTACTTTATTCTAACTCTTGACATTGTTATTCAGTCTTGGTCATCTAATTTCTCAACCTGTCCATAGCTTAGAAGTGGCAAAAATTTTAAAAAAGTTACATATCCTGTGAGTTCATTTTTTGATTAGACAGACCTGTACCACATCTAAGTGTAAGTGATCAGAGAATAAGGTGGACTAAGAATAAGAGATGAAGTGAATGAGATATAACCTTGTGTTTGAGGATCTAGGTCTGCTCGGAAAGACAAACATAAAAAATAATTATTTGATTCCCACAGATTTGCTCTTTCATTTTATGGTCTTGTAGCACTTTATGTTCTTCACAATTCTGTCATAGTTGTATATTTATACTTTTCAGTATGGTTATTTGATTAATGTCTATTTTTCTTGCTAACTTTCAAGCTTTATAATTGTCGCTTATTATCATAGTCCTCCATGTCTAGAGCAGAGATTTGAAAACTGTAATCTGATGCCTTAACTTCTCAGTGGCCTGTTTCTGTATGGCCCTTCAAACTAAGGATGTATATTATATTTATAAAAGGTTATTTTTTAAAACTATGAACCATGCTGTGTAGAGCCACCCAAGACAGGTCATGGTGGAGAGTTATGACAAAATGAGGTCCACTGGAGAAGGGAATGGCAAACCACTTCATTATTCTTGCCTTGAGAAGCCCATGAACAGGATGAAAAGGCAAAAAAGATATGACACCGAAAGATGAACTCCCCAGGTCATACGTGCCTAATATGCTACCGGAGAAGAGTGGAGGCATAACTCCAGAAAGAATGAAGAGATGGAACGAAAGCAAAAACAATGCCGAGTTGTGGATATGATTGGTGATAGAAGTTAAAGTCTGATGCTGTAAAGAACAGTATTGCAGGGGAACCTGGAATGTTAGGTCCATGAATCAGAGTACAGTGGAAGTGGTCAGACAGGAGATGGTAAGAGTGAACATTGACATTTTAGAAATCAGTGAACTAAAATGGACTAGAATGGGCGAATTTAATTCCAATGACCATTATATCTACTACTGTGGGCAAGAATCCCTTAGAAGTAGCCCTCATAGTCAACAGAAGAGTCCAAAATGCAGTTCTTGGGTGCAGTCTCAAAAACAACAGAATGATGTCTGTTCATTTCCAAGGCAAACTATTTAGTATCACAGTAATCCAAGTCTATGCCCCAAAGAGTAATCCCGAAGAAGCTGAAGTTGAACGGTTCTATGAAGACCTACAAGACCTTGTAGAAATAACAGCAAAAAAAGATGTCCTTTTCATCATAGTGGACAGGAATGCGAAAGTAAGTAGTCAAGAGATACCTGGAGTAACAGGCAAGTTTGACCTTGGAGTACAAAATGAAGCAGGGAAAAGGCTAACAGTTTTGCCAAGAGAAAGCACTGGTCATAGCAAACACCCTCTTCCAACAACACAAGAGAAGACTCTACACATGGACATCACCAGATGGTCAGTACTGAAATCAGATTGATTATATTCTTTGCAGTCGAAGATGGAGAAGCTCTATAGAGTCAGCAAAACAAAATCGGGAGCTGTCTGTGATTCAGATCATGAACTCTTTGCAAAATTCAAACTTAAACTGAAGAAAGTGGGGAAAACCACTGGACCATTCAGGTATGACCAAAATCAAATCCCTTATGATTATACAGTGAAAATGACAAATAGATTCAAGGGATTAAATCTGATAGACAGAGTGTCTGATGAACTATGGACAGAGGTTCTTGATATTGTATAGGAGATGGTGATCAAATCCATCCCTGAGAAAAATGCAAAAAGGCAAAATGGTTGTCTGAGGAGGGCTTACAAATAGCGGAGAAAAGAAGAGAAGGAAAAGGCAAAGGAGAAAAGGAAAGATATACCAATCTGAATGCAGAGTTCCAAAGAATAGCAAGGAGAGATAAGAAAGCTTTCCTCAGTGATCAGTGTGAAGAAATAGAGGAAAAAAATAGAATGGAAAGACTAGAGATCTCTTTAAGAAAATTAGAGATACCAAGGGAATCTTCATGCAAAGATGGGCTCAATAAAGGACAGAAATGGTATGGACCTAACAGAAGCAGAAAGTGTTAAGAAGAGATGGCAAGAATACACAGAGGAACTATACAAAAAAGATCTTTATGACCCAGACAACCATGATGGTGTGATCACCCTCCTAAAGTGAGACATTCTGGAATGCGAAGTCAAGTGGGTCTTAGAAAGCATCACTATGAACAAAGCTAGTGGAGGAGATGGAATTCCAGGTGAGCTACTTCAAATCCTAAAAGATGATGCTGTGAAAGTGCTGCACTCAATATGCCAGCAAATTTGGAAAACTCAGCAGTGGCCACAGGACTGGAAAAGGTCAGTTTTCATTTCAATCCCAAGGAAAGGCAGTGCCAAAGAATGTTAAAACTGCCACACAATTGCACTCATCTCACACGCTAGTAAAGTAATTCTCAAAATTTTCCAAGCCAGCCTTCAACTGTACATGAACCAAAAACTTCCAGAGGTTCAAGCTGAATTTAGAAAAGGCAGAGGAACCAGAGGTCAAATTGCCAACTTCCGTTGGATCATAGAAAAAGCAAGAAAATTCCAGAAAAACATCTACTTCTGCTTTATTGACTATGCCAAAGTCTTTGACTGTGTGGATCACAACAAACTGTGGAAAATTCTGAAAGAGATGTGAATACGAGACCACCTTACCTGCCTCTTGAGAAATCTGTATGCAGGTCAAGAAGCAACAGTTAGCACTGGACATGAAACAGCAGACTGTTTCCAAATTGGGAAAGGGGTATGCCACCCTGCCTATTTAACTATATGCAGAGTATGCTGGGAAGGATGACTCAAAAGCTGGGATCAAGATTGCTGGGAGAAATATCAGTAACCTCAAATATGCAAATGACACCACCCTTATGGCAGAAAATGAAGAGGAATTAAAGAGAGTCTTGATGAAGGTGAAAAGAGGAGAGTGAAAAAGTTGCCTTAAAGCTCAATGTTCAAAAAACTAAAATCATGACATCCGGTGCCATCACTTCATGGCAAATAGATGGGGGGAACGATGGAAATAGTGACAGACTTTATTTTCTTGGGCTTCAAAATCACTGCAGATGATGACTGCATTCATGAAATTAAAAGATGTTTGCTCCTTGGAAGAAAAGCTATGACGAACCTAGACAGCATATTAAAAAGCAGAGACATTACTTTGCTGACAAAGGTCCATCTAGTCAAAGCTATGGTTTTTCCAGCAGGCATGTATGGATGTGAGAGTTGGATTATAAAGAAAGCTCAGTGCTGAAGAATTGATGCTTTTGAAATTGGTGTTGGAAAAGACTTTTGAGTCCCTTGGACAGCAAGGAGATCAAAGTCAGTAATGAAAATCAGTCCTGAATACTCATTGGAAGGACTGATGCTGAAGCTCAAGTACCTTGGCCACCTGATGAGAAGAACTGACTCATCTGAAAAGACCATGATGCTGGGAAAGATTGAAGGCAAGAAGAGAAGGGGACAACAGTGGATGAGATGGTTGGATGGCATCACCAACTTGATGGACATGAGTTTGAGTAAGCTCCAGAAGTTGGTGATGGACATGGAAGACTGGTGTGCTACAGTCCATGGGGTTGCAGAGTTGGAAAAGACTGAGACTTAACTGATTTTTTTAGAAGAGTGACATAGACTTATGTAGCCCCCAAAGCCTAAATTATTTACAACCTAGCCCTTTTCAAAAAGTTAGTTGATTCTGCCATAGAAGGAATGTCTGGGGCATAGTTGGTGTTTAAAAAAATATTTGAATGAATTCTAACACAAATAAGCTTTAAGTGAGATATTTACAGGCTTTGAAGAGATAATGACTTACCCGGAAAAAGTTCTAAGTGTTTTCACAGGAAATGACCTTTGAGCTGAGTTTTTGAAGGAGTTTCTCTCCAGATGAGATAGGAAGAGGCATCTGATAAATGAGATATAGAGATACAGGTAGAGCAAAGATGAGCAAAGGCCCTGAACCTGCGAAAGGGCAGAGGATGTTCAGAAAGCAGAGGGAATTTGAATTCAGGTGGAATGTAATTTGCATAGAGGGAATGAGCTTGGAGGAAGTAGGGAGCCCTTTTGTGACTGACTGTATCTTGCTAAGCAGTTTTGTTCCTTTGAAGACCTTGGAAAGGCATTAGAGGTTTGTAGTTTGTAAGTCATAGGGTCAAATATCAGAGAAGACAATGGCACCCCACTCCAGTACTTTTGCCTAGAGAATCCCGTGGACGGAGGAGCCTGGTAGGCTGCAGTCCATGGGGTCGCTAGAGTCGGACACAACTAGAGTCGGACACAACTGAGCGACTTCACTTTCACTTTTCACTTTCCTGCATTGGAGAAGGAAATGGCAACCCACTCCAGTGTTTTTGCCTGGAGAATCCCAGGGACGGGAAGCCTGGTGGGCTCCCGTCTATGGGGTCGCAGAGAGTCGGACACGACTAAAGCGACGCAGCAGCAGCAGCAGGGTCAAATATATAGTCTGAGAAGCTGATTTGTAGCAATGAGAGGATATTGATTGAGTCTAGCAATGAGTGAGGGAGGTCTTGGCTTAGAATGTGGTTAGAACACTTTCTTTGGTCTGTTGAATGAAAGTATTGGTGGTGAGGATGGACAGGAGGGACTAAAATCAGAAAAAAATTAGAATTAACGAATAACAGATAATTACAGCTAAGAAATACTCCTGCCACCACTGCCTCTTTTTGCAGAAAGGAAATGAAGAGAGCATTTATTGGTGGTTCCTAAATTAAATGTTATTTTTGTTGCTGTTATATTTTATCATACCTTTGTATATTCACTTGGATTAGTTTGTGTTACGTATTTTTTTTAATGGGGAAGTAAAATTACCAGTTTTTTAGACATGGGAATAATCTAGATGAAAATGATAGACTGATCTTTTAAATAGGGTTTGGAGTTGAAAATATGGCGACCGCAATGGACGAGGACCTGGAAGAGGAGCTGGATGAGAAGGATGAGAAGTCCATGATGTGTCCTCCAGGCATGCACAAGTGGAAGCTGGAGCAGTGCATGGTGTGCACTGTATGCGGAGACTGCACGGGTTACGGGGCCAGCTGCGTCAGCAGCGGGCGTCCAGACAGAGTCCCTGGAGGGTAAGAGGACGTGCAGTACTCGAGAGAGGAAATAGTAGTGGAAAATATGCCAAACCCTTTTTCACAGTTATGCTAGAGTGTATTCTGTTGTGTTGTTTCTTACAAAGCATATTGGCATACACCTATAATTCTTATATTTATTTTCTATCGTAATAATTTCTAAGTCATGCTTATTTTATTTAAGGTGCTTCTCTTTCATTTAATTTGTTTAAACCTTTATTATTCGCCCCCCAGTCCTCAGTTCATTTTATTACTTAAATTTTTATTTCACGAAAAAATGTACATAGGTTTTTATATATTGATGAATCTGTTTCTATGGAGTGTATCCCCAGGACTATTATTGCTTGTTTAAAAAATTTGTTTTTTTGTTTTGTTTTTGATGGTTGTTTTTGTTTTGTTTTGTTTTAATTAATTTATTTATTTTAATTGGAAGCTAATTACAATATTGTGGTGGTTTTTGCTATACATTGACATGAATCAGCCGTGGGTGTACATGTGACCCAACATCCTGAAGCCCTGTCCCACTTTATTCCCCACCCCATCCCTCTGGGTTGTACCAGAGCAACAGCTTTGAATGCCTGCTTCATGCATTGAACTTGCACTGGTCATCTGTTTTACATAGGATAATATACGTGTTTCAGTGCTATTCTCTTATATGGTACCAACCCTTGCCTTCTCCCACATAGTCCAAAAGGCTGGAGTTGGTGATGGACAGGGAGGCCTGGCGTGCTGCGGTCTATGGGGTTGCAAAGAATCAGACACGACTGAGTGACTGAACGGAACTGAATTGATTAGTTTTAGAATGGATTTCTATGGTATTAATTAATTCCATTCAGTAACATGATGTGTTTTTCTACTTATTCAGATTTTATTTTTATTTTTATCTTTACATCTGTATCTCTTTTGCTATCTTACATATAAGGTTGTTGTTACTGTCTTTCTAAATTCCATATATATGTGTTAATATACTGTATTGGTGTTTCTCTTTCTGACTTACTTCACTCTGTATAATAGGCTACAGTTTCACCCACCTCATTAGAACTGATTCAAATGTATCCTTTTTTATAGCTGAGTAATATTCCATTGTGTATGTGTGCCACAACTTCCTTATCCATTCATATGCCCGTGGACATCTAGGTGGCTTCCATGTCCTAGCTGTTGTAAACAGTGCTGCAGTGAACATTGGTGTTCATGTGTCTCTTTCAATTCTGGTTACCTTGCTGGTTATTTCTTTAAAAAGATGAATGGTTTCTGTTTTCGCTAATAGCAGAAGGCACACTTTTGAAATACTGCCGTAGTGGCTCATACAGTTCTTTAATGTTGTCAGCTCAGTGAATGTAAAGTGATATCACATCATTATTTTCATTTATATTTCCATGACTCACATTTCTCCTGGCTTTTTAAATATACTCTTCTGTGAGTTTTTTCTTTAAAATCTTTGTCTGTGTTAACAATTGGAAGGTGTTCTATGAATATTCTTAGTATTAACCATTTTCTGTTTTCTGTCCAAATAGTGTTTCCCAATTTACTAATGATCATTTAGCTAAATTAGCCTATATTCTATTATTCAGAAGCACTTAACATTTTTTATAAGCAAATATGTATGTCTTTGAAATTTTTGAATTTTCTATCTAGACCAGAAAGGTGTCTCGATTTCTAGTTGATTATATGATACCTTAAATATTCTTCTAAAACCTGTTTTATTTCCTTAGGTTTTAATGTCAGTAGAAATGGTTTTGATGTGGGGTAGATATCCAACTTTATTTTCTTACCTATTTTGTAGTCCATTGTACAGTCATTACATTTGAATTGGCTACCAGATTTATCATTTATTATATTCCCTTATATATAACAACCTATTTCCTCGGACTTCCGTTGTTTAACGATCCAGCCTTATGCTAATATTATGTGGTTTATATTTTGTATAGTAAGGTTAGCTCCTCTCAGTGTCTTTTTTATCATTTGGGGGACTATTCTTAGTTAATTATTCTATTATTTGGGGGACTATTATTTTATCATTTGGGGGACTATTCTTATATTAATTAAAATATAACTTTAATTGAAGTTATCACCGACTCAATGGACATGAGTTTGGCTAAACTCTGGGAGTTGGTGATGGATAGGGAGGCCTGGCATGTTGCGGTCCATGGGGTTGCAAAGAGTCGGACATGACTGAACAACTGAACTGAACTGAATTGATTAGTTTTAGAATTGATTTCTGTGGTATTAAATAATTCCATTCAGTATCATGATGTGTTTTTCTACTTATTCAGATTTTATTTTTAATTGGAGTAGAGTTGATTTATAATGTTTGTGAGTTTCAGGTGTACAGCAAAGTGAATCTGTTATATACATATCCACTCCTTTTTAGTTTCTCTTTTCATATAGGCTTTCAGAGTATTGAGTAGAGTTCCCTATACAGTAGTCCTTATTAGTTAGTTATCTGTTTTATATGTAGTAGTATGTATGTGTCAATCTTCTAATTTATCCCTCTTCTCCTTACCCCCTAATAAGTTTATTTTCTGTATCTATAATTCTGTTTCTATTTTGTAGATAAGTGCATTTGTAGCCTTTTTTTTAGATTCCACATAAAATTGATATCATATATTTATCTTTTTCTGACTTAAACTATTATTTTAAAACAGGTCATGAATTTCTTTAATACACGGATCTCTGCCTTCATTTGTAGTCTTTTTCTAAGACTTCTTTATGGCCAGATATCTATTAATTTGTGTTGAATATGAGTTTGTTCTGTGTGGAATTATCAGAGATCATACTGAATACTCAATTAGTGGCATGTAGTTTTATTTTAATTAATAAAGTGTTCCAACTTTAGAAGTTCTAGGAACTGTTACTTCTAGAGTTGCATTATGCTTGTTATATTTATCCTTTTTATTCTTGTTGGGTCTCCCCCCTCCCCGCCTCCAGAATTCTGTTGTATTATCATTTTAAAGTTATTATGTGGATTTGTCAGAATCAGAATGCAGTTTTCCCCCTAAAATGTTGGATAGAATTTTAGTTGTTGTTTATAGCTAATACAATGGGATATCCTTTGGGAGATGAAATTAATTATCATACATCTTTGTATTATGATAGATCTTATCTTTCTAAGATCAGATTATTTATGATAATTAGCTAACTTTGGGAAGTAGGGGGAATCCTTTGAAGAAAAACTCAGTGAGACTAGCCGCTTCTTGATCTCTGGCTTCCTTATTTGACACCTTGTTAGTACTTAGGTGCTTCTTCCCAAGTAATGTCTGGATCTCCTATGAGTATATTTCTGGGTTTATAACTTGGCCTAACATAGTTAATTAGATCATGTGTGTATAATAGGCTGTTTCTTTTAGGCTATTGGAATATTCCGATTTTTTAAGAATAAATTTTCTTTGCATTTTTAGCCTGTGTGAAAAAATATTTGGCTTTCTTTGTTAAAGGATAATATTTCTTCTAGAAAATTATATGTTTGGGTCTGTTTGCTCTATTTAAACCCCTAACTTGTTTATTTTAAAATATAATTTGGATAAAAGAAAGACTCTGTGTTGTTTTGTTTTTTTTTAATTGGGATTGAAATTTAGCTTTCTGGATTTCTCCCAAGCTATATTTCCATTTAAAACTAAGTGTTCCCAATCTCTGAACTTAAGCTGTTGATAAATATCATAAATTAATTTCTGAATTCCTTGGTCCTTCTTGAAGTTAATTCTTATTCTTTATATACTTTTTCCCAGAGATATACTGTCAATTTCCAATAATTTTTTATAGATTCAAATGGACAGTATCTAACCACATACAGTAATTTCTTTATTAGTGAAACTGAAATAAATACATGAATAAAGTCAGCCTAGGAATAAACATGCAGAAAACTGCTATTACAAATGACTTCAAATATTACAAAATATTTGTAATATTTGTGAAAGGAGAGAATGGGAGATGATGACATGTAAAGGAAAGGAAAGGGAAGGAGACAGAATGCATGAAGCTGGCAGGCTGAGCTCACTCCCTGAAGGCTGCCCACACCTCCTGTAACTTGTCTGGGAAATAGCAATGTTGTTTATTTGCTGTCTGTTTAGTACTAAAGCTGCTGGTGCCTCACTAACTATGAAAACTTCTAAAAGACTGTAAATAGAAGCTTTGAAATCAGCAGAATCCATTTGTATTTTCTGTAGAAATATATTCATTATGCCTATTGGGTGTTTTTAGTATTGAATCATACCTTTTAATTATTCATCTATTCATACCTTTTCTTTAAAATTGACAAATTCTGGTCTTCTGAAGGGGTTGATTGCATTGCAGACTCATTTAAGCTAATCTTAAAAATGCAGAAAAGATGTTATGGAGTTTTAAGGAGAGAGAAGGACTCCAGCTAATAATTAATTTATTTGTTTTTAGGATCTGTGGTTGTGGTTCTGGAGAATCTGGCTGTGCTGTATGTGGATGTTGCAAGGCTTGCGCGAGAGAATTGGATGGTCAAGAGGCAAGACAAAGAGGAATTCTTGATGCAGTGAAAGAGATGATACCGTTAGATCTTCTGTTAGGTAGTAATTCTGATAGTTTAAACGATTCCTTGTAGACATGTTAAAAAACTAAGGTAATAGTCAATTATGTGATGCTGCTTGTTTGGTAACTGACAATTTGTCATTGATTAAGGGATGAGTTGCTTTTTTGCTAAAATTCTTGCAGTAAAAATCATTTGTGTTTTAGACAATGTTTTTGTTAGCTTATTATCTTGAATTTTATTTAGTTTTGTCATATCTATTATAAAACTAATTGATTGATTGTCATCATCAGCTGTCCCAGTGCCTGGGGTTAACATTGAAGAACACCTTCAGTTACGCCAAGAAGAAAAACGGCAACGTGTAATCAGGAGGCACAGATTAGATGAAGGAAGAGGTAAGATGTAGCTGCAGAGAAAATATGTATGAACATCCATTTTCTTACACTGAGACCACTTAGAAGTTTATAAAATAGGCTGATTTGGTACGAAATTAAAATTAGTAACATTCTAGTAATTTATGAAAGTAATGTGAAGATGTTTCGGGTATTTACAGTTGTGCTAATACATCCATTTATTTCAGTAGTGTGTCTATGGCATCAGTCAGCCATTTTAAGAATTGTGCCATATGACAAGCATCAAAAACTATTATCAATGGCAACCTTTAAAAGAAAAAAACAAATTCTAGGAACTCTCCTTCACCCATATTTAGACATACCTGCTTAACTATGAATGCCAAATTAGTATTTTAAGTTCTGCTTTCTTACTCATTTACAGTCATTATCATTTGGACATGGTCTTACCACTCTTCTTCCAGTTTAGTGCATAAGTACGCTTTTATGTATCTTTATGGAAAAAAGCTTATTCTGGTTATGTACAAGAAGGGTAAGTTAGAGGGTCTGCAGGTTTTAATTGCAAAGATAGATATATTATTTATTTTTTCCCTATTGTTCTTGACCATTTCTCAACCTGAAAAATACATTTAACAGTGATTATAAATATTTTAGTGTATATCCAACAAGCAGAGGTAAATATAAGTATTACTAAAGTTATTGTTGTCCAATAGATTCTTTTCTTTGCAGAATTAAGACATATTGTTCCAAAGGTCTATGATTTTATTTCTCTGCTAGGTAAAATCTTAATTAGAAATATTTAGTGATATTGTATATTTTAATATTTATTAGAATTGCATGATATTTGATACAGGAGATAAAACCTTTTACTCATTGAACCATCATTACAGACTTTTTAGGCATTCCATTTTTATAATATAAAAGGGAGTAAGTATAAAATGTGTAGTACACATAGTAAATTCTTTTTAATAAAAACTCAGGTCATAAAACATCTGCTTAGAACTTGGAAATTGTTCTTTATAGTATCTAATAAGCAATGTTGAGGAATTGATACAGTGAATATTTCCTGTTTGGCTTTGTTTACATAAAGTCATTCCCTTTAAATGATATTTTAATGAGAATAATGTAAATATATAGTGTTATTTACATTATATACATGTATGGGAAAATTGCATATTAAATGTTTTGTAGAGAATGTGGTAAAATTTAAGTTCTCATGCATAGTAATAAAGTAATAATTCCTTTTATATTGATAGTGTGATTTACTCAAGGTTAAGTATCATTGATGGATTTACCACCTGTTTTTTTCTCTTTTTTTTGGAGATGTTAGGTTGACTCATACAAAATCACCTACAAAACCCCCACTTTCCTATGTTTCAACCTAAGTATAGCAAATCCTTATGATGACATTTAATTATTTGCCTAGTGTGTATCTTAGTAAAATTTTACCTTCCTCTGTCAAAAGATATTCTCTTGGTACAGTATATTTCTGTACCAACAAAAGAATAAAAGAATATTGATTATGCACTGGTTATTCAACAAAACTTTGTGATTGCAGAATATTCTTTTGCATATATTTTAAAATGTATCATGGACCTTTAAAACGTATACTCTAACCCTTTCAAGTTTAAAAAACTCCTTTATTAAATATTTATGGAAATTAGATTATTGTATCTGTGCTTTAACAAACTTTCCAGGTGATTCTGAGGGTGCCGGAGTATGAGAACCGCTACTCTAGGGCGGTAATGTTCAAAATTTGTTCCATGGACCTTCACTCTCAGAATCACTTGGGCCTCATGCTTTCTGCCTATCTGAGAGTCTTCAATACAGATTTGAGTCACATGCACAGCATTCTAGAATTTTTGTTTGGCACATTGCTAGCGAGGATTATTAGTCTTGTTTTGTCCTCAGGAAGAACAGGAACGTCAAATAAATTTTTAGTGTTCCAGCTGCCACACATATATAGTTGTTGGCAGCCCGCATCACCCCCGCCGCCCCCACTCCCCAACCTTGGCTTCTACTTGATGCTTTTTAGATAACTAAAAGCAGTCTGTTGGTAATTAGGCTTGTTATTAGTTGGCTTTACCTATATTTAAATTTCAGGCTTTGGGGATTAGATTTAGTTAAATTATTTTATTTGATTTATCTATCTCATCCTGTTTACCAAGTTTTTGTTAGCTGTTTTGAAGTTGATCAAAATTTTTGAACCTAGCTCTAGTATTAAAGCCTTACTCATTAACCTCAGGCCTGTTGATGTGGTTTAGCTGCTATTTTTGACACAAACTCTTCTGTTGCTATTGAAACCCACAAAAGCAGTGTGGTCACTACTTTTTGATAAAGTTGGAACTTTGTCTTTAATTGTTTTTATGCTATTATTCTTCCAGGTAATACTTTTCTTACATATATATTCTTAGGTACTGATAGTATTCATTTACAGATTTTATAATCTGTAAATTTTGAGTTTGTGTTTTAGATGAGACAGTTGATTGATATGTAAGTCTCTGAGACTGGTTTAACAAGTGGAGTGCTTGTGCTTGTTCAGTTTGATTTTTAGTAGAACTCAAGTCATCAGGTCTCCTGGGTGATTATATGAGTGCTCTTGTGTTTATATTCCTTCTCAGCAGTCTGTGGTAAGGAAAGCTATGCTCAGATAATGCTGTCTTCCTTTCCTTCTTTCTCTCCCCACCCCTGCCCCCGCACCAAATATCAAATCAAAGTTTCATAATTGTGAACTGTTGATAAATGTGTTACGTCCTCTGCCTGGGACAGTCCCATTTTATGCCTCCTGTTTTCCTGGGACAGTCCTGTTTTACGCGTATGGTCTGGACATATTACTTACAGTGGCCTCTTTTGCTCTCAGTAGAGAGTCTTATTTGAGTAATACATTTTATAACTAGCCTGGCTATATTGCATGGTGGTTGAGAGTATAGGTTCTGAAGTTAGACTTTGGTTCATATCCTGGCTTCTTAACTTTTACCTGGAGTATAACCACTCTGAATCTCAGTTTCCTTACCTTTGAGGATTGCAACTGTACTTACTTAAGTAAGGATGAGGATTAAGTGATATGCATGAAAATACCTGACATATATACTCAGCCCTAAGTAAACATTTGATGGTGGTGATGATGAGGATGCTAGTGATGGTGGTGGGCTATTGAACAAACTTCTGTTCTCTTTGAATTTGATTCTTTTCTTGCTCTGGCTTCTACTTGGTTGCTTTCCTTGCAACCTTGGGATGCTCATCACAAAAATTTTGATTATTATTAACAAAACCCGCTACATCTTTTATAAAATAAAGTGATTCCATTTGATAAGGAAAAAATCAGTTTCCCATACTTACAAATTAGAATGTAAAAATAAATGTGTTATAGTCTCTCCAGTTTCAAGGGGATTGAGAAGTTATTGCTATTGACTTTTAAGCCTCAAAAGCCATTGTTTTCTTGATCTGACCTGTTGAATCCAGTATCAGCTGATCTAATACTATACACATTAAAGTCCTTTTTAAATAAAAATATTATATGACACACCTAGAAAACATGAGTAAGAAAAAATATCAATGTTAATTTTCACAGCTGATCTAATACTATACACATTAAAGTCCTTTTTAAATAAAAATATTATATGACACACCTAGAAAACATGAGTAAGAAAAAATATCAATGTTAATTTTCATCCAGAGATAACTGCTTTAGAATTTTGGTATACTTCTTGAAGTTTTTCTATATATAGATTTTTTGTTTAGATATTTTGTATCATTTCTTACTGTGATGTATATTGGTATGCTGTTTTTTCCCCTTAATGATTGCAACATAAATTTTTCTGTGCCTTATTGCAATACCATATTAAAGTATTATAGGAATTTAGGTTACAGGTTTTCTAAAAACATATCCTTTAATTAAATTATTACTTTATTTCTTGGTCATCTTCTAGTCAGGTTTTATACACTTCCAATTATAATCAATGACTGAATTTTATTTTATATGTTCGCTTAATGTTATGGTATACACATTTTAAAATTTTTCTAGCAGTTTTTTTTCCTTGCCTTCCCATTCTCTCTTTTTTTTTTTTTAACATTAAAAAGAAGGAAACTTTATTGTGTTTTTATGAAAGAAGGGTAAATTCCCACATTTTCCATCTTGGCCATTCCTCTAGATTGTTGGCTCCATAATATACTCATTATTTTTGTGGCCACACTTTCTAAACCCAAAATTTAACTCTATGATCTGAAACAGATAATCAAAATATTTAAACCAGAGTAGACTGTAGACCTACATGGACTCTTCATTTCTGGATATCTTTTCCTCAATTGTCAATGAAACCAGTTGTTGCAAATAAAGTAGATACAATGCAATAATAGTTCAGTATTTTTTAAAAAGATTAACTTCTTAAAAATCAATTTTGACAAAATAACAGATTACTCTTTACAGAAAAGTCCTGCATTCCAATTACCAATAAATTTTATGCCATGGGTAGGCTAAATTCCTCCATATTTTATCTTGAAATATTTATTAAAATACCCATCTTTACTAGTTTTTTAAAAGAAGTTATCTTTTTTTTAAAATTTTATTTTATTTTTAAACTTTACATAATTGTATTAGTTTTGCCAAATATCAAAATGAATCCGCCACAGGTATACATGTGTTCCCCATCCTGAACCCTCCTCCCTCCTCCCTCCCCATACCATCCCTCTGGGTCGTCCCAGTGCACTAGCCCCAAGCATCCAGTATCGTGCATCGAACCTGGACTGGCAACTCGTTTCATACATGACATTTTACATGTTTCAATGCCATTCTCCCAAATCTTCCCATTCTCTTTTATGGAACAAATGAGGTTTAGCCTACTAGGTATATTTCTGTATCCTACTCCATTGATATAGAGTCATGTGCAGATATCAATACTTATGTAAAAGTTTAGGCAGTTTGTTTACAGAAGTGATACTGTATTGAATATACAGTTGTCTGCAGCATCTTTCTCCCACTTTACAATACAGCATGAACATGTAGTATATCAGTGAGTATGGACCTGCCACGTTCTGTTTAATAGCTGCATAACATTTCATAATCTGTCTGCACCACAGATTATTCAACTATTATTTTTTGGTGGTCATTAAGATTATTTTCAGCTTTTTGTGGATTTTGCTATAATAAATATTCTTTAACTTGTAGCCATATGTAGTGGAATTTTTATTTATATAGTAGAGCTTCTCAGAGATAGACTATGTGGGCCAGAGAGTGTGCCTATTTTAAATTTTAACATGTATTTCAAATTATTTTTTAAGTGTTATAGGAATTTATCTTCTCAAGACTAATATGAGTGGTGTTTTCTTTTAGCACCATCTGCCTTATATTATTTTTAACTTTTGTAAAATGTTGATGAATGACGTTTTGTCATTGCTAATTTAAATAGCACAGGAGCACTTTTTTTCTTCATAAATTTTGTTTTAATGGCTTACCATTGTTCCTGTGAGAGAAGATACCATGGTTTTTTATTAACTTTTCTTCTTTTTGGATTGTTTTAAATGTTTTGTTACAATTGCAAGTTATTAACATTTTTGAGCTTAAATCTTTAAAAAAAAATTTAAGTTTTCCTTAGGACAGATTTCTGGATATATAATTACTGGCCCAAAAGATGATAATAATCTTAGGTTCTTGGAATGTATTATCTGTAACTTTCTGAAGGGAACTCCTACTTCCCCACCCTCAAGATTTGCTGGCTGCCCCTCCAGTGTGCTCAGTTTTCTCTTAGCACACTGGAATAATTTCTTCTTGAGTTTTGTGTAAACTCTTTCTCAGTCATTAGACTGTAAGCTTCCTGAGTCAGAGATGGTGTCATCATATTTGTCCAAGTGTTCCTAGGACCTGTGCCTGAGGTTGGTTAATTTAATATGTCTTTGTCAACTAATTGAAAACATTTTGTGGACTTCTCATCACTCTCTGCAGTGAGGCTTAATAGTATCAAAAGACATTAATTACCTCCTTTGTATATTTGTCTCCAAACTCATTTCCTACTACTCTCTGCCTGATAACCTTATACTCCATCCATTTCAGCTGTTTTTTGTTTTTTTTTTTAATGACCATATAGTAATGTTTATGTCTTCCTGCTTTTATAAATCCTATTCCTTTTACCTGGAATGCCCTCTCTTCTCTTTTTTCTCTCTTGGCAAAGCTTTTCTGTCTTTGAAACTTTTTTAGTTCACCCAAGTTGATTTGATTACTTTTCATCCTTCAAGATATAGTGTGTACAGATTTCCTTTATAATAACATTTATCAGAACATATTGCAATTCTTTGTTTTCATTCTGTCTTCCTTGGTGGACTGAATTTGAATAAAATCTGTGTCTTTGTCATTGTATCTGTGATACCCAGCATCTATGACATTGAAGATAATAAAAAATGTTTGGTGAATAAATGAGTGACTTAATTATGTAAGAAAATTATTTTAGTCCATGGGGTACAGAGTATTTTAGAACCTGGTAACCTGATAGTATAAATGGTAACTTAAGTTGAGTTTGAATGGTGTACTTTCTATGTGTGATTGCTTGTAGGCCTTCTGTGTTTATGTACAGAAAGGTCTCTAAAAAGTTTGAATTTATGAGAAGCTAAAGAACTATGAATATTATGGGTATAATGTTTTTCTGAAAGAAATAATATCTCAGGCAGACCATAGGAATTATAAAATGGTAATACAGCTTAATATTATTGTTATTTTAATATTTGCAATTCTTTTGTGTAGTTAGAAAGTGTCTTATATACTTTTTTAGAGTGATTTATATCATCTGTTTAAATCAATTGGAAAATAGGGCATATGGATAAGAACATGTTCTTACTTGAAATGTGTCTCATTTTGTTACATTTTAAAGGTGAAGCTTCTGGAGAAGGAAATGGCAACCCACTCCAGTACTCTTGCTTGGAAAATCCCATGGACGGAGGAGCCTGATAGGCTATAGGCCATGGGGTCACAAAGAGTCGGACACGACTGAGCGACTTCACTTCTTCTACTTCTTCTTCTTTAGTTTATATAATATTAGTTTGAAAATGATTGATACTGTGTTACTGGAAAATAATATTTAACTCTTCTATTAGCATTAAATTAGCATATTTCTATCTGTAGTAATCATAGGATATATTATTCTTGGTGTTTCATTGAATTGATGCTGCTTATGTTTTTTCCTGTATCCAGAGACATAATTTAAAAATATTTTTCTACCCATTTTTAATGTTTAATGCAGGGTATTTTGGTATTTAACATGACATTTTTCAAAGTTTATTACAGAGCAATAGTTTAACTTTGTCCATTGTTAGAACAATTAGTTATAGCTAAAGATTTATAGAGAATAACAAAGAAATTTAATTTAAAATGTTCAGTGTGTATATACTGTCAATTTCCTTTTCAAATATCGGTAACTCCTTAACTGTCAAATTTACTATTTTGAAATTTGTAAGCATTTTTGATATTGCTAAAGCTCAAGGAAACTGTAGTTCTGTTCTATAATAAAAGAACTAAAACTTTAAGGTATAAAATTTTATTTTCAAGCTAAACAGTAATGGGGAAAACAGTTTTTGAATTTTACTGAAATTAATTTGGCTATAAATTTTTTCTTACATAAGTAGAAATGACTGTAATCTTTGTCAGTGTATAGTGTTATGTACATAGAGGGGCTTCAGAAAGAAATCATTTTATGAGAGAATGGTTAATGTTTCAAAAATGTAACTGGGTTTAGATTCCCTTCTTTATCATCAGTGTGAAATTGAGCTTATCCTTGTGTCTGATTTTGTGTATGTGGTTACAGAAATCATACATAAAGTTGGATTTATCTTTTTAGAAAATAAAATACAGCTTACAAAATACTATTTTTATAAAGCAATGATTTTACATATATATATACACACACACGTATGCATGTGTGTGATATGTGATATAAATATATATATGATATATATGTGATATAAATGTGTGTGTATATATACATACACATTTATATGTGTATATATGTGATATAAATGTGTATGTATATAAATATGTGTATCTCAGATCATAAGAATTTTTTGTTTTGTTTTTGACAACCTGTTTTCTTTGACAAAATGTAGTTAGTAATCTCTTGGTTTTATATCAAGATTAGCATGCATATTAGATCTTGAAGACCTTGTTAAACTTTAATCATTAATTTAAGACTGAGTTGGTTTTTGGTATTTTAAAAGGAAATATATTTATTTTTAATGAATATATGGTTTACTAAGCGTGAATATATGTGATGTTAAAAGATTTGTAGGAAAATTTGATTTATTCTGTTTGAAATTTCTGATTATCTATTTGAGACTATTAGTAACTACCTAGTAATATTATAAGTATAAAAGATTAAAATTTGTACTTTATTAACTGTATTTAAGATACTAAAACTTGTGTGTGGAATGGTGAATAGGTTATGGTTGGGAGCGGGAAGTTAATGGAGGGGACTTGGGAGAAAAGAATGATGTCCCAAACTTTAATTTCCATGCTTTTTGGTTTGAATTACTTTTGTTCATTGTAGTGTTTTTATTTTGTGAGCTTCTCTATGCACATACAAAATGTTTCTCCTCAGGCCCCCTTGTATTTGCTGGTCCTATTTTTATGAACCACCGAGAACAGGCTCTAGCCAGACTCAGATCCCATCCAGCACAGCTAAAGCATAAGCGGGACAAGCACAAAGGTATTTGGTCTTCCTTCTCAACTAGGCGGGATGCTTTCCCAACTTCTTCCACTTATTTGAGTATTGCCTCTGGGAAAATGCACAAACCTAATTCTTCTACTTTGCTTCTCTCATTGTTATATAGCCTGAGGAGAAAGAACATGCTGAAAGTGTACTATTTGTCAATGACTGTCAATCTTATTTCACTGTATTTTTTTTGCTAACTTTAATAAAAAGAAGACATTTTACAATGTATCTTTTTCTTTTCCATTTCTTTTCAAATTTCCTAAGGTTAAGGAAAGGTGGAAAAAATAATTACGGCTCTCTGTTTTATATACTTTATTATCTACTGTTAGATGACTGTCACCTGGCATTTTGCAATCCTTTTTTCTTTTTTTAATGCTGTTCATGTGCTTCAGAATTAACAGAATTGCTAAATTCAGTGTATAAAGTGATAATGAGTTAACCTCTATGATGCTTCATTTGTTTTAATATAAAAGTTTATATATATAATACACATGATTTATTTGATATTTGAGGTTTAAAAGTGATAGATGTCAGTAAAGAGTAGACCTACTCTAGTCCTCAGAAACTCATAGGTCTCAACAAATCTTGAGTGACTGGCAATATCTTGCCGTATAATTGTTTGAGATTTGAGTTCTAGATTAATTAAAAGTATTCCTAAAGCAAGATTTGTTTAAACAAGAAATTATGGGTCAACTAAGATCAGGAAAGAATTTAATGCAGGGAACTTACAAATTTATGTATAAATTCTGCCTTGAATCCTGGCATGTGAACCAGCCACTCTTGGAGTAGTACAACTTAGATTTAGTATTTTCTTAAATGCCTGAAATGAACCCTGCAAAGTAGAGCAGATTTTAAAAACACATATTCTGTGCAAGTTAATCTAAGTAATATTTTTCTCTTTTTGGGGGGAGGGCTACTGAACTGTTGCAGATGAATTTTATTTTTAAACTTTCACATGCAATATATTGTAATCCATTTTATTTTTATTTGCCTGTTTCAGTCTGTCAGTTTGTCACTCAAGGCAAAAACACAAAACAAAACAAACCCCTGTTTTTAGTTAAACCACAAATAAAGAACTATTCAAATTATATTCTGCAGGAAAAAAAATTGAGATTAGTTTAAATCTAATGTGATTAACCATAGTAAAATTTGTGATTCTTTTATTTACTGGATGCTCTTAACAGTGCCATTAATATTTAAATCTAAGCAATACTATTTGGGGTATGCTATGCAAATTATTTTAGTTACTGCCAGAATTTCTGATCTCATATTTTCCACTATGCCAGTATTAGAGACGGAGAAGGCAATGGCAACCCACTCCAGTACTCTTGCCTGGAAAATCCCCTGGACAGAGGAGCCTGGTAGGCTGCAGTCCTTGGGGTTGCTAAGAGTCAGATATGACTGAGCAACTTCACTTTTACTTTTCACTTTCATGCATTGGAGAAGGAAATGGCAACCCACTCCAGTGTTCTTGCCTGGAGAATCCCAGGGATGGGGGAGCCTGGTGGGCTGCCGTCTACGGGGTTGCACAGAGTCGGACACGACTGAAGTGACTTAGCATCAGTATTAGAGAAGCTTTTATCAGGTCTTTTTCTCACCAATTATATGAAAGTAGAGTTCTCCAATACTTTACCTGAGGTTCACTATTTACATTTCAATAAGCAGTTTAAAACTTTTTCAGCTCCATGTTAGTATGTTATAGACAGTCATCTTTGTGTTTTGTTTTTTTTTTTCCAGAATTTAAAATAAATGCTAAAGAAGACCAAGGTTAGAGATTTAAAACAGACTTTTTATGATGTTGCACTGATTAGCTATAGAAACTTTTCAACTTAATGGGGTTATTTTTATGAGACTGTAGCAACCTCTTTGGAAGGACTGATTTTGTAGTATTACAGTGTAGGGCCATTTTTTTTTTTTTTAATCATCAGATTGTATGGTTTTATAGAGTGAAATAGTTTCATTTCTTTACCACCAAACGACTTTAAAGTGTGAGTAATATTTTATCAAATGGTGTTCCATTTTATGTGGAAGGTATTAACTTACCACTCACTGTAAACCCACAGGTTTGCTTTTTGTTGCTCCCTTTGCATTTTCTGTCCCTATCATTTAACCCCCTTGCCAGGCACTGCTTTTACTCTTGCTGCATATAGTTATAATCTTTTAATAAATTTCTTTTCCTGTGTAAATTTGTTTTTCCTCTTGGGTCTTACTCTATTTATCTTCCACTGAGAAAGTCACTGTATTAATTGCTGTGTTCTACCTTACATTTTAATTATGTTGGTGGTACAGATTGTAGGATAATAATGATTTAAATCCTATAGACTGTGACTTTCTTGTGGGGGTGTGTGGAGGGTAAGAACTATGGATTTATTGTAAACAGGAGTGAGTTCTAAGATGGAAAGTTGGAGAGCTTCTGGCTGATAGGAGAGAATTCAGAGAAGGTCCCAGGATCTGTCAAATTTTCAGGCAAATTTTGACCAGAGGCCAGTAGTGTGTAAGACTGAATCAATACATAGAACATATAATCCATATAACATATAGTATTTAAAGAATGTAACTATAGATTATAAACAGTTAGCTGAATTAACATTTGTTTCAGCTATTCAGTGCCTTAAATAGAAAAAAAAATTTTAGTGTACTACTCTTCGTTAGGAACATTCGAATTGTTCTAGAGATAGTCTAGAAGTGACTGACATGAAAATCTGAAGGCACTCACAAAATCATCTCTGTGTTTTACACCTATTTTCTGTAGAGAAGTGGTATGGTGTAATGGAAGTATGGCCTTTGGAATTAGGCCTCAGTTTTAATCCTGTTTTTCATTTACTACAACTGTGTGGCCATTCATAAATTTCTTAACCTCTTTGGTTGCAGTTTCCTTATCTCAAAAATAGGAATAATAATTCCAAACTGAATATGTTGATATGAAAATTAAATTGATATATATGTGTGTATGTATATGTATATATATATATATTCTTTGCAAATAAAAATTCTTCACGAATAGTAGCTTAAATTTTTCCAATTGAATTCTTTGCTTTCTCTTTTAGAATTATCTTAAAGGTACAAAATTTGAGGTTTGTTAAATGTGTGATTAGTTTATTTTATCAGAAGATTTAAGATGTCAGCCATTTGATGGTGGTAAAATATGTGACCCTTATTTTTGATCAATTTCTAAAGCTGCTCTACTATTTATTATTTTGGGCTGGCTACTTAACCACTCTAAAGCCTTGGTTTTCCCAACTGCAAAATGGAATAACGATATCTATATCATCAGATTACTAAATTGATTAGGGGGAGCAACAGTAGTGAATATTGACTGAGCACTTTTCATACATTATTGTACTTATTTCTCACAAGAACCTTGTGATGTAATGTGCCATGTTGTTATAGATGGGAAAACTAAAACTTAAAAAGATCCAATATCAAAATTTAAAAAGAAAAATTTTTTAAAAGAGAGAGAAGATCCAGCATTCAGTTTTCATAAAACTGGCAAATGAATATATAGAGCCAGGAATCCAATCCAAGTCTCTTAGGTTCCAGCGCCCAAAAACACTTATCTACTGTGCTATTTAAATTTTCAGTGTTTAGGCAGAGATACTTGGCAAATTGATATTACTACTGCTTTGCTGTTTTATTTTAGTGATTTTGTTCCAAGTACTCACTGTTTCTGTGATACATTCAGCAATATGCATGCTTATAAGATTAGCCAAAAAGTATAGATTTAAATTAAAATTAAGGGTAGAGTCTTTTAGATACTGAATCTTCTTTCCTCTGTGTGTGTACACAAATAAGCGTATATAATGTATATATACATATCATATTTTAGAGACAAAACTTTACAGCTATCAGAGTTTTAATATCACATGATATATGTATGAGCATATTCACATTAGGGAAAAGATAGATGTGCTTAAATGGGCAATTATAAGAATATTTAGGCCTAACTTTCCTAAAAATCTGAGGTTTATTTTATTTCTCTTCATTAATACTTTTCTGAATAATGAATTTGAGCAGGATTAATCTTGCTAAATTTCACTTCCTAATTTTTGAATTTGCACTATACTCTTGACTGGTTAGGTATCTTTTTGCTTTGATAAACTTTTGTAAATTTCTAAATTATTAGAATTGTACTTATTTTTTTAACTGACATAAAATTCCAGATACAAATATTAAAACCTCAGTCACTGCTGCTGCTAGTGATCAAGAATTTCATCCCTATTTTTTTCTTATTTCACCATCTATAATAATTGACAAATCATTTTTATAGATAAAAGTTTTGTTTAGATGAACAAAATATTTCTAGTATTATTTTTTTATTTCTAAATGAGAGTCATTACTACTCATTTAATCACTGTGATTTTAATCAGTAAATTACTAGGCGTTTTTTCCCTCTTTCCCTGATGCTGTGTCTCTATTGTGGGGTTTGTATCTATATTTAATCTCTATATTCAAGAGAGAGGGCAAAATGCCAAATTCAAAGGTGAAAGCTTTAACTAGGCATCAATAAATTTATAGAAACTGAAATTAAAGTGTAGCATTGAATATAGTTAGGTCTGGCACAATTAAATGAACACAGTTTGTCTTCTATGATAAATCAGAGTTGGTTTTAATAATGAAATATTTTTTACCAGTTGAGATAAAGCTGTAAAGTTTTTATGTATCTGTCATCTTATATAAATAGTCTTTGGAAGATGCTTATTACTTTTTGGGTAGGCCCTTGTTTATACTTTACTATTCCACTATCTTTCCAGGATGAAGAGTCTTTGAACTAAAAGTATATTGCATTTTGGATAGAGTGAAACTAAATGTGATTTTTTTTTTTAATCCCATACACAAGTACACATTCTTGCAGATTTAATTGGCAAACCTATATTAGATTATTTAGCAAAAGAGGAATCATTATTCTTTATCCTTTTATAGTAAAACCTCTCACTAATTCAGAATTTATGATACTTCAGATGCAGTATTTGTGATTTTTTTTTGAGTAAAAATTCAAAATAACTTCTTCCTCTGAATTTTCAGGGCCATACTTTTAAGGGGAAACCTGTCTAAAATCACTAGCTTTTCAAACCAAGGGCTCAAGAAATGAAGGATTCCTTCAGCGTGCCTTCAGCCTCTGGGTCCAGCAATTAATTCTTGTATGTTAAAGGACTTTCATGTTTATGGTACATTTTTATGTAATATAGGCCTATTTTGAATTATAATGTAGGTAACCACATTTTATTTATTGTAGCATTTAGTTTAATCTATAATCTGTTCTGCTTGAAGGTAATAAAACAATTTTTATTTAAATGTTCTGTAATTAAGACCTTTCCAGTAAGTCATATATGCCATGTGTTATTCCGAATTAGTGAGGTTTTACTGTCCTAGTGTTGTAAAGAGTTTAAAGCTTTTTAAAATGCTAAAGTCATTTAGTTATAGAAATGGAACTCGTAATTTAGGCCAGTTTTGTCTTACCTTGGATATTACTAAGATTAGAAATATTAGAGTAAGGAAAGTGTACATGAACATGAAATGATATTATTCTGTTTAGTATTCTAAAATGGGCAGTGAAAATACAGAATTATCTTAAAATGTGTGTCTGTAGATCCACACGTGTATCTGCATATTATAGACACTTACTTAGATTTACTGTATCACAAAGCAATTAACTTAGGCTAGCTGACCTGAAATTCTTTTCAGATTTACATTTATTCCATGTGTAAGGAATTTGAATCTTGATGATATAGAAGTCATATTAGTTCATCTGTAGTATTAGGCTAGGAAAGTTCAGTTACTTTTCTTATTTACACATTCCAGAGAAAGTTGTTATGTTCTGGAATGTGTTTTTAAATTTTATAGTTAAAATGCTAAAATATTTAAAGTTAATGTAGAAACCAGGGGGGAGGGAGGGTCTTAAAGCAAGTTTATGGTAGGGAATTTAAGAAGAAGGGAAGAAAGAAGGAATAAAAGCAGAGGGTCTGGTTGAGAGTTGGGGTTGGGGGCCAGAAGAAATCCACAAAGCAGACTGGCTGAGGGTCAAGGTGGGACAGATAAAATGATTGACAGGAAACCATTTAACTACAATAATTGGATGAAACTATTTGATCTTTATAAATTTTTTAAGGTTCAACTGAGTTTAGCAATACTGGTGGACAGAGTAGTCTTCCTAAGATGTGTTTGGGAAATCTAAGTGATTTGCAAGTCAGCTAGAATTTTTTTTTTTTTTTAATGACTAGCACTAACAGTATCACTAAATTTAAAACAGTTGTTAAATGACTTTGCATGCAGTTATTTTTTATACAAACTAAAATTTCCCATATAAACTTTTACATGTAGAATTTTGTTATTTCTATAACTCAATGACCCATTTACATCACATAACTGATTAGATTAAAAGGCTTTATCTGTAACCAGGCCTTATCTGTGTTTTTACTGATTTAGTAGTATTTTGCCAACAGAAATATATAGGTTATATTTTCAAAATTGGCTTCTTTGCAGGTAGATTCTTGATCTATCACTTCTAACAGCTACAGATCCTTCTCGCTTGTTCCTTTTAACATTTTCTCCTGTTTTTCCATAGTAAACTGATTTAAAATTTTATTTTGAAGATGAGTCATGGCTTAATTACAAATTATAACACTTGCAGATGGAAGTGGAGAACGAGGAGAAAAGGATGCAAGCAAAATCACAACATACCCTCCAGGCTCCGTGCGATTTGACTGTGAGCTCCGGGCAGTACAAGTCAGCTGTGGATTTCACCACTCAGGTAGCAGCTGGAACTTTAGGGTATAACTGCATTTTTACAATTGTGTTGAATAGCCTGTTTGTTTAGTTTAGACAAATGTAGCCTGTTAACCGTGTGTCAAAGCTATAGCGTCTCTCAGATTTATGAAAGCATATTTATTAGACAATCCTTTTTAAATCTGTGGAATGATTGTCTAGAGATCTGACTTCTTATTTGTCTTCTGATGGACTGATTTTATAATTCAGTCATGAAATTCCTGAAGATAATTTTAAACTATAATTTTCTAATTTTTTTATAAGCTGTACATAAGCTTTGTTACTGTTCAGTGGGAAATGTGCATCCATAAATTACTTTATTGAGAGCTTTTTAAAACATAATTTTAAAACTATTTTGTACCAGTACAGTGTATTAATTTTATAAATGTAAAATTTTATCTGTTGTTAAAGCATTTGCAAAAACCATACATCTTACTTCAGCTTTATTATGCAATATTTATAAGAAAATATCAATTTTTAAATTAGAAAACTTTTTTTAAATGTAGAAAGTATTTCAGTTCCTACTAAATCATTAGTATTTGGGTTATATAGCTTAAGTTGTACTATTCAACCTTTATAAAAATAAAAAATTCTTTCTTTGTTGTTCAATATATTTCCTTATTTGGTAAGATATTGACAGATTGACATTGAAAGATATTAAAGTTCTGACAGACATACTGATGTTGTACATAATTGTGCAGAGCTCAGACCCTCTACATATATGTAATTATCCTAGATAGGAGAGAGTATTTTGTATGTAGTTACTCATTATAAAAAGACTTAACAGTTGACTCAGACCACTGTTTTATTAAATGTTAGTGTTATTAAATGGCATTTATAAGTTTAAAGTGTATGTTTTAAAAACATTATGTATTTTTATAACAACAAAAATATTTTACAGAACTAAAATTATATTGTTTCTCATTAAATATAAATGTCTTTGCTTCTATTGCCTATTCTTAATGGCTCTACAAATTTTTAAAATTTTAAAAATAGTGAAACTTGAACTGCTTTCAGTATACTTGTGATAGAAATATAAAATGCGTATAATGAAAAAATAAAGCTCTGAAATTTGATTTCAGTGGTTTTAATGGAAAATGGCGACGTCTACACATTTGGGTACGGGCAACATGGGCAGCTCGGACATGGAGATGTCAATTCCAGGTACTTTAACATCTTGTGTGAAAGTGTTTTTTTTTCCTTCCTTTCTTTCCTTTTTTCTTTGTAAATATT
Source organism: Bos javanicus (assembly GCF_032452875.1). Lineage (NCBI taxonomy): Eukaryota > Metazoa > Chordata > Mammalia > Artiodactyla > Bovidae > Bos > Bos javanicus. The sequence continues at coordinate 52,326,669 of NC_083879.1, read as the reverse complement.
TATTTCTACACTTGATATAGTATTTATACCACTGTTTTGGAAAGCGTGGCCTGTAAATTATTGGTGGTTCTTGATTTTGTGCGGACAAATGATTTTATGTTTTAGGAGAAAAGTTGATTTACATTTTATACATTTAAAATGTAAGAGCGATTATGATTATCAGGAAATCACACTATATTCTTCAGATTTAATATCTTCTTAAAGGCTGTTCATGGCAGTAGAAAAGACAGTGACTATTCCCAAATTGCATTGTAATAAATCAGCAAAGGATATATTCATATTCCTTGATGTTATCTATTTTTAAATTTTAGTCTAATATTAACATGATGTCATCAAAGTTTTTGAATAATTTTCAAACAAAATGGTCACTCAGAGAAACTGTTTTGAGTTATCTAGAATAGTGAAGAACTAATTGTGGTAGAGACTATTGGACATATTTTATTATTCATTCTTCCCTACCTCATTTGGTAATAAGGTTTGAGTTGATGACATAACCATGAAACTAAAGGCTTCATTTTCCCGCCTCCATTGCAGCAAGGTATGGCCATGTGAACTACAGTGCTGTGTGCCGTTCTGGGTCACTGTTAAAGGGAGGGGGGGATACTTTTCCATTTCTCTGTCTCCCCTCCCTGCTTGCTGCCTGGAGTCCATGCCTGGTAATGGGAGTTGGAGAAGTCATCACAGCAGTCCTAAGTTAGAAACTGTGTATTGAGAATGGCAGAGCCACAAGATAGAAACAGTCTGGGTCCCTGACACCATGGAATGTCTACAACAGCTCCTTATACTTGGGTGCTTACCTGAGAGAGAAGTTCTATTTGTTTAAGTCCTGGTTTCTTGACTTTCATCACAGCAGCTGAGTCCATATCTGCTTAATCCAATGAGAGTGCTTTGGGTTAGAAGTATAGAAAATTCATCTTTATTAGCTCACGTCTTCCAAGAAGATGCTAAAGCAGGATTAGATGTACAGAGGGTTTATTGATAGCAAACTGCTGTGAAAGGGAAGAGAACAGGAATCAGCCTGAGGTAGGTCTGACCCCTGTGAAAGGAAAGAGGGAAGAAGAATGGGACAGGAAGAGTTAGGTTATGACTGAGTTTTAGCCAGGCCAGTGGGGTGTCCTCAAGCCAAGGTGACTTTTGGAAGAGTTCGACATTGGGCAGGACAGGCCAGCTTTCATCCTTCACAGCTCAGTCACAAGCTGGTAGCTTCCCAGGGGAAGAATGGCCTCATGGACCCAAGGAAACATCGCCTGTCAGTCACTTGTCCCCCTGCAGCAGGTGGTCTTCAGGATCTGAATGGCCCCCATGTGTGGCTGCCCATCACTGATACCAGGTTTATTTGTAAGTCTGGGAGATACAGGGCTGTTTCAGGCTAGACATGACTCACCAATCCAGTCTGCCACAGAACCTCCTTTCTTTTTGTCTCTCTGCTCTTGCCTAATTCTTCCATGTATTCATAAGGTACCTGCCAGAATCAATTGGAACTGCATGATTTCTCACTCACATACACTGAGTCACTCCAGTCATTAAATAAAATCCAGAATTTTTACTTTATTCTGAAATGACTGCATTACTGTGGCAGGGATGATACCATTTACATAGTAAAGACCAGTGATCCTTAATCCTGGCTGCACAGTGGAGTTGCTTGGGGGACTTTAAAAATACTACACCTGGATTCTAAGTCTAGAATTTTTAAGAGGCATTTGTGGAGAGGTGGGCATTCGGAGTGGGAGATGGTGGCCACAAGGGTTGGATAGAATGCTAGCATCACTTTTTCCTTAAAAGCTCTCGATGCTCTAGTGTGCCTCCGGGATTAAGGAAACACTGTCCATCCTAGAGGGCACGGTCAGACCTATGTGCAGTGCAGCGCACACAAAATGAGGATGAAAGGAATGTCCTTAGTTGCTTTGATGAATGCTGTTAGTAATGCAAAGAGATGATTGAGGTATCATTGAGTTCAGCTTCTCACTAAAAACACAAGTGAAGCATACATTTGATACTTGTTAAGACATTTATAAAACCAGCACAATCTTAGTGACAAGTATTGTGCTTGGAAAGAGCAAAAAGTTTTTAACAGAATTACTTTACCAAATGTCACTGGATATGGCATTTATATATTGGGCATTGGATATCACAGAGTATCAGTGGTTTTGCAGGGTTGAGCAGTTATGTTAACAGGCTTTAGAAGGCAGCAGATATTTTGTTTCACAGGTTAATGACCATCAGTCTTGCGGAGACTGAGACAGGGCTTGTAATATGTTGGGAGAAGAATTTGGAAGCTTTTTGTTCTGTTTCTCACAGAAGATTCATGACCCAGAAGAAGATTTATTATTATTACCATCATCATCATCATTTTTGCACTGTTACTTAGCTGGCAGTTATTTTGTGAGTCATGACATAACCTGGGAAAGGTGCTTTACAGTTAGACATGAGAGAGCAATCAGTCATGTGTGCAGCAAGGGGACACGTCTTCACAAATCAGACTTTGTACTTGGATGTCATTCCACAGAAAAGAGTTAACAGATAGCTGTGTTTCCTGGTCCTGACTGAGTGGGAGGGAAGTAGTGAAAATCATATCTATGATTAAATTGCAACCCTCAGGTGACTGTGCTGTGTGAAGAATGAACAGAATAAGTGCAAGACTCTGCCACCCCTCCTTGAGGTTTAATTGTTTATGAAAGGGAAGGACCTCACGTCAGCTTTTCAAATGAAGAGGGTACCTAAAAACATTGCCTTCTGGTCCTGATTATCACCCACCGAGCACCATACCTTGCCTTGCAGTGACTTGCTCAGGCGACAGTATCTTAGCAATATGCTAAGTATTTTTAATAGTTTGACTATATCTTCATGAACTAGGATAGCTTTTAATGTTGAAGTTTAAATAATTAGGGTTTTTTAAGGAGATTAAACTCTGGTGGGATTTGTCTTAACTGCCCAAAGTTGTTCTTTCCCAACATGTAAATTTTCACTCCTGGTTCTGTTGATTGAGTTGTCACTGGAAGGCTGATTCCATGCGCTGTGGGGAGTGTCAAGCTGGGGCATGCAATGAAATATGGCCTAAAAGTTGTACCTGGTGGATTAAACGAAAAGCAGTCAAAACCATATGTGCTGTAAACGTTCTAGTTACTCTGTTTGTCTGGATCTGTGTGGGGTTTGGAAGGCAGGAGTCAGGAACTGTTACAGATTCCAAAAGGAGTTGGCCATGTGTATGGAGGGAACAACGCCTCAATAGTATACCTATTAACTAACTTACACAAAGCAAAACATTTATAAATATTTTGTTGAAAGAGAGTTGGAAGGTGTTTTTTTTTAAAGTTTCTTGTAATCAAGTGTTTTTAACTGAAATTTATTGTATAGCACACATTAGTAATGTGTGATGAATGTAAGATAAATATTGTAGTGTGCATGTGCTGAAGGTAGAAACACGTTATTGGTGTTCTCTTTATTTCATGTGTTATCCTGCCAGAATCACCGAGCCTGGTTTTGTCACTTGGTGCCAGTGTGACCTTGGCCAAATTAGTTAACTGTTTTGTGGCTCAGTTTCTTCCTCTTAAATGGGAATAGATATTTCTCTCAGAAGGTTGTTGTGAGAATACAGGGAGATAATACGTGGTGTTTTCTTAGCACAAGCGCCTAGCTCATAGTAAATGCTCAATAAATGTTGGCTGTTACTGTTGCTGGTTTTAAAAGGGATTGTCGAAAAGCTTCTGAGGATTTTTATGCATTCACTCATGACTCAGCCCTCTTTTTTGTTTTTTTTTATAATCTTCAGTATACTTCTAAATCTCTGAATTACAAATTCTTTTACAATTTTCTGTAAACTTAAACCTGGATGTTGGGAAAGAGACTGTATAGTTTAGATGCCTTTATTCTTTTTTTTTTCCAGTAGAATCTTGATACTTCTAATGTTTTTGAGTTTCATCTTTTCCTTGCTTTAATAAATCCTCCTTCTGTGTTAGTATGCTGCACATCATGGTGTCTGGAACCATTTAGACGAGGTTTAGGTCTTTGTTTCATCTCTTACCAACTAGGTAACTGTAATTTACTAAGCCTTAGTTTAAATAATCCCATAGGATTGTTAAAGAATTAATATAGTGTCTGCAAAATGCCTGGTATGCATACACATAACAGACGTAATTTTTGTTTCCAGTTCTTCCTCTGTTTACCAAATAATTTAATAAATGGACTCTAGTATCATGAAAGAGTTTATTAGAAGAAATGCCACCAACTTTGGGAAAATCCTTTTTAAAGCACATCAGATGTATACATAGAATTATTTTGATAATCAGTGATATATTTTATATGAAAATGCCACATAAACTGCAAATAGATCAACAGTTACAGGAACTTTCCCAATAATTCTTTGTTTGAATCAAACCGGACATTTCTGTGAGGGCTTTGGTGGTGGTTTAGTTGCTCAGTCATGTCCGACTCCAGCAGCCTTGTGCACTGTTGCCTGCCAGCCTCCTCTGTCCGTGAGATTTCCCAGGCAGGAATTCCACAGTGGGTTGCCATTTCCTTCTCCAGAGGATCTTCCCAACCCAGGGATAGAACCCAAGTCTCCTGCACTGTAGGTGGTCTCCTGCATTAAGGGCAGATTCTTTACTGACAGCCACCAGGGAAGCCCTATAGTTCACCACACAGTCCTTTGGCATGGTAATTGATTATTGTGAAAGCTCCTGGTACCTCAGATTTGAGAACAACTCAGTCTAGCCATTCTATTGTGTCCTCAGGTAGAAACGACTACTCCTTGGAGGCAGAGCCATTCTGCTTTCCTCCGCTTTTGTTACTACACATCTTGCTGTTAGTCCCCGCCTGCCATTCTTTGAAAATGTAGTTTTCACAGTGTTTTCCCAGTCTGAGTCCTACCATGCTCCTGAATGGTCCTGTACAATACAGTCACCTTGACACCTTAGTTAGATCTAGTGAACCTTACTTCCGTATTCATGGAGGTCATTCCCAGGACCCACAATGGATAGCTTTAACTCTGAATATTTCATTTTAAACAACACATAATCTGATGACAAATTTTTCTTCTGTTACTTAGCATTGCTTTACTTGGTGTTTGATTGTATCAGTACTCATTCTCTGCAGCCCTCTACTTTTTTTTTAGTCTCTAGTATCACTTAACAGCCGAAGTCTGAGATTGTCACTTATCTTCTTCACCCTTACCCTTACCAGTATCCTCAGTTTTCTCACCCTCGTGATCTTGATGCTAAGGTGTGACAAAATTTCAAGCATGAATCAGTCTACTTATATTTTCTGTGTCTAGCTTGGACTTCTGGAAGAAAAGGAAATCACTGTACTTAAACAGATTGTTATGATTTATAGATTCAGTCAGTCCTTCTGCAGTAGGCAGTGATCCCCCTGTTTTCTAGTTTTGAGCTATTTGATTTAAGCCCTTTCGAGAATGTGATGAAGGATATGGGCTGTCTCTTCAGAAAAACAGACATAAGGATATACACTTAAAAGTTGGCTTATAAAATTAAAAGTTTCACAAATCTCTTGAAGCTTACTCTTAGAATTCCTGTAAGTCAGTTGGATCTGGGTTAAAAACTTCTGGTCTAGGTTTCTCTTTCTTCCATTCACCATGATACCCTTTGCATAATCTTCAAATCTTCTCACTCATTTCTTCTTGCTCTTAGCCCTTGACCTCTATTCCTGTCACAGCAAAAATGAAAACATTAGATGGGGAGTTCTTCAGCCCAGCGACTCTACAAACCTGCCTGCGTCCATACTTCCTCTTCGCTCCTTCTTCACATTACACTAAAAGGGGGCCTGCTCGTGTCCCCACCCTGAGGCCTTTCTGCCTTTTCCTTGGGGATCTGATTCTGTTTCTTGTCTCCTCTCTGAACCGTATGCCCTGTCTTTACTCTCTCTTTCAACTTATGCAAGTTCTTAAAAAGGACAGAGCTTCCCCTTCAGCTCTTTTTCCCTCTAGCTGTTGGTTCCCATTCCTGCTGAGATTTTGAAGGGATTTTGTGTATTCTCTGACCCCTCTGTGGGTGCCTCCTTTGCTGCATAGTGTCTCACCTACCTCTACCAAAGACTTCCTTCTTGCAAAATTGAGTGGTCATTTGTCTCTGGCTCTGAGGCATTCAGCGTGTACAGTATTTCTCTTTTCTTGAAATGACTCTCTCCACAGCACATTTTCCCAGAGTTCATTCTTTGTTATGTCCTAGATTTCTGTGAGCTCTTCTTCCTTTGTTCCTACCTAAATTATAGAAGAAACTTGCAGTGAAAACTATCTCTTTTCTCTCCTTGTCTTCCTAGATCTTATTCTCTGTCTTAAGTGAATGTTGCTACCATCTACCTGTTACTTAAGCAGAAAATCTTCTTTGCACCACCCACCCCCACCTCCATCAGCCATTTCCAGAGTCTAGTCAGTTCTGTTCCTTACAGAGCTGTCGAAACATTCCTTTCAGTTCACACTGTTCCTAGCTCAGGTCTTCACTATAACTCATCCAGATTATTGCAACATTTTAACTAGGTTTCCAGCTGCTAGTCTTGCCTCTTCCCAATTCATTTTTCATTGCAGCCTGAATAACCATTTAAAAATACATGTAATTTTAAAAATTTTAAAGTGTTACAGCATCTCAAAAACAGAGCTCTCCTATTATGTGTGGACTTTTTCTACAGTGATGATTATTCTTATACATAATGATTATTGAAAGTGGTTAATAAAGGATAAATAAGGTGATATAAGGGTGATTATAAGAACAGATATGACAAACCCAAGGATGCCATCTGTCATAATAGTTACCGTTTATTAATTACTAACTGTGTACCAATCACTGAGCCAAGCACTTGGCATATATGAGCTTCTTTTTTGTACATAGGAACCCTATGGGGTAAACACAGTTTAGTTTTATCTCCATGTAAAAGAAGAGAAAACTGAAATACAAGAAGGATGAGTAACTTGTTGAGAGTCATGGTATGTTGCTGCTGCGTGGTGGAGCCGGGACTCACACCCAGGCAGTCTGCTTTAGGGTCTGAGCCTGCAGCCACTGCTGTGGTGCCTCTCATGATATGGTGTTCTGACTCATGAGATACTCTGTATGCTAAAATCTAAAATTAAAGTGCAGTGGAAAAAGATAGAAAAGAAGATGACAAGTTAATTGACAATTCAGTGGGAAAAGGGTAAAAAGGAAGACATAAAACTGTTTTGTGTGGTCCTTGGATTGTATTCCGGGTAAATCAATGCATGATTTTTGTTTTATTTAACAAATATTTGTAGAGCTGTCTGACTTACCATTCACTTTATAAGTTAACATTTTTTTTTTCTTTTAAAACAAACGTAGGTATACTCTTTCAGAAAAAATAATAATTCTTTGTCCATAGAGTAGTAGTAAATTCAGGAAATCTTTTTATGAATCTCCATCATGTCAGTGATTATGTCTTTCTCATCTTTGTATACCTAATATGAAGACTGGAGATAGGCGTAATATAGTACCGAAGTAAGTGTTTGATGAATATTCTTATTAGTGCCTTTTATCTCTTCTATTTTTTTATTGCATTGTTTATTGATCTTTATTTCAGTTGGGTCTTGAGAGAAATTGACTAAATTTTTTTTTTTTTTTTAACCTAGGGGATGTCCCACTCTTGTTCAAGCATTGCCAGGCCCTAGCACACAAGTTACCGCAGGCAGTAACCACACGGCAGCGCTTTTAATGGATGGACAGGTCTTCACATTCGGAAGCTTTTCTGTAAGGAACTTTTTAAGCATTGATAATGTTGCATTGTACCATTGCCTTGCAATTTGTCTACATTAGCTATTCTTTCTGGTTTCGGTGAAATTCTTGTATTATTATTGCACATGCATATTTCCTGTCTCCATATCCAACGTACACAAAACTGGAAAGAACTTTGCTTTGAAATTAGTTTCTTCTCCAGTGTAGCATTAGAATTTATTAAATTTAACAGCTGTGTTAGATTTGGACATGTTTTATTCCAAATCAGAGTCTATTAAGCATTCAGTAGAGCTTATTTCTGTCATTGAAAGCTTCTTTCCCAACTAGCTTGTAAAGAATCATTTTTTTTCTTGTGGAATTATTTCTATTTTAGAACTTTTTAAAGGCCCAGTTTTCTTGTTAGATTTTTTTAGAATTATAGTTTACTTTTTCCTCTTCCTCTCAACTTCTGTCTGGCCTGTTTGTTTTGCTCTTTCTCTTTTTTCAAAACTAGAAAATAATCTTGAGAATTTTATATAGTTTGGGCATAGGAGAAGTCAAGGAAAAGCTTAATAATACTGTGCTAATAAACCTATACCATCTGTGATATTGGTAACTCTTCAGAACTCTATAACCTAAGTCTCTGGAATGCAGTTTGCAACTCTTGATTTTTTTTTTTTTTTAATGTAAATCTGAACTTTAAAAATCTATTATTTGGAAGTGATTTTAAGCTTATAGAAAGATTGTCAAAAATAAGAGTAATGTATAAAATGCCCGTATACTCTTGAATCAGCTTCACCTGTTGGTAGCATTTTGATCTGTTTGCTTTACTGTTTGTATACTCATGCTCTCATTCTCTCTCGCACACTCTGTATGTGTGTGTGTGTAAAACTTTTTTTTTTCTTGAGTCCTTTAAGAATAACTTGTATGCATCATGATCCTTTACTCTTAAATAGTTTTGTGTTTTGTCAGTTGATCTGGTAATTCCTTTTTGACACTTTTTTCCCGTCTCCAATCTAGGATCAGGCTTTGTATTTATTTCTTGTGACTCTTTAGTCTCCTTTAGTCTGTTACCATTTTCACACCTTTTCTGTGTTGTTTATGACATTGACATTTTTGAAGAATGTGGTACTTTTTTTTTTTTTTTCCCAGGAAGACGTTCCTCATTTTTGTTTGTCTAATACTTCCTCGGGCTTAGATGCAGGTGGTGCATTCCAGACCAAAACAGCATATGAGTGGTGTCGAGTCCTTCTCAGGGCGTCACAGCCACCTGGGGGCACAGAAGGCCCGCCTGCCCCTCACTGGTGATGGAAGTTTTGATCACCTACAGGATTTTGTTTGATATCACTACTGCATAGTTAGAATTTTTTCCCTTAAAACTAATAAGCAGTCTTTGAATTGACACTGTTACGTTTTAAGATACCTGCTTCCAAATTTCCCTCTAGATTTAGCATCTGTTGATTCTTCTTGCCTGAACCAGTCTTTACTATAGTGGTTGCAAAAATGATGATTTCTCCAACCACAGCACCCCCTCACATTCACCTATCAGCCCTTTGGGTTTTAGTGTAAGCAGAAGTCCGTTTAATATTTGTTTGTCATCTTATTATTGGTATAGACATGCATATTTCTTTTTTATTCATTACTGTACTCAGTTTATCATTCGAATGTTTAGATTGGCTCAGATTTCACCAGTGGGAGATCCTTCATGCCGGCTTCCGTGTTCCGATAACATGCCTCTTTTATTTATTCTTTTTTTTAGTACTACCTTACTTCCTGGCGTAACAAGTTGTTCCAGGCTTATCTGTTTGAGTCCTAGAATCAGCTATTGCTCTGAAAACCGAGGTTGCTTTTAGCGGGGAGCACTACCGGACAGCAGCCGGGCACTAGGTGCACTCACTGCATCGCCAGTGCTCGTGTCTGTGCATACAGACATACGTCTGTATGTGTATTCTAGAAATCAGAAGTCCACACTGGTACCTCTGGCCCATTTCCCTAGGATTCTTTCTTACCTTGCCCCATTTCATATTTATGTCCCTTCTTCCTGGCTCCCAACAATATCAGTGTATTTATTTCTCATTTACTTAGTCCTAAAATATGTCTAAAATAGTTTTATATTTGCTTTTCCCACAGTACTGTAAAAACAAACTCACTAAAAAGAGTTCAGCATTTGTCACTCTTGCTCCTACCCCACCCCGCTACCCCGCCCCACCTTGTCCTACCCCAGGACTGAGAGTATACAGTCAAATACTGTGTTCATGAGGTACTGTGTTCTTAAGTTACTGTGTTCATAAGATACTTGGTTCTTTCTCCCCATACCCTTTCAGTGGGGTTATGTTATTCTTTTGCAATAGAGTTGGGTTCGTTTGTTTTCCTTTTCTATTTCTTTCAACTTTATTTAATGTGGATGAAAGTAGGTAGAGCTAGTAGATTCTTTGTGAAAAGTGACAACAGTCAAGGATCACCTTCCTTCCCTTGTTCCTGAAAACAGGACCTTTTACCTGGTCCCTTTTGTCTCACCCTATCCTGGGACAGGGGTTCATCTCCTTAGAGTGAGTAAGATCTGATCTCAGGGACGGGGAGAAGGGGGGTGACCTTTAGGCATGGAGATAACTTAGCCTTGAACGATGAGTGAGGCTCCCCAGGAATGCCCAAGGTATGGCAGAAAAGAGATGGATGAAAGGAGTGTCGCTGAGTCAGATTCCTCCTCTGCCTCTCGTAACTGTCTTCCCAGCCTTTCTAGAGGTCATTGGTTTAATTGCTGACCTCTAGCGTGTCCTCCCAACTTGGAGCTCTGAGACTTCCATGGAGAGTGGTCTGTGATCCAGTGCACCATTTCAGTTTGCTTTTAAGTTTAAGGATCCCTCCTCACACATCTTTAGATGTAGTTTTAGTTTTTGAATGTGTAGAACTTAACATGTTTCCACAAGATAAGTTGTGAAAAAATGGTGTTCTCACTCTAGTGTATTCCCTCCCTCATCTCTGGCACCCTACTCCCCTTCACACCATGCTTGTTGGTTATGAAGATCATTGTTTTCCAGTTTCTCCTTCCTGTGTTTATTATTTTAAAGATTAATAAATAAGCACACACACTATCTGTATCTGCATTGACATAGATAAAAATATAGTATGTGTGTATATGTATATACACATATATATGTAATTATTTCTCCGTTTTTATTTTTCAAAGTGTAGCATTTTATATATACTCTTCTGTACATTGTCTTTTCACTTTACTGTATCTTCTAGAAGTCATTCCTTCTCAGTTCATAGAGATCTTCATAATTCATATTTTACATCTGCATAGTATATTGTGTGTGTGTGTGTGTGTATATACACATAGTAGTTTAATCAATTTCTTATGCTTAGACAGTTAAGTACTTTCTAATATTTTGCAACAACAGCAATGAATATTGTTAGAGGTGTATCTCTGAGATAAATTTTTTGAAGTAAGATTGTTGGGTTGAAGGCTAACACCTGGGTTGGGTTGAAGGCTAACACCTGGGTAGTTTTGTGAGATAGTTTTCCCTCTATTTTGTGTTCTCACCAGCAGTCCGTGAGAGTGCCTCTTTCTCCACGGCTTTGCTAGCAGAATGTGTTGTTTGTCATACCTTTTCATTTGTGTCAGTCTGATGGGTGAGAAATGGCCCTGCATACTTTCAAGGCTTTTTCTTGTGGCTGGTGCTCAGAACCCTCAAGTTCTTGCCATATGTAGCATTTTCACATCAAGGTTTGGGTTTTCCCCTTGGGGGAATTATTTTGTCAGCTCTTCTCTTCTGTTCTCCTTCTGAAGCCTTTTGTGCCTTGCACTCCCCGCTCAGCGCCCCCCACCCCCCGCTCCCCGCCGCCCCGTCACCCGCCCCAGCACCTCCTCCTCAGCCCTGGCCCCCCAGGGCTTGTAGAGGCAGGTGGGTGAAGAAAACTTTGGTTTTTTCCTCTGGTTTCAGGTAACTTAAAAGTTGTAAGATCCACTATTTCCTAATACTGCTGAAGGCTTGAATCACGTGTGGTTTTCTTTGCTCTGTGTTGGTTTTATGTTGTTTTGGAAGGAATGTGAATGGTAATACTTAGAATCAGACAGTCATTATTGTCCCCTAGCCCCAGAAGCCCTAGGTGTGAACCTCTGTGTGTTTAAATATGGCTTATCTATAACCATGTTTTGAATCCCATGGGGCTGTCCTGGCACCTGCCATATTTTTAGACTGCTTTTCTTCGAATTAGTTGGTTGACAGTAGGGGAATAGATATTTATGTCAGGAGTCAATGAAAAATATAATTTCTTTTCCTCCAGAAGTATAATAAATATCTCAATATGATGGACACGTTTCTTATGCTGCTGTTTTGTCAAAAATAAGGATAGACTTTGAAAGAAGCTGAGCATAAACATTGAAATTTCTTGGCTTCTTCTCTGATCATGTGCTGCTTCTCTGATCATGAGCCTCTGTTCATTCCACCCAGAGATTGAAGCTCTATTGCTTTTGCAGTTTGTGGCTCTGTTTTCTTGGTGTGGTGTTGAAGGCATGGTAGGACTCTTTAGAAACCTCGTAGTTGGGAGAGAATTCAGCCACAGCATTTGCAGTGCTCCAGGCTCCCTGGGTCTTTGGCGGGGGCAGGGGGGGTGGTTTGCTGTGGTTTCTCATTCTCATTACTTGTAGTGAACCCTGGCTGCTATGGTGCAGCACTGTCTGCCATCCAGGGGGCGTTGGAAAGGGTAATGCTAACAGAGAGAGAGTGTCAGAGACAGCTTCTGAGCTGGGGGGTAGATGGATATTTACCAGTCCAACATTCACGTTCATTTACAGCTACCAGCTTAATATTGAGAAACTTCCCTGTTACTCTTCCCTAACCTATGGACAGCCATACTTTTAAAGTGAGTCAACAGTTACTTAAGACAGCATAATGATTCTTCTCTTTATCTTGAAACATGAATGAAGTAACTTACTAACACATGATCATGTGTGAAAAGATGTAATTTCCTAATTGTATTCACAGTTGCAGTATTCATTATTTTTTATCTTTTATCTAAAAATTTTTTCTCTTGAGTTCAATACTAACATTTTGTTGGACTGTCAACTTAAAATATCAAAGTGGTTTTTTAAATGAATGATTTGTATTACTACTTTTTAAATACATTGTATGTTTATTATACGTTTCACTTAGATGTTAAAGACAGTACAGTATTTCAGGGAGATTCCTTACGTGGAAAAATATTTCAACTTTATTATTATTTTTTAAGATATTCTTTGTGGTTTATTAATATTAAGGGGAGAATGCCTAAGAATAATAGAAATTACTTCTTTATCCAAGTTTGGTCCAAATTTCATGTGAATTTCATTTATTTAAAGAAAGAAACAGCCAACAATTGATGAAGAATAATGTCTCAGAGCTATTTTTGTCTAATGTTTCTTTAACTTTATGGAAAATTATAAATTATTTAGTCATGTTGTTAATGTGATTTATTTAATCTTTTAGAAAGGACAACTGGGCAGACCAATTTTGGATGTGCCATATTGGAATGCAAAACCAGCTCCCATGCCTAACATTGGATCAAAATACGGAAGAAAAGCTACCTGGATAGGTGCAAGTGGGGACCAGACTTTCCTACGAATTGATGAAGCGCTTATTAATTCTCATGTGCTTGCTACATCAGAAATTTTTGCCAGTAAACACATTATAGGTAATACCCCCCCCCCCAAAACAAATCTCCCTTTGAAAGATCCTTGAAAGCAAATGGTTCATCTTTCCCTATTATGACATATTGTCCTGTAGCTTTTTGTTTTCTTTCTGTTTGAAGAAGTTTAAAAGAAGCTTTTAAGTGTCTGTGTTTATATGTATGTATGCACTGAAAGAATGGAATTATTAGGAGACCAGTTTATAAACTAGAGAGTGTTGGAAATATGAGCCTAATTGTATGGTATAAAACCTGTATTAGAGGGAGTTTTCTGTATTGGTTCTTGATAAATAAATGATAGAATTTTGCTATGGAAGATTACATAAATCAGACTTTAAAGTTTCATTGAGACCAAGGTGTTAATTTATACTTGTGTCTATGATATCATGAATAATTATATAATAGGGTGGTCTAGTATGGAAATTAAGAGCATGTGTTGTGGATTTAGACAGCCTGAGGTTTTAGTCCACATTCTGCTATTTAAAGGTTTTTAGTTACCTAACCCCTAAGTCTTAGTTCAGTTTCTTCATCTATTAAGTGGAGATAGTAATAATACTTAGCTTACAGGAAATGCTTATAAATTGGGGGAATATGAAAAGGTAGTGCATCTTTAAAATACATAATTTTTTTTCCCCAAGGCTTGGTACCTGCTTCTATATCAGAGCCTCCTCCATTTAAGTGTCTTCTGATAAATAAAGTGGATGGGAGCTGTAAAACTTTTAATGACTCTGAACAAGAGGACCTGCAAGGATTTGGTGTGTGTCTTGATCCTGTGTATGATGTCATTTGGAGGTAAGCGTCTCCATTTTTAAAACAGAGTAATAAGTATGTTTTGATCAAATTATACTTTCGTGGAATATGAAAGCCATGTACAGGCAGACTTTTCATCGATGAGAACTCTCTTGTTCAACTGTTAGCTACACTACTATCGCAGCGCCTCTCTGGGACCTCTCCAGTATAGTGCAGCAGTTAAAAGCATGCACTCTGAGCCAGACTGCCTAGGTTTATCCCACTTGCACACTTTGCTTTCTTTGTCACTGTGGAGAGGTTACTTTGACTATGCGTGCCTTACTTTTCTCATTTATAAAATAGGGATAATAATGGGATTTCATAGGCTATCATGAGAATTGAAGAACTTAGGGCAGAGGCACGTAGTAAAGTGCTATGAAGACTCTGTCACTGTCATTACCATAAGCAGTTTCATGTTCAAGAGTTCTCTTGTTCATTATTTTTAGTCTGTCAGCAGTCTTATCTGTATTATACAGAATTCACTCTGTTTCTTAGTTCTGTAAATATCTAATTATTACCAACTGTGTAGATGAAATTATGCCAAAGACAGTACAGAATAAATAAAACCAATGAACCTTGCCCTTTAGGAATGTACGTAACAAAATTCCCATATCGGTAGAGAAATACACCGGTTTATCAAACTCTGGGAATTTTAAAAATGTACAGATGGATACAGGTACACAAGCAATCCAATAAATTATATTGCACTTGTTTAAAATTTACTATGGTGCTTTATATACATTAGTCAAGGAAGGAGTTATCCCAGATTTCTAGCTTTGATGACTAATAAGGGAGTCATGCCTTTACCAGAGTGGCACATCACAGGACTTTCTTTTTCTTCTCCCTTGAGCTGTTTATTCGGCCAGCCTTAGTTGGCAGGAGAAGACTTTCTCTGTCTTCTTTCTTCTGCCCATTCCGAGTTTCCTTTCTACCAGCCAGCCAGGTCTTAAAAGGCCATGTTTTCTATCAGTTGTGAGTCATGATTCCAAGTGAAGGAGTTACAGTGCTCCCAGGTTGCTGACAAGCTTATTCTCTCATTTGGGCAGTTTGTGAGGCAGCTTGGAGGCCAGAATTGAATTGAGTAGTGCTTTTAGATTCCCTAGCAGCGATATACAGGATGGATTAGGTAACAAGAGACTAGGGTGAGTAGTCTTAAAGTGATTCTTGTGATGACATGAGATCCTGTGAACCAGAATTGGAGTGATCACAGTGAAATAAATGGCAGGGATAGAGAAGCAAATGATGTAAAGATGGATTTTGTGTTCAATTATTTACTGATTAGAAGTCTGTACAAGAGACTTAGTTACCAAAGAGCGAGCTCTGGTTTGGACCCTAGGTTTAAATTGATGTTTTATTTTCCATGATCCTTATAATATGTTTTAGTTTTAAACAAAGTAATTTGCATTAATAGAATAAAATGAAAGCTGGCAGTATGGAATTTGTTTCTGGATACATTTGATAGATTAGAAATGCATTCTCTAACTGAGAAATAATGGTAGGAGTAGGTTCTAACGATATAACTAGAGTCGTTTCCCTGGAGCCTTAACAGAACTGCGACGTGTGGTACGTGGTTAGGTGAACCTTGCCTTTTCCACATATGGTGGTAGCAGGGGGACAGGTGATCTCAGATGCCTGGCCGGGTCTCTGATCATTTACTCCCTTATTCCAAAACAGAGATTAAAACATGAAGAGCAGTCTCCTCTTATGTTTCAGTAAAACAGCTGGAGGTTGGAGAGCTCCTTCATTGTGCTGACTTCTGACAGCTTTGTGTCCTCTGTGCTTTTCAGTAGGTACTTGCATTTTTCTCCATCACAGACGCTGCAGATTCAGTGTTAGCTTACTTTACTTTCCTTCCTGTCTGAGCCTGCGTCTTTTTGTATTCTTAACAATAACTTCTCCTGAATAATTAGAAACGTCATGCCTGTAAAGAGCAGATGAATGTTAGTAGCAGTTTTACTTTTCATTTCAAAATTTACAGAACTGACACACGAATCTGTGTTCCTAGTTTTTTAAAAGACAAAGCAAATATACAAACAGTAAGAATGATGTGGTCCATCTCCATATCTTTTTTTCTCCCCCATACCAAATCCCACTAACTTCCTCCGTGGGTCACAAAGTGTGGTTTATATTGTGTGATACCTTTCAAAATGCATGTCTTTTGGACCACAAGTTGCAGATTGGTAGATTATATTAAAAAGCAATAACCCAATAATATTAATGCTATTAATTATAGCAGCAGTTAATATTTTCATAGAATTTATTCTCTGCAAAGTATTATTTTTAAGTATGTGTTTAAAAATAATTCTTAATTGTGATAAAAAAAACATAAAATGTACTCTCTTAATCATTTTTAAGTGTATAATTCAGTAGTGTTAAATATAGTCACATTGTTGAACAGTAGATCTCTGGAACATTTTCACTTTGTAAAACTGAAACGTATGCAAAGAACACCTATTTCTCCCTCCCTCCCACTCCTGACAGCCATCTTTCTACTCTGTTTCTGTGCCTTTGCCTTCTTCAGATATGTAAGTGAAATTGTACACTGATTCGTTTTGTGACGAGTTTATTTCACTTAGGGTCATGTCATCAAGGTTCATCCACGTTGTAGCCTGTGACCAGATGGAGTTCTTTCTTTCTTTTTTAAATCTGGATGGTAGTTCTTTGTATGTTTCTACCACATTTACTTTATCCCCTTCACCCATCAAAGGATGTTTGGGTTGCTCCAACCTCTCTGACCTGAACCTCTTGGCTGTTGTGGATAATGCTGCTCTGAACATGAGCATACAGATATCTTGTCAGGATCCTGCTTTCAGTTCTTTTGGCTGTGTACCCAAAGTGGGACTGCTGGATTTAAGTGCTTATATATTTAGTAAGTTTGAATCATCAAATGCCACTGATTGAGAAGATCATCCTTTCTAAACTGACCTGAAATGTCAACTGTATCTAACATGAATAAGGTTTTCTAGAGGATCAGTGTTTTCTATGTAGACATCCCAGCTGTGAAAAATGAGGATTTGTTCTTCCTTCCTGTGTACTTTTGTACCTGTGCTTTAGAAACTGTGTAAAAGATTATCCATAGCAGCATTTTTTTATAGTAGAAGACTGGATGGTTTTCATATTTTGCTATCAGTAATAAAATGGACAAATAGTTGTGATACAGTCACATGAGCTAATACCCTTACAACAGTGAGATTGAGTGAATTTGCAGCCACATTGCACTGTGTAAATACAAATTGTAAGAATATTCTTTGTTTGAAGGAAGCAAGCCACAAAAGAATACACAAAGCATGTATCGTGTTCATAGACAATTCAAAACACAAAACTTAAATAATATGCTATTTTGATACAAACATGAAAAGCCGTAAAGAAAAGCAAGAAGATAATAAACTTTTGAAATTCAAGATACTTGTTCCTTTTGAAAGGAGAAGGAAAGGAATTGAGTAGGGAGGATGGCAACAGGATACTTAATAGATAAATGATAATGTTCTTTTTGCTAGTGTACATCATGTCATTCTTCATGCTTTATTTTGAAAATATTTTGTTACTGTTCTTTTGCGTTAACTCAGTAGTTGATAAAACAGCTTTTCCAAAAAAAGTTTAGAAAATAAAAGAAGTGGAGACTGCGTTTTGAGACTTTTGTTATGGAAGAGACGAAAGGAATGAGATAGTGGCAGGATGTCATTGTGGGTTCTTCGTAGTTTTTATGATGCATTGTAAGATTCAGCATCTACATTCCGAAGAACAGCATTCCGTGTCCCTTGCCCACTTTTGGTTTTGGATTATCTCTTGTTGGGCTGTGGGAGTTCCTCTCCATTATGGATACTGTTGTTTAGTCTCGTGTTTGTTTTGTGTATTTTCTTTTGACTTTACACTTTTTTTTGTGGAGTTTTGCTGTACAAAAGTTTTATATTTCTAAGTACACATTAGACTTTAAAATATACTCTTGCTGTATTTTCATGCAATAATGTGGTACGTATTGCTGTTTTGTTCAAATTTTTTATGGTAACATAAATCATTTTATATTTTTAGCTCAGATATGGAAAGTAATGAGCTACATTTTGTCCTGTTTAAGCTGGCTGTATTATTCTCTTTGTGTCATCAATTTTGCTTAATACGTTTTTAAAAAATGAAACTGTATGTTGAGGTGCTGTAATCTTTTCCTTGAAAGGTTTCGGCCAAGCACTAGAGAACTGTGGTGTTACAATGCGGTGGTTGCCGATGCCCGACTTCCTTCTGCAGCAGACATGCAGTCCCGATGTAGTATTCTGAGTCCTGAACTGGCCTTACCGACGGGCTCAAGGGCTCTTACCACCCGGTCTCATGCAGCTTTGCACATTCTAGGTAGGGTTGGTGTTTGGTGATCAACTAATTTTCGTTAATATGTCCTGAAGATTTTTTTTTAAAGAGTATTTAAATTTGTGTATCATTCTATCATGTTTGTTAAATATTAATGTGCTAGGTGCAAAATAAGTTAAATCTTCTAACTTTAAAAGGTTTCTCCTACAGAAAAAAGTACATTAGACTTACACCAACACCATGAAAGATTTATATATCCCCAAATATAAAGCAGCCCTGAATATAATTTTCCTAACAGGTAAATCTTTTAAAATAATGTTTTTTGCTTACTTTAACTACATAAACTTTAGTGAAGCAGGTTAAATATTCAAATATATAATTAGTATTTAATTTTTATGCATTATTTTAAAATAAATTCTATAAAATATATATGAATTTTATAACTACCACTTCTGTTTTTTCTTACATAACAGTTTTCCACAGCACATTGTTTACTTCTAATTAATAATTTGAGATATAGCATTTTTACAACATCTGGTAACCATTGTAAACATGTCAAACTAGCATTGATTAAATTTATCTCAGGCTACTGTGTCTTCCTCAAATAGTTCCTTAAGAATCCATCTAAAGAATCATTGATAAGGAGAAAAAAAAATCAATCTGAAGTGATTCATAGAGTTTGATAAATGACTGTAAGGACTCAAATATTAAATAAGCTCTTGCAACTTTTCAGAGAGAGTTTTGTGCGAAACATTGTCATACAGCATATATTTAAATATGATAGTTATACAAGCAGAGGATAATTTGTATTGGTTTTAAGTATCTTCCATGAAATATTGAAGCTTGGTATAAACAGCAAACATTTAGAGTTTGCTGTTTTAATTTATCACCTCTAGCATCTCGAATACTAGGGGAAGTGTTCATTCAAGCAGTTGAATTTTCGTTTGTTTGATTTTAGGTTGTCTTGATACCTTGGCAACTATGCAGGATTTAAAAATGGGTGTTGCCAGCACAGAGGAGGAAACTCAAGCAGTGATGAAGGTTTATTCCAAAGAAGATTATAGTGTAGTAAACAGGTTTGAAAGTATGTACATTTATGTTGAGGAAATACTGTCTTATAAATGAATTATATGGATGTTTAAAATGTAAATTACCATTTACGTCTTTTTAGGTCATGGAGGGGGCTGGGGCTACTCTGCTCACTCGGTGGAAGCTATACGTTTTAGTGCCGACACCGATATTTTACTTGGTGGTCTTGGTCTGTTTGGAGGTAGAGGAGAATATACTGCTAAAATTAAGGTAAGCAGTCCATTCACACTGTTGTTCTCTGTGTTTGCGGATAATCATTTTAACTTGATTTATTAATTTATAGAATGCCTCTCTAATAAAGGACCTGAGGAAACATTGCTATGATCAAATAGAGTAGTAATAAATCACTAACTCATGAAAAATTCAGAAGTCAAATTAAAAAGGAGTAAAATAAATAGAAAATGATTTTTCAATAATTTTAGGTTGAAAAAGGCATTAACAGTCAATCTCAATCTTCTGTGTACCTTTCTCTGTGCCTACTTTCTTGTAGCCATTTTAATGACAAGATACAGGGGCATTTTGATGTGGCTTTAAAATTTTTTAGCATTTATATCACCAGATGCTGTGTAAACATACATCATTACCACAGACATATGGGGACCAGGGATGAAGTGAGTAAGGGGATGGATTCCATCTGGTAGAGAGTCAAAAAACAATCAGGAGTCATAAGTTTACTGCACTATGCATGTCAGAAAGGGCTACCTGTTATGCTGAGTAAAGGATCTGCTCAGTCTTTGAAAATTCACTGATAGCTTGAATGTTCTGTTGTCACATTATCTGATTTTGCTCTTAAAGTGAAAGAGAAAACTGTCGTTTATGCCTTAACTTCAGTGTACCAGGCTTCATAAAAAATTTCTCAGTTAAATGCTACTGTAGTCTCAGTCTTTATCTTCCTTACCTCAGTCAACACAATTTAATCCAATTGAGCTTTTCTTTGATACAATTTCTTCACGTGGCTCCCAGAACACGAGGCTTCATTTTCCTCGGTCTCTTTGGCTGCTGTTCTTCGTCTCCTGATGGTTACTCATCATCTCCCTGATCTGGAAATGTTGGAGTGCCAGAACTCAAAGTCTTGGAAGTCTTTTTAAAGTCTGCTCACCCCACAGTGATCCAGCCTGATGGCTTTAAGTGTTTTTCTTTTTATCACTCTTACACTTAGTAGACCTCCGAAGTCATTTATACAACTGCCTACTCTGCATCTCCATGCGGATAGCGAACAGGTATTTGGGGTGTAACATACTCAAAACCAGGCTTCTGACATCTTCTCTAAACCTCCTGTTCTGTTGTCCTTCCCCATCCCATTTAATGGGCTCACAATAGAATTAACTTTATTATTCCAGTTGCTCAGGCCAAAAATCTTGAAGTCCTTTTGACTGCCCTTTTTCTTTCACATCCCACATTCACTCTAGCAGCAGATATTGTTGGCTGCACTTCGAAAATAAATCCAGGATCTAACTACCTCTGAAAACTGTCCCTAGTACCAGGTTGATCCAAACCCCAACCACTTGGATCAGTACAGAGTAGCCTTTACTCCGTCCTTGGTCCCTTCATTGTGTTCTCTGAGAGCAAAGTGATTCTCTTAGAATGTACACCAGAGTATGCCACTTCTCTGTTCAGATTTCTGCAGTGCTTCTTATATTAGAATAAAAACCACAGGCCTTACAAGGGCCTGAAAAACACCATCAGAAGTAACTTCCATCACCCCTCTGCCCTTATGTTATACTAGTTAATTCACCACAATCTAGCTACACTGGCTGCCTGTGTTCCTGAAACATGCTGGGCACAGTCAAACTTCAGGACCTTCACAGCTGTTACTCCCTCTGACTACAGCTCTTCATTCCCATACCTGCATGGCTCACTTTTTCTTAACCTTAAGATCTCAACTCCGTGGTGAGCCTATTTAAAACTGTACATTCCAATAGCCCCCATTTTTTTTGTTGTTTGCCTTGTGTACCCCTGTATGCCTGATTCTTACCACCCTGCTTGGCACACAGTATGTGTTCAAAATTATTTGCTGAAAATAAGCAGTGTAGCCATAGGGGCAAGTTATTAAGTACCTTTATATCATGCTGTTTACAATGAAGAGGAGGGAAACCATGGAAGACTTTTAAAGAAGTATTCTAATCAGATATGCATTTTAAAAAGACAACTATGGGTTATTAAAGAAAAGCAAAAACCTTTAACTGTGGAATATAGGTTAGAACAAGGAGAGAAAGAGAATTAGTTCGTATTGAATTCTTTCAGCTAGTAACACTGGAAACACACTGACAGTGGCATTGACAGTGTTTGGTACCAGGAATAGAATAGATACAGAACTGGTGGAGAGAGATGGAATAAAAGGGTTATCCCAGGGTTTTTTTTTTTTTTTTTTTTTTAATGGCTGTTTCAGGTCTTAGTTGTGGCTCCTGGCATCTTCATTGTGGCATGTAGGATCTTTCATTGTGGTATGAGGGCTTCTTTTTAGTTCTGGAGCCCATGGCAGGTGGGATCTTAGTTTCCTGACCAGAGATTTGATCCACATCTCCTACACTGGCAGGCACTGGCGGATGGATTCTTTACCACTGAGTAACCTGAGTGCTTTACCTTCTGTTATTGCTACTTGTCAGCTAATATTTTTCTAGGCTTTTTTTGGGGGCGGTGGGGGGTGGTGCTGTGGTATATAAGTGTTCTACAAGTATCGTTTCTTTTAATTCTCACAGTTACAATGAAATAGGCACTTGCTAGCGTGTCCATCTCCCTTCTGTGGATGAAGAAGCTGGATCCAAGGATTTCATAGCTAGTTACATGTTAAGGCAAAATTCTACTACATTTGGAACCTCACTTAGAAATTAGAATTCTCTCACCTCCTTCAGATGTTTATATCTGGTAAAGAACATTTTTGGAGCATTTGATATAAGTAGGTGAATATATAAAGCAAGGAAAACTGAGGTTAATATAGGCCATAAGACATTGTATAAGTTTCTTAATTTAGATATATAGATTTATTTCACTAAATAAGATTTTTTTTAAAGCAGGTACTCTTTTACATTTTGTAATGTCCAGTGTATATTAGAGACACAAAATTATAAGCACATTATATGATCACAGTATGCTTTTATCCTTTCCCCAGCTGTTTGAGTTAGGTCCTGATGGAGGAGATCATGAAACTGATGGAGACCTTCTTGCAGAGACAGATGTCTTGGCTTATGACTGTGCTGCTAGGTAAAGATTTCTTCAGTATTCATTGTAATCACTGCATACTTGATATGGCAAGTTTATTGTAAATGAATAACATGATTTAAAAAGGAAGTTTTAAGTAATCTGTGATCAGATGCTTAAGAAATTAAATTATGTACTAGGTGATAAGTGTTGCTTTTAATAATAATACATTAAAACTATAGTGTCCTTCATATTTGTGTTTCACAAGATAAATTGACTGTTTCTACACTGAAGGTGGAAATATACATATATTTTGCACACATATTTTCATGCATCACTTAGAGAACATCTGATATACTACTCTAGTGATGCAGTACAGTTATTTACTACCAGTAGCATTATGTCTGCCATGCCCAGTGGTCACAGTGGGCCATACTTTAGATCACCTGCATACTCTGACACCTTGACACCGTGCCTGTAGTGTTTGCTTGGTTATAGCACCATTGGAGAGGTGGCCGGCTTTACTGAAACCTCAGGAGTAGCCAGAATCAGGATGCTTGCTTTTAAAGTTCTCCTTAAATAAAAGAGGCAGATTTTATCAGTGTTTCTGTGTAATCCTAAGAATTACCTCAGCACTGTGCTATGATAAATCAGGGAAGACGATGATATGAAAAAGAAATGAATTGAACTTAATGGTAACAGTAACACACGGTCCTTCACCAGTCACTATGTTAAGAAAACCTCCTGTGGCATTCATAAGCTTTTTGCTAATGAAAATGTATCTTTGCTGAAACTGGTGATAAGGCATTGAGTTTGCTTTCAATAGATAATACTTTGTGAACAAAACAGTAAACCTAAAGGAAATTCCGACTGTTTCTTCACTTTAGGCATTAACCAATATCGGGAGATATTTTTCCAGTAACTTTTATGTTATCCATGAATGAAAATTAAGGAAATTTCAGGAAGATTAATTATTAAGTAATTTTTAGTAAAGCCTTAAGATACCATTGTCATCATATTTTGAACGATGATTATGAGTCAAAAATGCAGTATGTGGTTTTATATAGACAGAATCGTCTACATTTTCTTCATTTGCCTACTAATTCCTATGGCTAGCATTAAAGAACTTCCATAATCTTTAAAGGCCTCTTTTAACTTTCTCGTTATTACTCTTCTTTGTCTTAATGCTCTAATCCTACTAGACACTTTGCCAGTTTCATATCCTGTTTCATACTTTCAGACCTCTGAGAACTGTTCATGACAGTCTTCCCCTTTCTCAGTATCCTCTGTTCTCTCTATCCCCAGCTGCAATCAATGCACATTCCTTTCACTCTGTTACTAGGACTTTTCAACTTGGGTATATATCAGATTCTCTTATTTATGTATTTTTTTTCCTTTCCTCCTAATTTAGTGAACTTTTTGTGTAGTTACTATGTTACAGGCTCAGTTCCAAACTGTTTATCTCAACTCAGTTCTCAGAGCAGTCCTATGACCTGGATATTACTGTTATCCCTATTTTCAAATAAGGAAATATATGAGTCACTGAGTCACAGAGAGGGTTTGGTAACTTGCACAAGATCACCCAGGTAGTGAGTTACAAAGCCAGGCCATGAACTCAGGCCATCTGATTCCAGAGCCCACAGAACACTTTAGTTGAATAAATCTACTTTAAAATTCAGTCTTCCTGAAAAAACTATCCATTTTTTTTGATAACAGTTAAAGGTCATCAAAAAGGCAAAATGGTTGTCTGAGGAGGCCTTACAAATAGCTGAGAAAAGAAGAGAAGCAAAAGGCAAAGGGAAAAAGGAAAGATATACCTATTGAATGCAAAGTTCCAAAGAATAGCAAGAAAAGATAAGAAAACCTTCCTAAGTGGTCACTGCAAAGAAATAGAGGAAAACGATAGATTGGGAATGACTAGAGATCTCTTCAAGAAAATTAGAGATACCAAGGGAACATTTCATGCAAAGACAGCCCCAGTAAAGGACAGAGGCAGACCTAACTAAGCAGAAGATATTAAGAAGAGGTGGGAAGAGTACAGAGAACTATGCAATAAAGATCTTCATGACCCAGATAACCATGATGGTGTGATCACCCACCTAGAGCCAGACATCCTGGAATGCAAAGTGAAGTGGGCCTTAGGAATCATCACTATGAACAAAGCTAGTGGATGTGATGGAATTCCAGTTGAGCTTTTCAAATCCTAAAAGATGATGTTGTGAAAGTGCTGCACTCAATATGCCAGAAAATTTGGGAAGTGCGGTAATGGCCACAGGACAGGAAAAGGTCAGTTTTCATTCCATTCCCCAAGAAAGGTAATGCCAGAGAATGTTCAAACCAGCACACAATTGCACTCATCTCACACCCTAGCAAAGTAATGCTCAACATTCTCCAAGCCAGGCTTCAACAGTACCTGAACTGAGAACTTCCAGATGATTAAGCTGGTTTTAGAAAAGGCAGAGGAACCAGAGATCAAATTGCCACTTCTGTTGGATCATAGAAGAAGCAAGAGAATTTCAGAAAAACGTCTACTCGATTGACTATGCCAAAGCCTTTGACTGTGTGGATCACAACAAACTGTGGAAAATTTTTCAAGAGTTTGGAATACGAGAAATCTGAGTAATCTGTATGCAGGTCAAGAAGCAACAGTTAGAAATGGACATGAAACAACAGACTGGTTCCAGAGTAGGAAAGGAGTATGTCAAGGCTGTGTATTGTCACCCTGCTTGTTTAACTTATATGCAGAGTGCATCATGCGCAATGCTGGGCTGGAGAGAGGTCAAGCCAGAGGGAGGAGGGTTCAGGATGGGGAACACATGTATACCTGTGGTGGATTCATTTTGATATTTGGCAAAACTAATACAATTATGTAAAGTTTAAAAAAAAAAAAAAAGATTGCTGGGAGAAATAACAATAACCTCAGATACGCAGATGAAACCACCCTTATGGCAGAAAGTGAAGAAGAACTAAAGAGCCTCTTGATGAAAGCAAAAGAGAAGACTGGAAAAGTTGGCTTAAAACTCAGCATTCAGAAAACTAAGATCATGGCACCCAGTCTCATCATTTCATGACAAATAGATGGAGAAACAATGGCTGACTTTATTTTTCTGGGCTCCAAAATCACTGCAGATGGTTGCAGCCATGAAATTAAAAGACGCTTGCTCCTTGGAAGAAAAGCTCTGACCAACCTAGACAGCATATTAAAAAGCAGAGACATTACTTTGCGACAAAGGTTCATCTAGTCAAAGCTATGGTATTTCCAGCAGGCATGTATGAATGTGAAAGTTGGACTATAAAGAAAGCTGAGCACCAAAGAATTGATGCTTTTAAACTGTGGTGTTGGAGAAGACTCTTGAGAGTCCCTTGGACTGCAAGGAGATCAAACCAGTCCATCCAAAAGGTAATCAGTCCTGAATATTCATTGGAAGGACTGATGCTAAAGTTGAAAACTCCATTACTTAGGCCACCTGATGCGAAGAAGTGACTCATTTGAAAAGACCCTGATGCTGGGAAAAATTGAAGGCAGGAGGAGAAGAGGACAACAGAGGATGAGATGGTTGGATGGCATCACTGACTTGATGGAGATGAGTTTGAGCAATCTCCAGAAGTTGGTGATGGACAAGGAGGCCTGGTGTGCAGCAGTCCATGGGGTCGCAGAGTTGGACACGACTGAGCGACTGAAATGTAAAAGTCGTCTTATTTTAGTATGAAAGTTTTCTATTTTTTAAGCAAGTTTTAGAATTCACAATGAAGGGGACAAAAATGTCTTGACCATAACACAAGTAACTGTTATTTGTGTATTTCAGTTGGAGGATAATCGCTTTATAATGTTGTTAGTTTCTATCATGCAACAATGTGAATCAGCCATAATTATATGTATATATCACCCCTCCCTCTTGAGTCTCCCTCTTCCCTGCCACTGCTCCCTTCTGAGTTGTCACAGAGCCCCAGGCTGGGCTCCCTGTGTTATATAGCAGCTTCCCAGTAGCTATCTATTTTGCACATGATACTGTGCGCGCACGTGTGTGTGTGTGTGTGTGCGTGCGCGCACGCGTGCTTTCTCAATTCGTCCTACCCTCTCCTTCCCCCACTGTTTCCACAAGTTTGTTCTCTACATCTGCATCTCCATTCCTTCCCTGCAAATAGGTTCATCAGTACTGTTTTTCTTGATCCCATATTATATTTGTTTTTTCTCTTTCTGACTTCACTCTATATAGCAGTCTCTAAGTTCATCCACCTAACTCCAACTGACTCAAACTTGTTCCACTGCCCAGACTTTTTTAAATAGAGGGGTTTTAATGTCATTTGACAAGAATCTTATAATACAACGTATTTTATGTTTTGCTTATAAAAAGGATTTTAAAAAGTAAACGTATGTACCAAAGAAGTGCAGAGGCCTTTTCTTTGACACTCTGATTTTCCTTAGGGAAAAATATGCAATGATGTTTGATGAACCAGTCCTCCTGCAGGCAGGCTGGTGGTATGTAGCCTGGGCGCGAGTGTCAGGACCCAGCAGTGACTGTGGATCTCACGGACAGGCCTCTATTACCACGGATGATGGGTAAGCAGAATGTTCCAGCATTACTTAAGCAGCTCTCATTTTTGTTAGTTGAATGCTGATTTGAAAGCTCAGAGGTCTTTTAGTAGGATAAGAAAATCATTGTAGGTCTAGAACATAATATGACCTGCTAAAAATTAAATTCGTGTAATCTCATGCTAAATAAAGTAAGACAAAATGAGAAGATATTCTCATATTCTTTGCTCTTGTCACTTGGCATTTGTTATGTGTTTCTGGATGTTACAATGTTTAAAACCTTATTATACCAAATTAGAAGTTACACAGAGGAAAATGACAAGAATAGTTAGGTGTCTGGAAACTAGAACAAAGAAATATATACTTGCTATAAAATTTG
This sequence comes from Bos javanicus, assembly GCF_032452875.1. Taxonomy (NCBI): domain Eukaryota; kingdom Metazoa; phylum Chordata; class Mammalia; order Artiodactyla; family Bovidae; genus Bos; species Bos javanicus. Next base: position 52,299,110 of record NC_083879.1, on the reverse strand, counting down.
ATCATGCTTATGAAAATACTTTACAAATTGCAAAGCTTTCATGATTGCATGAAAACTTTCATGCAAAGTTTCAATAAAGTTTAAGGGGAAACTTACTGTTTAAATTTCAAATATAGAGCTCTTCCCAGTTTATAAAATGCTTTCATACATAATATCTCATTTGATGCTCTCAACAACTTTGTGAAGGGATTATTAGCCCTGTTTTTACAGTTGGGAATAAAGAGACAAAAGGTGAAACAATTTTGCATCAAATTGTTCAGCTGCTTTGTGGCAGAGCTAGATCTCAACCTGGGGTCTCTTGACTCCAAATCTAGCCTGCTCTATACTCTGATTCATGTGAAGGAGCTATCATGTATAAGAGAAGTTCATTTTTTATCATTCTTGAGCATAAGCTGTTTGAACTGGATATATTTCATATAGTTTCATTCAACTCATAACAGAACTGACCAAAAAAAGAGCAGACTAACTTATGAGGTGAATTCTGTGTTCCTGAATGTACAAAGTAGAATGTTGTAGAGAAATTAAGTCTGTTGTCGTAATGTATCCTTTTCAGATTGTATGGTAAAACTAAAGACACTCCTTTTTGATCCTGTACTATATTATTCCATATACAGTTGATTCAACCTTGAAATATCATAGCATTTTAAGCTAAAGTTTATATCACATCTAGTTTAATAGATTTTAAACTGTTGAAGTATCGGTATTTTGGTAAAAACGTTCCGTTCTGGTTGATGTTGAGCTTTAACAGGCAGAATCGGGCAGTAGCTCCCAGACAGGTTCAGTTCTTTCATTTAGCCCATTAAGTTATTTGGAGCTAGAACTGAAATCACAACAGTGTCTTCCCCTGAAGAATGAATTTCTCTTCAGTTACATAAAGTTAACATGATTCTTACCGTTTTTCAGTTTCTTTCATGAATCTTAAATCATGTTGTTTTTGGTTACATTGTTATTTTTTTCTCTTCATAGGGTTGTTTTCCAGTTTAAAAGTTCAAAGAAATCAAATAATGGCACAGATGTTAATGCTGGTCAGATACCTCAATTATTATACAGGTATTTAGCATATTTATAGTTAATTAACATGATTTATTCTTTTAATATAATGCACTAGTATTACTGTAAAATATGTGAAATAATAAGGGAGAAATTACTTGAAGCATTCAGCACTTTGTAATATACCATTAGAAACAGAACAAAAACATCTAAGTTTTGTATATCTTTAAACATTTTTTTACCTGAAGGCTAATTTTAGTAAAATGTCACTAGTGATTCACATTATCTATATTATGCCTATAATATTTTAATGACTTATTTTTTTAATCTATTGATTTTCTCACCAATTTCAGAGTGTTTTAAACTGATGAAATTTATCTTAGAGAAATGAAATCTGAGCATTAGTGCCTTTTCTATGTAGGCCTAGTTGGATTTATTCTACAGTTTTATGTTTCTTGTTCATCTTGTGATAGAATGAATTGGAAAATCCCTTACTGAAAAGTTTTTGAAAAACTTGCTGAAAAGTTTTTGCTTTTAATTAAAATATCAAACAGTAACTTGCTCATATGATGTACTATTATATTTTAATATTATTTAAGAATTTTAATTACTTTATGGGAATTGAGACATACATGGGAGCATGGCCTATGTGTGTATCCATCTATTTCTAGGAGATTACTGTAATAATTTTTAGATGAAAAAATTTAAATAGATATAAACCATTAGTAAACAATGACATTCTTATTTTAAGTAGTAAATATCAAAGGAGATAGCTTTAACAGTGATTCTCTCTTCCATATCTTTTCTAGTAATCTCTTTAAGAACCTAGATGGTATAACCTCACTTTTTCCAAGAGGAGATTTTTATTTGCTATTTCACAATCTGTTATAGTCAGTATTTGCCATGGGTAGCATTTTGAACATTACTAGTTGCTTAGTCTACTCCTAGGTACAGTTACTAGCATTTAGTAGTAACATTACTAGAAAACATAAGGTATGTTTGCTGTCTAGTAGGAGAAGAGAGTTTCTACTACCCAGCCTTACAGAGGTGACATTTAGAAGATGAACTGCTTTGCTTATGTGCTAAAAATTTTGCTTAGCATGGAAAATGTTTATAAAAAGCCCCATATTGGGATTTTTGCCTAACAAAATACTTAAATGTTTAATTTACTTTGCTATTGCAAAAATGTATATTTGAGAAGAAAATGTCATTGAACTTTCCAACGTAAGTTTATGTGCGTCTGCTACTTTCAGACTTCCAACTAGTGATGGCAGTGCTTCAAAGGGCAAACAGCAAACCAGTGAACCTGTACATATTTTAAAGAGATCTTTTGCAAGAACTGTGTCAGTGGTAAGGCATTTTTAAAAACTTCAGCTTTTCTCTCTGGTGTTCAGTTTCATTTTGATGGTTAGCACAGTTTATCTCAGCATAGTTTTGTAACTGAGATTTGTTTGTACTAGTTTTGACATCCTAGGCCAAAGAATCCCCACTCCAGTACTCTTGCCTGGAAAATCCCATGGACGGAGGAGCCTAGTAGGCTGCAGTCCACGGGGTCACTAAGAGTCAGACACGACTGAGCGACTTCACTTTCACTTTTCACATTCATGCCGTGGAGAAGGAAATGGCAACCCACTCCAGTGTTCTTGCCTGGAGAATCCCAGGGACGGGGGAGCCTGGTGGGCTGCCGTCTCTGGGGTCGCACAGAGTCGGACATGACTGAAGTGACTTAGCAGCAGCAGCAGCAGCAGGCCAAAGAATATGCACTTAAAATAACGTGAAAATAGAGGTGTTCTCCGTGTGTGTGTGTGTATCTTATATACACACTACATCTTTATTCCTTCATCTGTCAACGGACATTTAGGCTGCTTCCATGTCTTGGTTATTGTAAATAGTGCTGCTATGAACATTGGGATTCGTGTATCTTTTCAAATTAATGGTTTTCTCTGGATATATGCATAGGAGTGAGATTGGTGATGAAAAGTTTCATCAAATATACTACAGACGAGCTTCCCTAGTGGCTCAGATGGTAAAGAATCCGCCTGCTGTGCAGGAGACCAAGGTTTGACCCCAGGGTCAGGAAGATCCCCTGGAGAAAGGAATGGCTACCCACTCCAGTGTTCTTGCCTGGAGAATTCCAAGGATAGAGGAACCTAGCCAGCTACAGTTTATGGGGTCACACAGAATCCAACATGACTGAGCAACTAACATATTATATTCTATGTTGATACACTAGCTCTGTCTGAATTTTTTAATGTATGTAGAGTATTCAATAGAATGGTGTACTCTTTCTTTTTTTTTTTTTTGATTGTGCCACACAGCTAGGGGGATCTTAGTTCCCAAACAGGGATAGAACCTGGGCCTTCGGCAGTGAGAAGTCAGAGTCCTAACCACTGGAAGACCAAGGAATTCCCAGCAGATTGATGTACTCTAATTTACCAATTCTGTTCTATCTGAGGATTGTATCTCAATTTTTACTTTTATATAGTTGTCTCTTGGTACTTGAAGTGGGGATTGGTTCCAGGACCCCTCACATATACCAAAATTCCTGGATAGGAATTCAAGTTCCTTATATAAAATGGCATAGCATTTGTGTGTAACCTACACAAATCCTCCTGTGAACTTTAAGTCAGCTCTAGCTTACTTATAAAACCTAATGCAATGTAACTGTTATATAAATAATCCCTGGCATGCCACACATTCAAGGTTTGCTTTTTGGTAATCTCTGGAAATTTTCTTTCCTGAATAGTTTTGATCCTTGGTTTGTTGAATCTACAGGTGCAAAACCTTTGAATACAGAGGGTTGGTTTTATATTCATGTCTATACATACGTGTCTTTGATATTTATGTACTTCTATGAATATTTCTAGTGGAAGTGGGCTCATTTAAATTTGGATATATCAAGTCAAATACACCTTCCAACAGAAGGTATGCTTTGAATAAGGGACTCTTAAGAGCTTTGGCTCCTTGGTTTCTTGACATCCTTTCAGTATTAAGATCTGTTTGGTATCTTTTGATCCAATAAGTATCTTTGCCTTTGTTATGTCTTTTTCAGTGATCTCTTTTTTTTTGTGCCTGGAAATTCTTTCATATTAACATCTAAGTGGTTTTGTGGTCATTAGGTAATTGTAATCTTTGTAGAATAAATTTATTCACTCATTTCTTTAAAAACTAAAACTACAAACCTTTATTCTTGGTACTGTCACACCAGAGAACTGAGATTTGGTAGAGATGAGATTTACTTTGCGATTCGTGTCATATCTGTCGTCATGTAAGCATAATAAAACCTGCAGGCCAGCTGGCACGGCAAACTGTGCTCACCACCCTAAACCCATATTCTAGAATTTTTGAAGATCCAAATAAGTGTTTTTTGTCTTTCATAGTCAATTTTAATCTCCTTTTAACTTGTTTATCAAGATTTGGCTATAGTTTGTATTGTAAAATTTAATATGTAGACATAGAGTAAATTATTTTTTATTTTTGTCAAGCTTCAAAGATGTTCCTAATGATCATTTAATGAATGAACTAATAGAATGTCTATTATTTGGGTTACTGAAACTCAGTAGAAACTTCAAGATTAACTTTTCAAGTTGAATGTCATCTTTCCATTTGAGTCTACCTATGGTACGATTTAAACTAATTGGTATCTGTTTTTCATATTCTGGATTAGGAATGTTTTGAGTCATTGTTGAGTATTCTTCACTGGAGCTGGACCACCTTAGTCTTAGGAGTTGAAGAACTTAGAGGATTAAAAGGATTCCAGTTTACAGCTACACTTCTAGATTTAGAGAGACTGCGCTTTGTGGGAACCTGTTGTCTGAGGTTATTGCGTGTCTATACCTGTGAAATTTACCCAGTGTCAGGTATGATGCATTTTTTTTTTATGACCTAAGGGGAGACAATGTTTTGAGACATTGAGGAGGTTTGCAAAGGGGTTACCATGAGTTTAAGATCCCCAGCTGCCTTTATTTAACCTGCTCCTGAGTTGAGTAGAAAAGGTTGGCTTGTTGTGATGCTCATATTTACTTATAAAGAATTTAATAAATTACATGTCATTCTGATAACAAAAAGTCACATTAGGCTAAAGTTAACTACTCTAATAAAGTGTTATTTTAAACAGATTCTGTCAAATTGGAATATTTTGAATGACTGATTTGGACTTAAATGCTGAAACCACTAGAAGTTTTTTTCCCCCCTAATTTAGATTTTTAAAAGAAATACTATTGGACCAACACATGATCTCTCTTGTTTCATTTCTAGGTTATGAATAGCCATATAGGAAGTTACTTGAAATTTATTGAGTATTTTCATACATATTTATTATCCTAATTAATTATTTATCTGCTTTCTCCTCTTAAAGCTACAGGAAAAGCTGTTGTAGAAGAAACTAGCAAATTAGCAGAATGTATTGGAAAAACCAGAACTTTGTTAAGAAAAATTTTGTCCGAAGGAGTTGACCACTGCATGGTGAAACTGGATAATGACCCCCAAGGATATCTCAGTCAACCCTTGAGTCTCCTAGAAGCTGTCCTTCAGGAGTGTCATAATACCTTCACTGCCTGTTTCCATTCTTTCTATCCAACTCCTGCCTTACAGTGGGCTTGCCTTTGTGACCTACTGAATTGTTTGGATCAGGTAATTTTAAGTTTGTAAAATGTTAGCTGAAAATATGATATATTACTTAATACTTTTCAAAGAAAATACATTTCAGTTGCCTTAGCCTTTCCCTTGTATAAAAGGTAAATTAGGAAATCATTTTGGTATGTGTGACTTAAATAATCAAAGTTAAACAAAATTTTCTGTTTGCTTTATTCTTTCTCAGTTACAGAATTGGCAAGCATGTTGTACAGATGCTGGGTTGCTTTTTGAATCTATGAGTGAGCATGTGTGTGAGAGCAAGGGCAGCTTATGATAGCTCCTGCCACTCCCGTATCTCCGGAACAGTCAGGAGAGGCACTGTGAATGACTTTGCATGCTAATGTCATTCATTCACTCATGAGGGAACTGCAGCTCTAATAAAAGTGTATGCCCCAAATTAGTCTCAACACCTGAGCAGAATACTGGCAGAACTAAAGGGAGAAGTAAACAAATGACACTGATAGCTGGTGACTATGCATAATTAGTAGAATATAGGACTCTTTCAGTAATTAATAGAACAACTGGACAACAAAATCATTTTGGATACAGAAGAACTGATATTTACAGAACAGAATGTGCAGGTTCAATGTACATATTCTTTTAAGTATACACGTTATGTTCACAGAGGTAGATTGTATGCTAGGCCACAAAATAAGTCTTAGTATATTTTACAGGATTAAGATCTTAAGGTGTTTTCAAACCACAGTAGAATTAAATTCAAAATTAAATGTAAAGTATATCAAGGAAAACACCAAATATTTGGAAAGTAGGCAACACTTCTGAGTAACCAGCAAATCAAAGAATTCCAAAGGAAATTAGACATTTTCACACTGAAGATAAAAATATAGCACAATTTGTGAGAAGTAGCCAATGTGTTGCTTGGAGAAAAATTTATACTTTTTATTATTTTTACTAGCCAAAAAGAAAAGTTTAACATCAGTGATCTAAATTTCTACCTTAAGAAGCTGGAAAGATCAAATCAAACCCAGTTTAAGAATAAAGTAATAAAGGAAGGAAATAAAAAAGTTAAACATGAAAATCAATGAAATAGAAAATAGAGATTAGAAAGTCAAAAGTTGGTTCTTTGAAAATAAAATTTTTAAACTCCTAGGAAGTCTGAGAGATGAGAGAGAAAGAAAAAAAACAAAAATACCATTATCAGGAATGAAATTGGTAATATACCTATAGATCCAACAGACATTAAAATATTATAAGGGAATATTATAAACAGTTTTATACCAATAAATTATCACTTTAGATAAAGTGTACAAATTTCTTGAAAATTACAACTTAACAAGAACTGGCACAACAAGAAATAAAATAATCTGAATGTTTTTATGTCCATTAAAAAATGTGAATTATTTAAAATTTTACCACAAAGAAAACCCTAGACCCAGATATTATCATTGATGAAGTCTACTAAACATAAAGGAAAGAAATGACTTTACAGACTCTTTCAGAAAATATAGGAGGCAACACTTCCAAACTAGTTTTTCAAGTTACACCCATCCTGATACTAAAAGCTGACAAGGATTGGGAAAGAAAAAATATTATAGACAAATATACTTAGAAAGATGGATATTAACAATAGTATCAAATCAAATCCAGTAATATAAAATGTGTATTATACCAACTGGAGTTTATGTTAGAAATGCAAGGTTAGTTTTGCCTTTAAAAATTAGTGTAATTGGTATTTGAGTTGCTGTTACAAGCATATTAACTGAATGGAGAGAGAGAACCGTATGATCCTCTCAGTCGATACACGAAAAGTATTTTGACAGTTATCCGTTACTCACTGATGAAAACTCAACAAATACCAATCTACTAAAAGATACTTATAAAAAATCTGCATCTAATATCTTATTTAATGGGGAAATACTGGTTGCTCCCCCAAGTTTGGGGACAAGGCACAAGGCGTGTGTTCTACACACTTCTGCTTAACTTTATACTGGAAGTTCTAGCATTACCAATGCCCCCTCCCCCAGCACCACCAAAAAACTCACTGTCGGAAGCAAGGCATCCTAGTGGAGTTAGAAAGGTTATTCTGGTAATGACATTTGGGTAGGCAACTTTGTTTTCATTTTATTATTTTTTAAACTATTTTCATATTGAATTTATATTCACTGGACTTGAAAAAGTTTTATTTCATTGTTGTGAGAACACCCAACATGAAATGTATCCTCCTGACACATTTTGAGTGTACAAGGCAATATTATTTACTACAGATATAATATTGTACAGCAGATCCCTAGTACTTATTCATCATTCATAATTGAACCTTTATACCTGTTGAACATCAGTTCTCCATTTTGTCTCCCTTCAGCCGGACAGCCAACATTCTGTTCGCTGCTTTTGTGAGTTTGATAGTTTTAAATTCCTCAAAAAAGTAGAATCATGTAGTATTTATCTTTCCGTGACTGGCTTATTTCACTTAGCCTAACGTCCTCCACATTCATCCCTGCCATGGAGCAGGGTAATGTATTTTACCACTTGCTTTCCTGGGGTAGGGTTATTGCCTGGATCAGTGCACAACTTACTCTTTCACTCTCTCAGCCTGCCCATTCTGACGTGGTTGTTTCTTCCTTTGCTACTGAACAGGCTAACTTTAACAAACGTCTTAACATATAGAAAGTTGCTTTGCTTTCAGCTAGACTTTGTAACACAAATACTTTATGAACTAAGTACAGTGTACACAACTTTTGTGAATTGTGAATAAAATGTGTATTATAGAAACTGGAGTTTATTTTAGAAATGCAAGGTTAGTTTTACATTTAAAAATTATCATAATTGATACTTGAGTTGCTATTACAAGCATATTAACTGAATGGAGAGACAAAACTGTATGATCCTCTGTATATCCTGCATATCCTGTGTTGATAAGTTTTTAGTACTTTTTTATAAAATCTTGCCAAGTGTGATAAATTTTCTGAATAAACTGTGTAATAAGATGACATAATTTTGTGATCTTAGTGAAATGCTGCTGCAGAGGCATAACAACATTAAGCTACATTAACATGAGGTAGATATCTTCTTATAGTAGCACCGACTGACAAGTCAAGTCATTTATTATTTGAGGGAAATGGTTTCAGTGCTTGTTACTGGAAATAACTTTCACTGTATACTAATTGGGACCTTTATGAAATCATTTTTGAGAAATCGTACTAGAGAGGACTGTGATTCTGAGGGTCTACAAATATATAAATAGTACAGAAAGCTGATTTTTCTTGACTGTATTTAGTTATTTTCCAGCTTCATTGGGTAGTAATTTAAGCAATTGTGCTTAAAAGTATTGATAATAATAGTGTATTATCCTATAACCAGACAGAGTGACCGAGTGCTAGAAAATGTTGGTATGATTTAAGGTTGTTTGCCTTTTTTTTTGCCTTTTTGTTTTTAAAAGGATATCCAAGAGGCAAACTTCAAGACATCAAGTAGCCGACTCCTTGCAGCTGTGATGTCAGCTCTGTGTCACACGTCTGTTAAGCTGACTTCTATCTTCCCTATTGCATATGATGGTGAAGTATTGCTACGGTCAATTGTTAAACAAGTTAGCACAGAGAATGACTCCACAATGGTTCACCGATTTCCCCTTTTGGTAGCACATATGGAAAAACTCAGCCAGGTAGGTCTTTTTCTGAAATATCATCCATACTGAAGTAATAAAACTATAAATAGAGACGTACTTAGCTTGGTGCTTATTCTTCTGCATAGCTAAGTATATTTACCAAATAATGAGTTTTGCAAGAAGAGTTAAGGAAAAATTTTTCTCATGTTTATCTGTAAATGAGCAGTCTTTTTTCTTTTAATTTTTAATTTTGAATGATCCCTAAACTATACAAAATTTGATAGACTTATGAGATAAATTCTTGTGTATTTGTTTTTTTGCCAAACCATTTAAAAATTGCAAATACTATAAGCAAACTTTTACATTTGAAAATAATATTTTAGATTGCCAAGATAGAATTTTAGGGAAATAGATAAGTTTTAAAACATTTTTTCTACAACAATTTGGTATGTTAAAATAAGTATTATAAAACAGTTGTCATAGGAAACATTTTTAGTCATAGCTTCTGGTTTATTAGAAAGCATTGTGGAGAAAAATTAAGTATGCATGGAAACCATGTATAATGACTACCGAGTTGATGAGAAGTAATCTTTAAAGGGATAAAAGGGTATAAAATAGAATAGTCATACCAATTATTATACAGTAGTAGTTTTCTAGTGACTGAAGCAACAGAAAAATTATGAGAAAAATTCCAGTGACATAGAGAAACAAAATAGGACAATAGTGGAATGGGAAGCAGATTTGCAGTTAATATCATACTTTGGCAGGGTCCCATAGAAGTGATAGAGATAAATGTGAAGGACTTTTAGAGAGTAAGCCAACCTGGGAAATTTTTCAGTCTTAACTAGTAATTAAATGTGGATAAAAGTTCTATGATGGTATCAATATATTTGTAAAATATCAGGAAAAATACTTTTTTTCTTTTATAAAATCCTGTGCTGGTAAGACTGTGAGGAAACCACTAAACTTATAGATGGTTTATAGCATTATGTAGTGTAAGTAATCTTTTTAGTAAGTAAGTAATCCTTTCTTTCAACCTTTTAGCAAGTATTTATCATATACCTACTATTTACTAGGCGTTTATTAGGTACTAGTTGAGACGAGAATTAAGAAGATAAATACAGCTCTTGAATTGAGGACTCATAAACTGGAAGGTATTTTTTAAAAATACATTGTTAATTCGGTAGTATGTGTGATGAATATTTGCAAAGGAAATTACCTGAGGAAGTAATTGGAAGACTAAAGCTATATATATATATACATCTTACTAAAAGGAAAAGTGAATAACTTAGAACTTTAAATGTCCATCATTAAGTGAAATAATTGAATTTGGATATGTCAACTTGATAAAATATGGTTCTATCAGTCATTAAAAATAACTATTTACATTTAATATCAAGGCAGATGTTTGTTAAGTTTTTAAAATAAAGTAAAAAATCAAGGTATCTAGACACACTGTGGTGACAAACTATGTAGAATATGTATGCAAAAACATACATATTTTGGAAGAGAATACTAGAAGTAAAGATAATGTTTGTGTGATAAAGTTATGGATAAGCTTTGTTTGTCTTTTGGGATTCCCTTTAGTGTTGCAGTGTTTTCCTTAAAAGTGTAGTAAAACTTCAAGCTTTTTAGAACTACTAACATTTGGTAATTATTGAAATTAATTGCATATTCACATATCTATTAATCTGTGACAATATATACTGATTAGTATATTTTGCTTTTTAATGGATAATATAGAATTCTACCATTTGGAAATAGCATAATATAATCAATCAATACTTTTCCTCTATATAAATATACTTAGATTTTCCCCAGTATTTCAATATTTTAAACAGTGCTGCTGAAAATATCATTGACTAAATTTTTATGCATATACACAGTGATTTTTCCAGAATAAATCTTAAAGTGTGGAAAAATTTTAAGTCAAGGAAAATATGTTAAGATTTTGCTACCAACTGCCAAAATGCCTTCTAGAAAGCTAATGTCAGCTTGCATGTCCCACCACTAGTGAATAAGAGTTCCCTTTTTCTAAAATTTTAGTGGCTAGTAATGTGCTTTTATATATGTATATATATATCTTTTAACTAAAATACATTGACACTCTTGACTCCATGTTAAGATTTTATGGGAAGTTTCTTATATTACTCTTTTAATTACTAGTTAGAAACTAAGTGGATGTAACTAGATAAATGCACTCCATGCATCCCCCATGCCCCACCCCGCAAAGAAAGCCCTTCTGGAGTACTGACTATGGAGTACTGTTGGGAATTGAGTTTTATCCAAAGTTAAGTTTCTGAGATGTTCCAGAAAGTAAAGATTTCGGAGAATGAAAGCCACGAAAACTTAATTACTTAAGATACTGACCTAAATGTTATGATAATTTTATTCAGAGATAGTAGAAATAACTTAAAGATTGAAGAATATCTCTAAGTGACTATTTTTAGCCCAAGATTGGACATTAATAAAGTATGAGAGAAAGATTGTGCATATTGTTGAGGGTGTTTCATCTTTTCTCCTTTTTCCTGGAAAAAAGTATTTTCCCATTGGTCTTTAATGGGACTAATTTCTTATTTTGAAGTTTTTCATTGGTAGGGGTGGAAATTTATTATCTTCACTTCTGAAATCAAATATAGTAAGAATTGTAAAACTGTACAATTTATTGTACAGTTCCATATTTTTGTCCCATACATGTACAGAAATAATTTTATTAGAAAACAGATCATATAGACTATTGCTCAATTGCTTTGCCTTTAAATCAGTAGTCATTATATTATTTCATACTGGGAATTATTTCATATCAGAAATAATTATCTCAGTTTGGAATCTTGTCCTGCAGAAATAGCTTTTTAAATAGGAAGCGGTTTTTTTTCTGTCATATATGATTGTTAGTGAAAAGTCAAATAAGAGGGTAAGTGAAAATGACTCAAGGTTAATAAAAGCACAAACATTTTGTAAATGTGTGGTACTTTTATGATATCTAGAGACTAATAATTTGAAAAAGGACTTATACATAACAGTAGACATGGTGAGTCCACATACAGCTGGATGCATACATAGATGTAGACTCAAGTCTGGATTTTAACAGAGTCTTCTAGAAAACAATGTTTTGCAATTGAGTACTCAGGTGAAGGAAAATAAAGCAATTATCTGAGAACTTTTTCTTTTCATGTGTCACAGAATGAAGAGAATATCTCTGGGATGACAAGCTTCCGTGAAGTTCTGGAGAAAATGCTGGTAATTGTGGTGCTCCCCGTCAGAAACAGCCTGAGGAGAGAAAATGAGCTCTTCTCCTCCCACCTGGTCTCCAACACCTGCGGGTTGCTGGCCAGCATTGTCAGTGAACTGACCGCGTCTGCCCTGGGATCTGAGGTGAGGTTCTATTCTGATACTGGATAATGAGGACATGTTTCGGTGCTCTACATTGTTTCTTTTTTTTTTTTTTTTTCATATATTTCGGCTTCATAGAAACTAATTTTCGTCAAGAAAATAGTTTCAAGTTGGCTTGTCCTTTTTTTTTTAAATTCCCCACCCCCACTTCCTTACACCTCCTCTCTGCTCTTATTCGCTTCCTCCCTCTCAGCAGTTAACCCAGGATGCTGCACTAATACAAAGTATACCTTTTCCCCTGAACTGCCTCATTGCACAACCCAGCACCAGGTCCTAGTGAAAGCAGAAGTAGTTCTCGTTGCTGGGTAGTGGGAAGTGGAAGTAGGACCACCAATGATGAACATGCGGTGTGGAAAACGTGAAGAGGTGCAGACCTTAGCTCTGCTCCCTTGGTTAACCGTAGACAAACACATGTGTAAAATGGGAATAATAATAATTTTTATATTATCTTGTATATTATTATATAGGTTAAACAAACCTGTATCACAAAGGTTTTTTTTTTTAATTGTAGTAAATTATATAACAAAAAATTTATCATTCTAGTCATGTTTATGTGTGCAGTTCAGTGGTATTAAGTGGAGTCACACTGTTGTACAGCCATTATTATCACAAAGTTTTTAAAGGCTCAAATACTAATATGTTTGAGAAAACTACATTGCAACATCTTTAAAGTACCTTTACATTTTTTTAAGTAATTATTTTTCAGCATTTCACTGCCCTACTCACTGTTTTATAATTCATCTAAATGTTTTGACTGAATTTGGTGAACGTTTCTATTTTTTCTCTGAAAAAGTAGACAGTAGACATTGGTTTTACGTCATAATGTGAAGTACGTTGTATCATTCAAATGAATTTTTAATAACCATTATGTGCTCAGTGACCCCAAGTCTCTGGTTTCTTGCCAAGGAATGTCTTTTCTCTATTTTAATTTTATAATTCCTAGTCTTTACTTTTTCTTACTCTCAGATTTATTTATGAGTCTATTTTCACTTGATCCATTCAGTCTACACTCATTACTGATTCAGAGTGAGAGGTAAGTCTTTAGGATTTCTAAATGATTACACACATCTGAGCAGATTTCAGTATCTCACCCTGGTTGAGGTGGTGAAGCCCTTGTCAGAACATTTTAATTTTCCTTTTCATTTGTTCATTCAGCCTGTGATAAACTTCCCTCCTATACTATTATAGACCTTGGATGAAAGTTTATAGTGCGTAGGTCCCCAGAATACATTGATTCCTCAGAAATTTACTATCTAGTATTCAATCTCCTATGAACTTACTGTTTTAATAGGAAAGCCCCAAATTTCAAGTGCCTAATTCACAACCTTGGGAGTTTCTAAAGGTCCTGACTTAGATATCCATGCTTTTTTCTTTCTCAGAGGAGTTTGTAATGCTTGCTGGAATCTTAAACTTACATTTTTTCCTTTTGTAGCTCTTCCAAACTTCTGCAGCCAACTTAGAGCAGAAGCAGGCTCTATAATTAAAAAGATAGTTTTGAACCAAAAATAAATGCTTTGATCCTCCCTAATCAAAGTCTGTAATTAATGATGTAGTACTTGTGTGTATGTGTATTTTCCCATATTGACTACCAAGTTATTTTGATATACATTAGTGACATTCAGACTTAAGGCATAGAACATTTTCTGCAATGGAGTCTTAGCTTGAAACTCACAGATAAGAGGAAGGATGGTCTGACAGAAAAGAGGAACCTCAGTCCACCTCTTTCCTGAATATTCATCTATCCTAGAGTTCTGTGCAGCATGGTTTGAAAACTATTGGTCTGAAAAATATTGGTATCTCTTTGCAAAGTGAGTGATAATTTGTTCAAGTGTTACAACTGTGATAACTTACAAGTTTATAGTTCTGACATTATAAATAAAGTGAAATGTATAATTTGACTAAAAAGACACTGTCAGATAATATTGATTTGTGAATTTAGAGTGATATAGTCTGATTTTATTCTTGGTTAATCTCTTAATGGAATATACCTTTAGAGAGGTTTAAACCTCTTGTTAAAGGTAGGTTATTTTACTGAACTCCTTAGAAACTTTTGGATAGTTTTGTTAAATGCATGTTAGTAACACTTAGGTACAGACTACTGATATTTTTACTTTTGTCATTTATAGGTTGATGGCCTTAATTCTCTCCACTCTGTTAAAGCCAGTGCTAACCGATTCACAAAGACAAGTCAGGGGAGAAGTTGGAACACCGGGAATGGGTCCCCAGATGCCATCTGTTTTTCGGTAGACAAGCCTGGAATAGTTGTGGTCGGTTTTTCTGTCTATGGAGGAGGTGGAATTCATGAATATGAATTAGAGGTGTTGGTTGATGATGTAAGTACCACTCTTAGTATGCGTTTTGGTGTGTGGGTTGTGTGTCAGGACATACATCATTATAATAGTGCAGTGGTCCAAATCCAAATAGTGCAGTTTAACAGATTAGTCATAGCTGGGCAACGTTAGAGAAATTAAAAGGGAGCAATTTTCCTTGATTGTTTGTGTACCATTTGGATCGCTCCTGCTTCATGTTTTCTGCACTTCCAGGGAAGATTTTAAATGAAAATGAGAAATTATGTAACTAGGCCTCAGATTATAAATCTTGAGTAATTTCTTTCCTTTTTTTTTTTTTTTTTTACTGTTATAATATTTCAGAAAACAAGAACAGTATTCAGACTGGTATTATTACCCCTATCGGTGATTAAGCAGTTTTGTTAAGAGTGCTAATGGATGATTAATAGTAAAGTGTGTTGTTGGTTGAATTAGCTTTATCTTGCTGTATCCACTATAGATTTTTTAAAGCACCTAAGTTTCATAAAGTTTTATTAAAATGAGACAAGTAGCATGTAAATTATTTGCTAATAAATAAGTCTATCTGTATTTTGCTTCTCTTAAACAATTAATTCAGTTAATTATTTCCTTAAGCTCTATAATTAGATATAGCATTCTGATGAAGAAGGGGAAATCATTTTAAGACAGATGAGAAAAGCCTATGTATGATATAATTTGTAGATAGTTTAGGAAATAAATACAAATGAATAGAGGACCAAAAATGTTTTCTTTAGTATATATGGATGAATACTAACGGATAATAATTTTATATGCAAGAAAATAGACTGCTTAAAAACAGTAATTGATTGTAAGTCAAAATTGTTCATTTAATGAAATTAAGAATATGTGCGGGCTTTGTTTTGTTTTAATTAGAGTGAGCATGCAGGGGATTCAACTCATTCTCACAGATGGACATCTCTAGAATTAGTCAAAGGAACTTACACAACAGATGATTCACCCAGTGATATAGCTGAAATCAGACTTGACAAAGTTGTTCCTTTAAAGGTAATTTTAACAATGTGTTTAGTTTGTAAATGGAATGTATTATTATGAATTTATGTAAAAACAATGGTAGAAAGTTTTTGTGGTCCTTTAAATACAGTACTGACTATATTTCTAATGTGTACTGTATTGTATTCTACTTTTGCAAAAGGTTCTTAAAGTTAGATATACAGTGGAAAGTAGCTGTAGGTTTTGGAGTCAAATAAACCTAGCTTTCAGATACCTGCTTTTCCCAATATTAGCTCTGAGACTTTGGACATGTCATCATTTGCCCACTCTGAGACTGATCTATGGGTTGGGAAGGATAACACCTCCATTGTCACATTGTTCAGATTACATTAAGAAATGGAGAAGAATACTTGCCTCAGTGTCTAGCACAAGACTGAAACTCAGTAAATATTAGTTCCTATTTTTTCTTCTCTTATTGTGCGAGAACTCATTTAAAGAACAAGTGGTCTTAACAAATAGTGTTAACAATTTGTTATTATTAACAATAATGTTATTATTATATATAACTTAATTTTATAGCAGTAAATAACTATTAGGAAAACAAATTTTGCTTCATATTAAAGTAATAATAGAGTAATTCTGAATCCAACCATAATAATTTTCATTACACAGCTGAGTTTTGGATGAGGTAACTTAATTAGTTACTTCATCAAAAAGATATATGATACTAAAAAATAGAAAAACATCATTATGAAGTTTATGTCTTGGATTGTTAGGCACCAGTATCTATATCATATTTTTTTATACAAGTGAATCTTGTTTTGTCTTACAGATATTTTTTCCCATGTTTGCCTCTTTCTGTCTCTGAATGTCTCTCTTAAGATAAAAATATAGTGAACTCATTCTTGTATTTTTCCTATATTTAAAACAAGCTTAAAAGTTAAACTTATCAAAGGAAAATCTTAATTCATGTATTCAAAATCTTTTAGTATGGCTAATATTCTTTACAGTGTGATTAAAAGCAGACACTATAGTTACACTGCCTGTATTTAAATCCTACTTCCATCACTATTTACTAGTTGTGTGACTTTGGGAAAATTATTTAACTTCTCTTACCACAGATTCCTCATCTGTGTAATAATGGTACTTAACCTTATCAGGCCATTTTAAGGATTAATTTAAGTAAATCACAAAAGCATTCTGTTAAATAATAATCAGTAAGTGTTCATTATTACCCTGCTTGACTTACTGAAAACTCATTTAAGCAAATTGTGTATAAATATGACATTCTTTATACAGTTGGCCCTTGAACAATGTGGGAATTAGAGGTGTTGACCCTTCTCAAAGTGGAAAATCCAAGTATAACTTACAGTCAGCCCTTTTTATACCTATCTGTGCTGGCTCTGCCAAAGCTATGGTTTTTCCAGTAGTCATGGACAGATGTGAGAATTGGGCCATAAAGAAGGCTGAGTGCCAAAGAACTGATGCTTTCAAACTGTGGTGCTGGAAAAGACTCTTGAGAGTCCCCTGGACAGCAAGGAGGTCAAACCAGTCAATCCTAAAGGAAATCAACCCTGAATATTATCATTGGAAGGACTGATGTTGAAGCTGAAGCTCCAGTAGTTTGGCCACCTGATGCAAAGAGCCGACTCGTTGGAAAAGACCCTGATGCTGGGCAAGATTGAAGGCAGGAGGAGAAGGGCGCAGGAGAGGATAAGATGGTTGGATGGCATCACTGACTCGATGGACACGAATCTGAACAAACTCCGAGAGATAGGAAGGACAGAGGAGCCTGCTGCAGCCCATGGCGTTGCAGAGTCAGACACAGCTTAGCAACTTGAAGAAAACAAAAATGCTGGTTGCACGTGTTTTGATTCAGCCAGCCTCGGGTGGTATAGTATTGCAGCATTTATTGTTGAAGAATATTCAGTGTAATAGACCCATGCAGCTCACACCGTGATGCTCAGGGCCAAGTGTATTTGCCCAGTTTACTACTAGGGTTCATTTTATATTAATATATCCTTGTACATTGCAAATAAGTATAAACATGCTTTACCTCTTTATCGTGAAGGAAAATGTTAAATACGCTGTGCGCTTGAGGAACTATGGAAGCCGCACAGCCAATGGAGATGGAGGAATGACCACGGTTCAGTGCCCTGATGGCGTGACGTTCACATTCAGTACATGCAGCTTGAGTAGTAATGGCACAAACCAAACCAGAGGACAGATTCCCCAGATACTCTACTACAGGTAGGTGTGTATAGAGTCAGGGAGCTAAGTACTCGACAGCAGCAGAACGTGTGCATTTTACTACCAAGGTACAAGAAGCTCAATGGGCGGTGATAATTAAATTGCACAGTGTATCTTCCTTGCACATGCTAATTTGTACAAGATGGTCTCATTTTAATGTATAAATTCAGTGTTTACTTTAAAATGTTCTTTGTCATTATTTTCTTAATATCTTTGAAATGTTTATGTACAGGGTATATATGCTTTTTGTTGTCCCTTTTATAGTTTTGTGGTCTGCATTTGTGGCCAAATTTTAATGGAATTTATTTATTTTAAATGCCAAAAGTTAATGAGGAAATCCACTCTGCCGAAGTGCTGTTGTTACCTTGATCCAGCTATCCTTTCTGCAGAATGTTTTGGTGTCTGTGAATCTAGTCCTTGCAGCCCTAGAGTATATAATAATGTATTTCTAATAATATGTTTAACAAAAACCATTCCTTATGTAAACTGTGAAAAACAGAATTACAATAATTTTGAGTTTAAAAAGACTTTTAAATATACATTTCTCACTGAGTCTACATTTTTCTTTTAACAATTTAGCTGGAACCATAGGTAGTAGTGAGTAGTATTTACCTCATTTGTCCTCAATCTGACTTGACAGCAAATCACTGAAGTTGCCCATAGGTTTCAGAGGCTTACTGCTTCCTTTTTCCTTCACAAACAATCTGGGGACACTGCCTTGGCAGTGAGGATCTGTCCTGAGGATCTTCTTTCTTTCTCTGTGTAAAATAGAACAGAAATAGTAGGCACAAATAGCTCTATAGTGGCATGTTGCTGCTGAGACACAAAAGCTTTCTAGTCCTTTCACCGTAATGAAATCCCTTTTCTGTTACATAGCCTTACAACAAACAGTACATTTTTCTAAGTATAGGCAAGAAACTGTATCATGCGCTAAAGATAAAAAAGATGGAGAGTCCCTTAAAAGTATCTGCTATCCAGAGTTTATACCTTATACAAAATGCAGTGTTTATATTTTGATGTTTTCCACAAAGATTTAAGTATCCTTAGCTTTCATTTTTAATTAGTTAAGTTTTAAAAGATTAAAATCACTTAACTGTGAAAGCCGTGTTGTTCTGATGTCTGCCAAGTGTACGTCTCTAGCTCCTAGCTCCTCTAAGCCCTGGAATGAATATCCAGGCCCTTCTGAACTTCATCAGGGTGATGGTAAGGGAGATGGTGATTAGAGGTCCTGTGTCCTGAGCACTCCCTTTCTGCCATACAGTTCTCGCCCTGTGTCAGTTCAGCCAGTCCTTGCAGGAACTCCATGGGGTGTGCAATTTCCTATCCCTCCTTTACAAATGAGGGAACTGAGGCCTGGAGTGACTCAGTGACTTGCTGCAGTCACACTTTCAGTAAGCTATGGTCCTGGGATTTGTAGCCAGGAGACTGGACTACAAGTGACCTACCTTTAACCACCATACCACATACACATCCTCTCTAAGGCTGGCTAACAGGCATCTTGGTGAAACTCCTCCCCATCCACAGGTCCCCATCCAGTGTTCTCCCCATCCACAGGTATAGTAGACACCTGGGGGGCATTCTTGATGTCTGTCTTACCCTCAGACTTTGCATCAGTAAGTCTTGGCCTAAATCTGACCTTTTCTAGCACTCCTATAATTAACATCGAGCCTAAGCCGTCTCCACCCCGACTTGAGTAAGCACCTGGATAACTGAATTCGAGAGGAACTAGCCTCTAAACTGGAGAAGGAAATGGCAACCCACTCCAGTGTTCTTGCCTGGAGAATCCCAGAGACGAGGGAGCCTGGTGGGCTGCTGTCTATGGGGTAGCACAGAGTCAGACACGACTGAAGTGACTTAGCAGCAGCAGCCTCTAAACCAGTCTCTCTCTTTTCACTGAGCTCTCTTACACTCTGTCTTACACCATGCAGCCAGAGTGACCTCAGCGAAATATAAATCCTGTCAAGTTTTTAGGTGAGGCCTTGCTCACCTTCCCCTCATCGCTTCCCTTTCCCTGCTGCTGCTAAGTCACTTCAGTCGTGTCCGACTCTGTGTGACCTCATAGACGGCAGCACCCGGCTCCCCCGTCCCTGGGATTCTCCAGGCAAGAACACTGGAGTGGGTTGCCATTTCCTTCTCCAATGCATGAAAGTGAAAAGTGAAAGTGAAGTCGCTCAGTCGTGTGCGACTCTTCGCGACCCCATGGACTGCAGCCTACCAGGATAAAATGTAAAGTCTTTACTCATGTGATCTGACTCTTGTTTACCTTACCCACCTGTCACCCTTCACTCTTTCTCCTTTCATTCTAGTCACACTTGTCTTCATTCTATTCCTTGATCTCACCCATCTTGTTCCTATCTGAACCTTCATCTTACTGTTCTTTTGGCCTGACTGCTCTTCTCCCAGCTCCTCCAGGTCTTTTTTAGAAAACACAGTTCAGGCCTTTGCTTAAGTAGTGGTCTGTCATGATGTTATTTACTTTAAAAAAAATAAAATAATTTTAAGCTCTTATGTGGCTTTTGCTTTGATGCCCTATTATGCCTTGAAACTATGTAGTTATACATTTACTATTTTTTAACTTTAACTTTTTAAGCTTGTGATCCAGATGTGATTCCTAGAGTTAGATCATGTTTTACCCACTATGTAAAATGATGTCATGTGTTACTCATGTTACAGGAGTGAATTTGATGGAGATTTACAATCCCAACTTCTAAGTAAAGCCAATGAAGAAGATAAAAACTGTAGCAGAGCTCTCTCTGTGGTAAGCACTGTTGTTCGAGCTGCAAAAGACCTCTTGCACAGAGCTCTTGCTGTGGACGGTAAGATTTTTTTTTTTACTTCCTTAATAGTCACATTTTAGATTCTTTATTCTCCAACTTACATGCAGAGTTACTAAAGAAGAACTACCTTGTAAAATCCCAGAGGGATCCCTTATGGGTCTGCACATATACATATGTTCATTTTGGATCAGCCCTGCTCTCCATACACTAATGCAAAGTTTGTTAGAATGTTCCAAAGCAGTTATTTTACACTGTAGTTTTCTGAGTCAGCCCATTAAGAAGAAAACTCTTAATTGAGTCTTTGCTTCTTTTAGTAGTTTAAAAAACAATTTTTTGTTTTCCACTTTAGACCTGGTTTTCTTTCTGTGATAGCATCACCATGCATCCAAAGGTCTGGGCAACCCCAAATGTCTTTCCAGATTCACTTATCTAAATTGAGTTTTACAAGTTCTTCCCCTGGAAACTCTCCAGTTTCTATTCTCTCTATCTGTTCTCCTATAGTTCAGGCTGCCGTGGTTCAAGCACACATACTCTTCTTCATGAGTGGATAACATCCTAATAATCACCCTGCCACCTTTTCCCCACTGCCACACTGCAGCAGAGTTAACATTTACAAAAACCTTACTGTTCAGTATAACACTTGTTCCTAAATATAGCTGTATGTCAAAATCACGTGAGAAACTTGCTGAAAATAAAGAGTATTTGGTCTATCCAAACCAGTAGCTTAGGCTGGACAAGGAAACTATATTTTTTACCTCAATGCCCAGCCTGTTCTGGTGCAACAGCAGATGTAGAAAAAAATATCTAGAAATAATTGACCCTTAATAGAAAGGTCTTCAACTTATCTTCCTAGCACCATGCTCATGTAACAATAAAATGTCCATCAGCAAAGTGCTTTCCTTGGGAAACATAGAAGGCAATGTAGCTAATAACAGCAAACATTTTTGGAGTATTTACTATGTCTGCAGGCATTCTTTAAGCATTTTACAGGTGTTAACTCACTGAATCATCACAACATCTGATGAGGGAAGTATGTTATCCTCCATTACAGTTGAGTGACCTGCACACAAAGATTATGTTATTTGCCCAGCTTCAGACATGTAGCCATGTATGGCACCAAGAGTACTGGTTTAACATCATGACTGTAACCCTGAGTTCTAATTCCGGTTCTGTCATTTTACAGATATATGATTTTGGATAAGGTACTTAAACACTATGTGCCTTGGTTTCCACTTCTAAACAAGGGGCGATAATAAAGAACCTTATTGTAAGGATTAATGGAGATAATGTGTGTAGAGCCCTTAGAATAGTGCCAGGTCCTTGATAAGTACTTGGTCAATGTCAACTATAATTTTACTCAAGGAATTAGAATATAGGTTTAGTACAGTTGTATATATGTTACAGTGAAATTGCTTTCTAACTGTAGTATTAATGCCTTTTTTAGCTGATGACATTCCAGAACTGCTTAGCTCTTCCAGTCTGTTTTCCATGCTGCTTCCCCTTATTATAGCCTACATAGGACCAGTAGCTGCTGCTATTCCTAAGGTGTGTGATTCAATTCTCTAACTTTGAATCTTTTTTTGGTAAATGTAATTTTATTTAGACTTTGTGTCTTTCCTTTAAAAATAATCTTTCAGGCATCTGGGTTACAGGTAACAAGTAGACAGACATGTAAATGGTAGAAGTTATTAGTTAAATAACTAACTCTCTGATCTTAGTATCACTTACTAGTTTACTTTGTAATAGTATTGTTTTGTGATAGTATTATTTTGTAATAGTATTGTTTATTGGCTTTACATTTGAAGAACTTGGAGATAAGAAATATATTTTAGAATATGATATGTAAGGAAAGCTTAAGTTAACTAAGACCTTTAAAATTTATAATGTTGATACCAAACCTCCATTTTGTATAAAAATAGCAATGTAAAAAGGTTGTTAAATTGTGAAATATTCAATACATGGAAGAAATGATAAACTACTGATCCTTTGGCATAATAAATTTTGAGTAAAACCTAATTTATTGCAGATCACAGAAAGGCAGAAGGATTTAAATATATAAACTTGGTTATATTCATGTAACACCTAAGACTTTTAAGCTAAATCTTTTTTTCCCATAGTACAAATTTCTCTTTGAGTGAAAATGTAACTAGAAGAAACTCTAAATGGAAATTCTTAATAATAAGGATAATCAACAATTACAGTAATTAATAACTTTAAAGCAACTTTCACACTTACTATCTCACTTAATCATTCTTTTTTATACTAGGTGGCTGTAGAAGTCTTTGGACTTGTCCAGCAGTTACTTCCTTCAGTTGCCATTCTGAATCAGAAGTATGCACCCCCTGCCTTCAATCCTAATCAGTCAACAGATAGTACCACAGGAAATCAGCCTGAACAAGGCTTGTCTGCTTGTACGACCTCTAATCACTATGCTGTCATAGAGAGCGAGCACCCCTATAAGCCTGCATGTGTCATGCACTACAAGGTGGGCACTGATTCCTAGGAACCGTTTAAACTTAAAACTTGATTTGATGTTCTTTACTGATTTCTTGACTTCCCTGGTGGCTCAGACCGTAAAGCGTCTGTTTACGACACGAGAGACCCGGGTTCAATCCCTGGGTTGGGAAGATCCCTTGGAGAAGGAAATGGCAGTCCACTCCAGTACTATTGCCTGGAAAATCCCATGGACAGAGGAGCTTGGTAGGCTACAGTTCATGGGGTCGCAAAGAGTCAGACATGACTGAGCGACTTCATGTTCGTGTTCATGTTCATTGATTTCTTAAAGGATACTTAACCTCTGTTCAGAAGTGTAACTTCTATGCATAGAAAATCAGCAGGTGGTTAGACACTGTCAAGCACACAAAAGGGTTTAAGACAGAATTTTTACTGTTAAATAGTACACTTTTATGTGGTTTATGAAAGTTATTTTCATATCTTTTTGTAAATACAAGGCTGTGTGTAATGCTCAACTGCATATTGTTTATCATAATAATGGATATAAGCATTAACATTTAAAAATCACATATTTGGGGACGTTCCTGGTGGTCCAGTCATTGAGACTTTGCCTTCCAGTGCAGGGTCGCGGGTTCGATACCTGGTCGGGGAGCTAGAAACCCACATGTGTCAGGGTCAAAAAAAAAAGGCGTTAAAAAACAGAAGGAATACTGTAACAAATTCAATAAAAACTTTAAAAAATAATAAACGAAAATCAACTTTTTTGGACTGATGTTAGCTATACCACAGCCTGATCTCTGAAAATTTATATACCCAGTGCAGGATTTATAATACTACACATAATGTTAAAATGTACATATAAAATATTTAAATGTTTTTATAGAGTATTCAAAATCCTATTCCTTGCTTTCTAAATTGTATCATTTAAGGGGGAGAAAGAGAATTTGTCCACTTAATTTAATTATAAGTTTACGTTTTGGTACTCAGTCACTCAGTCATGTCCAGTTCTTTGTGACCTCAAGGACTATAACCTGCCAGGCTCCTCTGCCCATGGAATTTTCCAGGCAAAAACACTGGAATGGGTTGCCACTTCCTGCACCAAGGGATCTTCCCAACCCAGGGACTGAACCCACGTCTCTTGCATCTCTTGCATTGGCAGATGTATTCTTTACCATTTGTAAAATATTCAGCTCTTTGTTGTAGAATATGGTAAACATATGAAAAGATGCACCAGTATAGTGTAGCCCATTTGTGCATCATCCCAGTCGCCAGTTATAAACTATTGGTCAAACTCTTTTATTTATTCCCCACTCTCTTTGTCCCTTCTCATATTATATTAAGGGCTTCTTAGGTGGTTCATTGGTAAAATATCTGCCTGACAATGCAGGAGATGTGGGTTTGATCCCTGGGTCAGGAAGATCCCCTTGAGGAGGAAATGGTAACCCAGTCCAGTATTCTTGCCTGGGAAATCCCATATACAGAGGGCTACAGTCCATTGGGTTGCAAAAGAGTCACACGTGACTTAGTGACTAAACAATAATATAGTTTTAAAGCATATTCATGGATTTTTTTGTATCTCTAAAAATATAAGGACCTGTAAAAAATAATGTCATTGTCACACTTTAAAAAAACTAATAATGCCTTCATGTTATTGCATATGTACATTTTTAAATATTTGAATTAGAATCCAAATGAGATTCATACATTATGATTGGTTGTGTTTCTTAAGTCTCTTTTAATCTAGTGTTCCCCTCCATCTCTCTGTTTTGTTTCCTTGAATTTTATTTAAGAAATTGGACTGTTTTTTTGATAGACTCCTCCTGAGTCCTTTAGAGACACGCCCTGTAGTCATTCATAGCATCCTCACGTCTGGTGTAAGATGTTACAGGCTCTGGTATAAGATGTTATAAGAGGCTTACACATTTCTGCCTCAAGTCTGAAACCTGCGATTTTTTCAAAGTGCTGTGGTTTGAACATTTGCCATTTTTCCCATCTGTGTTCATAGAATTTTTTTAAACCCAGACTGGGCTTCCCTGGTGGCTCAGCAGTAAAAAATCTTCCAGCAGTGCAGGTGCCTCAGGAGATACAGGTTCAATCCCTGGATCAGGAAGATCCCATGGAGAAGGAAATGGCAACCCACTCCAGTGTTCTTGCTGGGAGAATCCCATGGACAGAGAAGCCTGGTGGGCTACACAGTTCATGGGGTCGCAGAGAGTCAGACACAACTGAAGTGACTTAGCACGCATGCACAGGATCCTCTCAGGTTCAAACATGCATTTAGTTGTTAGGCCACTTCTGTCTTTTTAATCTGAAATAGTTCCTCAGCCTCTCTTCATCTTTTATGATATTGGTGTTTTTGAAGAACACAATCAGTGGTTTTGTAAAAAAATATTATTTTATTTGTATTTCATTGATAGTTTTTTAATGATTAGATTCAGGTTGTGCATTTTGGGTGGCAACCTGTCGTGTTCTCCTCAGTGTATCCCATCAGGAAGTACTTCAGTTCAGTTCAATTGCTCAGTCGTGTCTGACTCTTTGCGACCCCATGAATCACAGCACACCAGGCCTCACTGTCCATCACCAACTCCTGGAGTTCACTCAGACTCATGTCCATCGAGTCAGTGATGTCATTCAGCCATCTCATCCTCTGTCGTCCCCTTCTCCTCCTGCCCCCAATCTCTCCCAGCATCAGAGTCTTTTCCAGTGAGTCAACTCTTCGCATGAGGTGGCCAAAGTACTGGAGTTTCAGCTTTAGCATCATTCCCTCCAAAGAACACCCAGGACTGATCTCCTTCAGAATGGACTGGTTGGATCTCCTTGCAGTCCAAGGGACTCTCAAGAGTCTTCTCCAACACCACAGTTCAAAAGCATCAATTCTTCAGCACTCAGCTTTCTTCACAGTCCAATTCTCACATCCATACATGACCACAGGAAAAACCATAGCCTTGACTAGATGAACCTTTGTTAGCAAAGTAATGTCTCTGCTTTTCAATATGCTATACTTAGTCACTTGATTAAGGTGACAGTTCCACCAAAAAAAAGCATCTTTTTTTTTTCCTTTGAAAATGTCTATGGGTAAATATCCATGGGTTAGAGATTGTGTAAAAAATACTGTCTTTCAACAAATTCTAGCACCCTTTGGTTATTCTAGGGCTTCCCTTGTGGCTCAGACAGTAAAGCTATCTGTAATGTAGGTCTATGTGTCTGTCTTTCTGTAATGCAGGTGACCTGGGTTTGATCCCTGGATTGGGAAGATCCCCTGGAGGAGGAAATGGCAGCCCACTCCAGTATTCTTGCCTGGAAAATCCCATGGACAGAGAAGCCTAGTGGGTTACTGTCCATGGGGTTGCAAAGTGTCAGACACGACTGAGCGACTTCACTTTCACTTTGGTTATTCTTACCCAAATCATTTATTGGTATGGTGGTTGCAAGATGGTGGTTTTGTAATTCTGTTTTTCCTCCCTGCTGGTGTTCTGTTATAAAGAAGAGTTTCTCACCCCTTCTACTTTAAAAAGTGTAGTCATTTATATATTTATTTCATGTGTTCATACCAGTATGTACTCAGAGATTCTCTTTTTGCTCAGCGTTACAATCTTTTGCTGTCATTCAGTTTGATGCTCAAATTTCAATTGATTTGGTCAGGGGAATTCTGTTCAAACTAGATTCTGTGTCCTTTTCCTGTGTTTTCATCAGCTTTTGAGCACTTCTTACTAATTCCAGTCAAAACCGCTGAGGTATTTTCTTCATACCATTTTCGTTTATGTATGCCACTGTAAAAATTAAAAATACTACATAAAATAAAGTTTCTTTGCAATGTTTTTTATATTAACCCTACTAACATTAATATAATCAAAATACTTTATTCAGAAGTTGTTTGGAGTAGTTCATTATATATATATGTGTGTAGGTGGCTATATGATTAATATAAAGTTAGTCTTGTTTATTTTTACTTAATTTTTATGAGTTTTTTCCCTGCCCCACTTGATTTAATATTAGTTTTAAACTATGTAAAATACTAATATAGCTACAGAAATAAAATTAAGTAAAGCAACATCCTCAGAATTATAAGTCCTTTTCCTTCTGGGCTTCTGCCTTACTCTAGTAAGTATCATGGTTTATCCTTACTGCATTCTTTTCTGGAAAAAAAATCATAAAGATTCATTTAGATGTAGTCTTATTTTCCTTCTTTGTTTAAAAAAATAGCACACTGTATATACTACTTTGTACTTTGCTTTTTAAAAGTAACACTGTGTAAAAATCTCTCCGTATCCATTTATATAGATCATCCTCATTCCTTTTTACAACTTCATAGTGCTCCAGTGTTGTCAAGGTGTATCATAGTCTTTGAGCTAGTCTAATGTGTGAGCATCTGGGGTGTTTTCATTTTTTTTTTTTTTGCAATGAATAAACTGGGCATATGGGCATTTTTTTTGTTTGTTTTTGTTTCCATATTGTTAGAGGCATATCTTCAAACTATACTTCTAGAAGTAGGATTGCTGGGTTAAGCAAAGAATGGGGAACCTTGTGCTCGGTATATCTGGAATTGCTGATTCAGACGGTGAGTGTAGTTTTGCTAGATGTTGACAGTTCCCTTCCATTGAAGTTATGGCTTTTTGTGTCCCACCAACAACATATGGGAATGCTTATTTTCTCATGGCCTCCCCCAAGGAGTATGTGTTTAAATTTGGGAGCTTTTGCCAATACAATGGGAAGAATGTTGGGAAAATGGTGCCTCAGTTTAGTTTTAATTTACATTTATGTTACTGTGAACTACGTTGAGCTTTTTATTTAAGGATTATAAAAAAATCCTTTACTAAATATAGTCTAAAGTAATTTTTTTTAGATTAATATCATACTTGGGAAATTTCTTAAGGTTTATGTCATGTCCTACAACCAATTCATATTTTACTACTTGACATGGTCCTGCTTAACTGTAATTTTACTACAATTACAGAATTCCTTCTGCTATGATGATGACAGAAACTGTAAAATGGCCTTAAAAATACATGTAATTATGTGCCATCATAAACTCCTGCATACAGTAAAATTTTAGGATAGAAGACTATAAAAATCAAGGCTTTTATCAAGTGTATAAGTGTGTGTGTTTATATTCT
This sequence comes from Bos javanicus, assembly GCF_032452875.1. NCBI lineage: Eukaryota > Metazoa > Chordata > Mammalia > Artiodactyla > Bovidae > Bos > Bos javanicus. Next base: position 52,270,654 of record NC_083879.1, on the reverse strand, counting down.
CATAATATTTGAAGTTGCAAAGTTTTTTTGGTTAATGAGAAGAAGCATTTGTATTAGGTACTATGAATGGTAGATAACCTAAAAGTAACTAAAACCTTACATTTTAATGATTTATTCATTTCCATCAGTGTATCTTTATATTTTACCTATCGAATTACATTGTCAGTTACCTACCTATATTCCTTAAATGCATACTGACTGAAATGGAAAATTTATTATGTAAATAAGCTCTTTTACAGGAAAATCAGATAGTTTTTTTTTTTTTTCAGAAATTAAGCAGTTTTGTAATTGTTTTTTTAATGATATCAGTATATACTTAGACACAATGCAGTATCAACCACATATTAGAAAACAATAATATTACAACGGGACAGCAGAGACAATTCATACTGACCATTAATACCTTGGTTTCTGATCACTAATTCTTAAAATTTTACAGTATTAATTCCTTACTTAACATTAATGTTACAGTAAGTTGAAGGCATCATCTTTCCAGTATGATGTCCTACTTCTAAACTAGACCAGAAGCTAAAATCTGATTCTTCTTATGTGAGTGGCCTTTTGTCTGTTGACTTCAGGTGACATTCCCAGAGTGCGTGCGGTGGATGACACTCGAGTTTGACCCTCAGTGTGGCACTGCACAGTCGGAAGACGTCCTCCGTTTGTTGATCCCCGTTAGAACTGTTCAGAATTCAGGATATGGACCAAAGTTGACAGCTGTTCATGAAAATCTGAATTCCTGGATAGAACTAAAGAAATTTTCAGGGTCCTCTGGGTGGCCTACTATGGTGTTAGTGTTACCAGGTAAGTTTTTTTTTTTTTTTGTCTTATTTTGTTTTATATGGTAAAATACATGCATTTATAAGAATTATGTTTAGTAAAGATACACTATTGAAAATGTTTATTTAATTTTCAGAAGAATGTCTTCAAGACCTACTCTGTATCTAGATTGCAGTTTATTAGTGAAGACTCTCTGGGCACTGGGCATAACATGACCAAGGTTTAGAAAAGAGACTGTTCTGAGGATCTTGTGAGAAAAGATTAGCTTGTCCAAAGAAAGTGTGTCAGTCACTCAGTTGTATCCGACTCTTTGCGACCCCATTGACTGTAGCCCTCCAGGCTCCTCTGTCCATGGAGTTCTCCAGCGAAGAGTACTGGAGTGGGTTGCCATGCCCTCTCTGGGGGATCATCCCGACCTAGGGACTGAACCCAGGTCTCCTGCAATGCAGGCAGATTCTTTACTGTCTGAGCCGCCAGGGAAGCTTGACCAAAGCAGAGAGTTAATACTGAGGCCAAACTATAGAAAAAGTTGGATTAGGTGTTTATTTTCCCAGTAAGTGTTGAGTTTTAAAAAGTTGCTGAGGACTTCTTTATTTCAAGAGAGCTAGTGACCCATGGAGCCCACTAAGTTATGTAAAGCTTTGTTTTCAAGCTTGAAGAGTATTTGTGGCCAGGTGGGTGCCACAGATTTGTTATTATAGTCTGTTGTTTTTTTAACCACTTAACCATAAGTTAAGTGATCCCGTGATCTTGCAAACTGAGAGCCAGTTCGAATTCAGAAACTTCTTTCTTCTGATGTGACCTGCCGTGTTTGTTTGTGAAGAGATCAAAGCCAGATTCCAGCTTAGAAAAAAGGCTAACCCGGGTCACCTCAGTTGGAGAAGGAAATGGCAACCCATTGCAGTATTCTTGCTAGGAAAATCCCATGGACAGAGGTGCCTGGTGGGCTACAGTCCATGGGGTCACAAAGAGTTGGACATGACTGAGCTACTTACACATACAGGTCACTTCAGTAATTGACAGATAATTGACAATGATTGCTCATGTAACTTACTTAGGACATGTGATTAAGGAGAATTAAATCATAAAGAAAAATAACAACCTGGTATGGTTTTATTGTTTCTAGTGTTGTTTTTAGCACAGTTTTGTTCAAGTAAATGTAGAAACCCCCAAACCAAATACATTATTTAGTGCATGTGTGTTCAAGTCATGTCCGACTCTTTTGCGACCCCATGGACTGTAGTCCAACAGGTTTCTCTGTCCATGGGATTTTCCAGGCAAGAATACTGGAGTGGTTGCCATTTCCTTCTCCAGATCTTCCCTACCCAGGGATCAAATCCACATCTCTTACAGCTCCTCCATTGGCAGACGAATTCTTTACCACTGCGCCACCCGGGAAGCCTGATTTGTATTGCTACCTATCTTGAGATGGATAAAAGGAGACTTTAATAAAGTTGTTTCAGATTTTGAACTCAGTGTTAGTTTTTTTTCTTAGGGAATGAGGCCCTTTTTTCATTGGAGACTGCATCAGATTATGTGAAAGATGACAAAGCTTCTTTCTATGGTTTCAAATGTTTTGCAATTGGATATGAGTTTAGCCCTGGACCTGATGAGGTGAGAATGAATTATCTTCTTATTCTGTTAAGGAAGATTGTGTTTCTGAGGGCTACTATTGACTTGAATTGTGTTTGCTATCTATATTTAAGAAGCCTGAAATTATATTTTAAGCTAGGGTGTATAATCTATTTTGTAGTTTAATTTTGTACAAATTAATTGTGTCTGGTATTACTGTTTTTAATATGTGGAGAGATCAGAGTCTGTGTAGCATGACCCAGCCTTTAAAGACGTAGTATAATCCTGCCTGTTCCACACCTGGTTGGTGACTGTACCTTTCTGAGTGATTTTTGTAAGCTAATTTCACAAAGGCACTAACTTAATATCTGTCGTAAAGATTTCCAGTAGTACTGTTTAAAAAAAAAGTTAAGGTGAAACAGTGATCATGTTCCATCAAAGTAATAAATGAAAAATCCTTTGGACTATGAGCTGTTGGTCTGAAACAGTATAACCAATGTGAGACATAATATTGACCCAGAGGGATGGTATGGGGAGGGAGGAGGGAGGAGGGTTCAGGATGGGGAACACATGAGAAATAAAGGAAAAAAAAAAAAAAGAGAGAGACATAATATTGAATCTCTTACACTCTTAATTAACCATTAGCTGCTAATACATGCTTTCTTTTTGTTTCAAATGTTATGCTGGAATGCAAGTCACATTTTTTTGATAATCCACATCATCTCTCAAAAATTGCATCTTCCAAAATTTTTTACAGCATCTGATTTTTTTTTTAATTCTCCAGGGAGTCATTCAGTTGGAAAAAGAACTAGCTAATCTTGGTGGGGTTTGTGCAGCAGCTTTGATGAAAAAGGATCTAGCACTTCCTATTGGTAAGTGTGATCTTGTACTAGGTATTTATGATTTTTAAAAAAGTTACAAAATTACGAACAGAATGTTTATTAAAAAACATCCTGAAAATAGTTTAGCAAAATGAATTTAACAGTCACATATATTCATGGGCAGCTGCTTACTATACTAAAGACAATGAGACATTTGTGTTCTATTCATGTGAGGGAAATTGCTACAACCTCTTTGAAGGAAATTCGTCAATAACTTCAAATTTTATATAAATATACCTTTTGATATAACATTTTTATACATATTTTCACAAATACTCAAAAACGTACATTATAAGATAGATTAATTTATCAATACTTGTGGTTATAAAACCTAGGAGCAACCAAAATGTTTGTCAGTTGGGAACTGTTCAATCAGCGATGGTACATCTATACAAAACAGATGTAAGTAGCTGTTAAATACAGTGACAGAAAAGTAAACCTATATGTCCAGGCCAAGAAAGGCGTCCAGATTATATAATTATATGATGTTCATTGTTTTGAACATCATATTGTATATATATATATATGTAAATAGATGTGTATGTTCCCATGTATGTAGGCTGACACATACATGCATACAATGATTATTTGCATACAAAGTTTTTAGAACAATACATAGGAAACTGTTGATACTGTATCTTTGAAAGGGGATGGTGGCAGAAATTTTCATTCTGCACTTCTGTATAATTCAAATATTTCCCTTTGAACATGTATCACTTTGGTTATAATATTTTATAAGTTCATTAAGCTATCAGAAAATTCAATAAATGTTCTACATCAAGCAGTAAAGCAGAAAATGTTTAGAGAATACAGTCACTATCTTGGGCTTTCCTGTCAGTAACTGTTGTTTACTAAAGATGAAGTTCTTCTGTAATATAACTGAAAAAGAAAGACTCAGGTTCTGAATAATCAGTTTTCCTCTTTTTTTCTTAGATAAATACACTAAAGTAAAAATATACATTTGTGTATATAAATGTAATATATATCTTTTGATACACTTGATGGGTGCTTTTTTTAGTATTGTCTTGAGAATTACAGCTTATATTCACACTGAAAATAAGCATTTTAAAATTTAAACCACTGAGATTTATCCATAATGATAATAGTTCTCTTCAATTTGGAATATCAATTTTTGGAGAACATGTAATGAATGCAGAAGACTAGAAAGTTAAATGAAACATTGATATATTTTGGTAAACCTTTTCATTTACATACCAGGTAATGAATTAGAGGAGGATCTTGAAATTCTTGAAGAGGCTGCTTTACAGGTATTGTCCTCAATAATTATAAGGATAAACTTTGTACATTAATTTTAAGCCAAATTTTCACTCAAATCAACCTTGTTTTTCTTGAGCATAGCACTCATTCATTGAGTATTTCATTCTACAATTGACAGTTATAAAGATAAATAACTCATAATTGCTCCCCTTGATGGAATCAACCCCTGTATGAGCCCTTATTGAACTGCACGGTGGGTGTTGACTCTGGAGTGAGATGTAAGCCCTGCTGGACGAAGAAGAGCTACCAAGGGCCCAGAGGAGGGTTTTGTCCAGGGGTGGACATTGAAATTAGATCTTGAAAGAAGTTTTATTTTCCAGTTAGGAAAAAGATGTTAGTAATAGTAATGGAAATAATATCTATAGAGAAACTTTATAGTTTACCATATACTGTACTGATGTGCTCAGTCGTGGCTGACTCTGTGACCCCATGGACTGTAGCCCACCAGCTTCCTCTGTCCATGGAATTTTCCAGGCAAGAATACTGGAGTGGGTTGCCATTTCCTTCTCCAGTAGTTTGCCATATTTTTGACATTATCTGTCTATTTCTGCAGTTACACTTTGAAATCACTATTTTCTCTTGTATCTGACAATTATATCAGTTCAGAGAAGTTTGATTAAGAATTCAGGCAACTGGGAGATCGAGGCTGGTATCCAGGTCTTCTAATACTTACAGTTAGTGGTTTACATGTTATTTATTTTCTGAAATGATTACAGCAGTAATAATAAAAACAAACATTTATTTGATCTTTAACTTTGTTTTATACTTTTAAATCATTTAGTCCTTACAACAGTCCTATGAAGTAGGAACTCCTAACTATAGATAAGGAAACTGAGATACAAAGAACTTAAGTAACTGGCTCAGAGTCACACAGCTGGTGAGCAACTGGTCTAGAGTTTGACCTTTGGCAATTTGGTGACAAAGTCCATGATCTTGATCACTGTGCTCTAATTGTAGGGAGCCATGGTGTCCTCAATAATGTTAAGAAACTTAGGTTTTTTAAAATCCCACCAGCTTTTGTTTTTCCTTTTAGAAAAGTTAAATCTCTGTATCTTAAGATAGAAAAATAAAAATTAATTCAAAAAATGTTTGGTGAACATGGTATGTGTCATATAGCATTCTAGCTAAGGAAATCCATCAAGTAGCTCATCATCCAAGGTATTATGGCTTATAGAATGTTAATTAGGCCAGATGTAAGGAGATCTTTATTGTGCCCCTATAAAGAAAAAAGTGATGTCCCAAATTACACACCTTTTTGGCATGTAAGGTAGTCATGATGGTCTAACATACATTAAAACCCATACTTGTTAGGCAGGTAGTGAGCATTTAAATGTGTTGTGTGTGTATACTTAGGTGCATAGTCATGCCAATTCTTTGCAACCTCATGGACTGCAGCCTACCAGGCTCCTCTGTCCATGGAATTTTGCAGGCAAAAATACTAGACCAGATTGCTGTTTCTTCCTCCAGGGATCTTCCTGATGCAGGGATCGAACCTACACCTCTTTGCATCTCCTGCATTGGCAGGCGGATTCTTTACTGCTACATCACCTAGGAAGCCCCATTTAAATTGTATAATAACTACAAGAGATCGTTTGATCACCAGTTTATACCTTTCACTGATTCAGGAATGGTCTGTAACTTGTTAGCTTAAGAGGACATAGCAATAACTCATCTGAAGTCTGAATTTGGACTCAAGTCTGTTTGATATTAAAGATTATGATTTAGAAATTGCATGGTTCATAAAATGCAGGAGTTACTGTTGTAGAATTGAAAGAACTGGAAATATAATAGTTTTCCATGAAAAATATTTTGTTTTGAAATTTATTATACAGTCATTAAGATTTTTCTAGAGTTTTAGCACTTGCAGCAAGTCTTTCTAAAATGTAAGGTGTGCTTCTCATCTAGATCAGGACTAAAATTTCTGTTTTATCTGCCCTTTTTCCTTAACTTTAATAAGGCTTACATAGGCTAATGCAGTGTATGTGCAGGCACAGTCAGGCTTCCATCACCTTTTTGCCTGAGTCAAGACCTTGGTACCCACCTGCCCAAGAGCACAGACACAGCCTACCCAAGAGAACCACCAGTAACGGAGACACAGAAAGCGGGCAACCTCTACAGCTGTCTTTAGAGGGGAGCCCTGGCCCTGACAAACGGGGATGTGACACATGCAGAGAAACATGTGGAGAGCTTGGGTGGGGGGAGATGCAGCATTAGCTCTAACCTGCAAAACTCAGATAAATCACTTCCTTTTGTGAGCAGAATGAAACTGAAAGTATTATCCCAAGTTTTTCCCTGCTGGAAGTTTTCTACTGTTCAGAGTAAAGGAGCACTGGGACGTGGGGAGAAAATGATTTCCCCAAAAAAGGCCTATCTAAAATTGGGTGCAAATTCAAAACAATCATGTGATTAAAGTTTCATATTTTAAAATATAAATGTTCTCTTTTACCCAACAGGTGTGCAAAACCCATTCTGGTATTCTTGGAAAGGGTTTAGCTCTTTCTCATTCACCAACTATATTGGAGGCACTAGAAGGAAACTTACCACTTCAAATCCAGAGCAATGAACAGTCCTTTCTGGACGATTTTATTGCTTGTGTTCCAGGATCAAGTGGTGGAAGGCTTGCGAGGTAATGCACTCTTAAGTCCTACAGTGATTTTCTTCCAGGGCTTACCTTAGTTTTCATTTCTGAAGAGAAAGGAGAGGAGTCATTAGGATGTTACAGTGCCACCTAAAATAATGTAGTTTATGTGTTTTGGACTTTCTGAAATATAAAGTAGTAGTTAATATTTCAGTATATTTTAAACATACATAATAATTGTTAAAAATATAAAGACTACATGGTAAAATAGAGAAGTCTGTGAATTTGATGGTAATATTTAATATCTATACTAAACTCCTAAATTTGTGACTATATTTATCTTAATATGAGGATTTTTTCCAAATCTACAGTTAGTGCAGATATAAATTAAGAATTTAAATCAGGTAATTTAAGATTTTAGAGTTCTCATTTATTTTGTTGCTATTTGGTTTTTTTGAAGGTGAACACATATGCTGACTTGAGTAATTTCACTAGTAAATATGCCTCAGAGAGTAAAGAATCCACCTGCAGTGTGGGAGACCTGGGTTAGATCCCTGGGTTGGGAAGATCCCCAGAGGAGGGCTTGGCAGCCCACTCCAGTGTTCTTGCCTGGAGAATCACAGGGACCAGAGGAGCCTGGTGGGCTAGTCCATGGGGTCGCAAAGAGCCAGACACGACTGAGCGACTATATATGGCACCAAACTAGTAAATACAGAAATATGACCCTCTTTCTGGCTTTAATCTTAAAAATACAGAGATTACTTTTTAGTTTTTAAAAAGCAAAGTGGTGATTGGAGAAAAATAGAAAACATCTTTTAAGTCAGCCTCACTGCCTTCTTCATGGACCTTTTCGTGTAGTATTCATCACAGAATTTACTCATCAATCATCTCACACGACAACTTGAATGTAGATCATGCAAAGAATTCAGGCATGGATATCACAAAAAATAGAATTTGCATAGAAGGAATGGTAGTGAGGGAAAATCGTTACTAAGCTGTGTAAAGAGAAGGTAGTGTATTTCCAACCTTCTGCTCCCCAGCAAGCAAAATGTCACTTATGTTTCTGTTTTGACAGAAATGCTGCTCTTTCCCAGGTCTTCAGGTTGGCAATTAGGCAGACCTTCCTTAAGTAGTGTTATTTGGGACTTCTAAGTATATACAACCTAAATTCATTTTCTTGGTTATTTTAAACCAGCCATAGTTAAAATTTCACACTTTCTGATTTTACAGATATTTCTGATTTATTTGTAATCATCAAAAATTTCATAAGCTTTAGCATATTTGTTTAATGAATTTGTCATTAATGATTTCCAAGGAAGTTAATACTTGTTATCCTTATTGTGTGTGCATGCTAAGTCATTTCAGTCGTGTCTGACTCTGCGACCCTGTGGACCATAGCCCACCAGGCTTCTCTGTCCATGGGGATTCTCCAGGCAAGAATACTAGAGTGGGTTGCTATACCTTCCTCTAAGGGATCTTCCTGACCCAGGGATCGAACACTTATCTCTTACGTCTCCTGCGTTGGCCAGCAGGTTCTTTACCACTGGCAGCATCTGGGAAGCCCATGGTCCTTATTACTGAGTTGGAAATGATAATCCTTTTAGCACTTTGTTTAATATAGTTTTATTCATTTGGCCTAGTTTCATTTTAATCACTGAAGATATTGATGAATGTTTGACTTTTTGTTTACTTGTTTTTTCATTCCTGTTAGGTGGCTTCAGCCAGATTCCTATGCTGATCCTCAGAAAACATCTTTGATTCTGAATAAGGATGATATTCGGTGTGGTTGGCCTACCACCATCACGGTGCAAACGAAAGACCAGTATGGGGATGTGGTACACGTTCCCAACATGAAGGTAATTGTAGTGGGATTAAATTAGTAGACATCTATGCACTATTGTAACTCATAAAATTTTAGAAATGACAAGAGCTTAGAGTCTATTTGCAGTACGCTCCTTACTTATATGCAGTGAAGGAAGCTGAAAATTTTTAAATGACTTGTTCACATTAATCAGTACTCACTTATCCAAGTTTTATACTTTTTGGATTTTGCTTCAGATATGCTAGATGCCATGGTGATTCAAAGGGAGGATAAGAAAGTGTCCATCAAAAGAGTGCTAAGCACACAGAGGGAAGACCATCATATATTAGTCATTGAACAAATAAATGAAAGAATACGTTTAAAAATTTTATGTATGTTTTTAAAAGACTTTAATATGTTTTGCATTTAGTACTACTGAAGCAATGTTTAAAATATAATATTGATACTTATTAAATAAATCAGAAATACCTAAATTTGGATTGTAAAAGAATGAGGAATGGAACTAGTTATGTGCTATACTGAAGAATATAGTTCTCTGAACACCTCTTCCCTGAGACATTAGTAAATAATGACATTTTAGAGCATATTATAGTAAAGACATAAAATTAAGTCCTCTATGTTATATATTAATTAAATATCTTATTTAAAACTTTTATTAGATTTCTGAAAACAGTGAATATCCAACAAAAGTTTGTATAGGCAATCCCCAGCTACGCTGGCCCCTCGAAGTTGTATTTACAAAATGATTAGGTTATTTGGAGTTGATTAAGCCTTGAAATCTTTTTTTACTCACAGAGAAGCTGATTTTACCTCAATATACTAGCACTTTTTCAACTAGTTGGTACATTATTTCATTTGTACCATGGAGAAGCACAATACCACTGGCACCTCTTACTTGATTCATAGTCTAAAAAAAAAAAAAAAGAGGACAATAGTTCATATGTCTTAAGACCAGTAAGTAAAACTGTATGGAAAAGCATTTGGCCCTGATACTAAAGAAAATTCAGGCTTTACTAGTGGCTTTCAATGTTTTGGCCATGACCCCCCGCAAGAGTTTCATCGTGACCCAAACAAACATATATAGGATAGAAGAGTATGTACTCTTTTAATTACATACAGTATACATAATACATATCCATACAGTATGCTTCACTCTTACATTTTCTCTTCTAGCTTACCTTTTTAAGGAAGATCATACCCCATCAAAGTGTTTTCATGCTAAGAATTACTCTTTAGAATGTAAAAAGCATCACAAATTGTAAAAAAAAAAATGGGAGTAGAGAGTAAAGTAATTCTGATAGTGATAACAAAAAAATGACCCTACCCAAGGACAGAATTTTTGTCCCAATACAGTATGCTTTAATATGTTGAAGGGTTTTGTGTATTCATTGATGAATTTCTCATTTCAAAGTGTATTTGTGAATTGTTAAATCCCTTCTCTGAGCCCACAGTAAGTCCCTTATTCATGTGCCTGTATCATAGTTACTATTTTCCAAGTCAGCATAACATTTCATTTCTTTTTAATGTTCATACTTACTATTATGCTTACAGTAGATCTTTAGTTGCATTTTCTTATGTTTCCTCCTTTGCACCTTTTGTTGTCTCTTGCTGCATTTTAGTATCTGGGCTGTTTACATCTCACATTTCAGAGTCAGACTTTATGCTCTATCTCTTTTTGTTCTCCTCTTTGGGTTCTTTTTTAGCCACGTGATCTCTCTCTCTCCCTTTTCCTTTCTTTTTTGTTTATGTGTGTTTGTTTTTGTCTGCACTGTGTGGTTTGTGGGATCTTAGGTCCCAGGTTCAGGGACTGAACCCAGGCCCATGGCAGTGAAAGCACTGATTCTTAACCACTGGACCACAGGGAACTCCATCTCTCTCATTTCTTCTCTTCTTTTTTTTTTGCCTGTATAGTCTGCTTCTTGAGAACAAGAATCCTGAAGCCTCTTAATATACTCAGATTCATATCAGATTTATCTATAATATAGAAAGCATATTCTAGGAAACTCCAATAAATACTATTTAGGAAAAGTGATTTGCATACCTATTGATGTTAGATTTATTGATACCACATTATCATATTAGCTGAAAACAAAATTAATTCAGTATGTTTCATTTTCAGCCTGTTAGTGCATGAAGTTTTCAGGACATTTTAGACTTATCAGAAACTCCTGAAGTATCCTGATAGAGTAATAATCAATTATTTGGAACATAAAAGTTGGTTTACAGATAATATTTTTGAGATCCAGAATCCTTTTTTAAAACAGCAGCTGTTACTGATATTTTTTTAACTTATAAAAATGATTACTCCAAAGAAATTGTTTTTAGTAAAAAGAGAAAAATGCATAGGAAATAAAAGAATCACAAATTTTACAAAGAAGCACAGTTTATAAAAGAAAGCAGAATGGTTATCATTTTTTATCTCAGTACTTATAAAGTATGAAATTATTTACTGATTTATTTCAGGGTTGGTGGTATATAGGCAGATGTACATCTCCTGTTAATTTACTGAGGGTAAATATAGTTGTTTAAAGAAATATTAAATCAAAATAATATATATGAAAATAGTAGCTATAATTTAAAATCAAATTCTTAAGATTTGGAAGCATTTACTTTTTTTTTCCTTGGTTATATTTAAGTTTAAAGCTTTTAATGGTGGCATGTATATGAGCTGAACAATTTTTCTATTTATCTTTAAACTTCTGTGTTTTAAAAAAGTCAGATGGGTTTTTAATATTTCCAGAGCATAATGTCAATCCAAATACTGATTTCTCATAGCTCCAACTCAGGATTGTGGTTATTTAGTGAGACATGTTTGCTACCTGCACTTTATGTAGACAGGGAGAGTCTCAAAACTACTAACTCCCTAGAATGACACTGATAAGAACAATCCACGCTCCTGGGATGTCTCTCAATTACTTAAGTAATATTGTCACTTTCATTTATGCATTTCTTTCTATTTCTGTGAAGATCTTCTTGTTGAATTACCTGTTCTTGCCAGCCATAGAAGTAGTATCTGAAAAGAACAGAAGAAACTTTGGGTGACCCTCAGAATGATGAAGAGCTAAAATGGTCTTTAAAGCGTTGATTACTTTGTGGTTGCCTATTCTCCAAGCCAGGCTTCAGTAATATGTGAACCGTGAACTTCCTGACGTTCAAGCTGGTTTTAGAAAAGGCAGAGGAACCAGAGATCAAATTGCGAACATCCGCTGGATCATGGAAAAAGCAAGAGAGTTCCAAAAAAACATCTATTTCTGCTTTATTGACTATGCCAAAGCCTTTGACTGTGTGGATCACAATAAACTGTGGAAAATTCTTCAAGAGATGGGAATACCAGACCACCTGATTTGCCTCTTGAGAAATTTGTATGCAGGTCAGGTATCAACAGTTAGAACTGGACATGGAACAACAGACTGGTTCCAGATAGAAAAAGGAGTACGTCAAGGCTGTATATCGTCACCCTGCTTATTTAACTTTTATGCAGAGTACATCATGAGAAACGCTGGACTGGAAGAAGCACAAGCTGGAATCAAGATTGCTGGGAGAAATATCAATAACCTCAGATATACAGATGACACCACCCTTATGGCAGAAAGTGAGGAGGAACTAAAAAGCCTCTTGATGAAAGTGAAAGTGGAGAGTGAAAAAGTTGGCTTAAAGCTCAACATTCAGAAAACGAAGATCATGGCATCCAGTCCCGTCACTTTATGGGAAATAGATGGGGAAACAGTGTCAGACTTTATTTTTCTGGGCTCCAAAATCACTGCAGATGGTGACTGCAGCCATGAAATTAAAAGACGCTTACTCCTTGGAAGGAAAGTTATGACCAGCCTACACAGCATATTCAAAAGCAGAGACATTACTTTGCCAACAAAGGTCTGTCTAGTCAAGGCTATGATTTTTTCAGTGATCATGTATGGATGTGAGAGTTGAACTGTGAAGAAGGCTGAGTGCCAAAGAATTGATGCTTTTGAACTGTAGTGTTGGAGAAGACTCTTGAGAGTCCCTTTGACTGCAAGGAGATCCAACCAGTCCGTTCTGAAGGAGATCAGCCCTGGGATTTCTTTGGAAGGAATGATGCTAAAGCTGAAACTCCAGTACTTTGGCCACCTCATTCGAAGAGTTGACTCATTGGAAAAGACTCTGATGCTGGGAGGGATTGGGGGCAGGAGGAGAAGGGGACGACAGAGGATGAGATGGCTTGATGGCATCACTGACTCGATAGACGTGAATCTGAGTGATCTCTGGGAGTTGGTGATGGACAGGGAGGCCTGGCGTGCTGCAATTCATGGGGTCGCAAAGAGTCGGACACAACCGAGCGACTGAACTGACTGACTGACTGAGGGACCAAGTGTTTTTTGCCAGTGCATAGCAAACAACAATGTAATATTTTGTTATAATTCTTGGAAGGTACTTCTGAGTATTGTTTATGAGGTAGTTTGTGCTTTCATTGTTTTAACACACCTTAGGAAATCTGTTCTTTGCATCTCTATAGTAAAGCAGATAAAAGACACCCCATTTTATCGCTGAAGAAACTGAGTTTGAAAGATTAATTAGATTGTTTGGCCCTCATAGTTCATGTTGGTGACAGAACCACCTAATAGTACTCTTTCTGCAAAGTAAATAAACATGTTTAAGTTTTAGGTATAAAATTTGCTTTATTATCTGTTGAGTTGTAAGACATCTGTCAGTAGAGTTCTTTTTCTTTGCAGAACAGTATATATAGCTAAAGTTGAGTTTAGTGCTTTAAAATATGTGAAGATTACTGGAAAGTAATACCAGTAAGAATGTAGATACATTTTACTATCCTTTCCTAGATGTTATTAATGGTGGCACATGTTTTTATTTTGTTTTGATATTTGTGATTATTTATTCCCCAAAACAAAGCCTCTCTTTTGCACTGTGTCCAGGATCCCTGTTGAGATGCATTCTTCATAATCATTTGGCACTGTTAAATAGTCTTTAAGGAATGCCCTAGGGGGACAAGTGGTAACATAAAACTTAAAGAATTGCCAGTTTAAAGTTGTAAATTGCTTTCTTCTTATGTGTCATGGACAGTTATATAATAATGTCATTTGGATTTTATAATATCTTGGTTAGGTGGAAGTGAAAGCCGTTCCTGTTTCTCAGAAAAAAACATCTCTGCAACAAGAGCAAGTAAAGAAGCCTCAGAGGATTCCTGGTAGTCCTGCAGTACCACCTGCATCTTCTAATACCGACATGACCTTTGGCGGACTAGCCTCCCCGAAGCTGGATGTTTCGTATGAACCCATGATAGTGAAGGAGGCTCGATATATTGCCATAACAATGATGAAGGTAATTTATTTTACTTCCCCAAAGCTGGATGTTTCGTATGAACCCATGATAGTGAAGGAGGCTCGATATATTGCCATAACAATAATGAAGGTAATTTATTTTACGTCCCAGAAAAAGTTTATTTTTTACCATTCATTTATGTAGCAAACATTTCAGTTCCTGTGAAAATGCTTGTGTATTTTCAAATCACCATTATTTCTCAAACATACCCCTTCAAGACTCTGAGCTTATTATTGAGGCCCCCTTCAGCTTTGGGTTCTTCCAAATGTTAGGCTTATCTCTTTGGGTTTCTTCCCTCTTTGGGCTTGAGGCTTTTAGACAGATTTTTTAAAATTTTTGTCCCGTTTTTTTTAGTTAATCTTTAGAAAAGGCAGTGTTAATCTAAATTATCAAGATGGTCATTATTTGAAATCAAAGTTAGGAATTATGCTATTTTCAGAGAGCAGTGTGAGCCATTGTAGGCTCTCATTTGGAGGAATGACATAATTTTTGGTTTTATAAAGATTATGGTGGAATATGGAGAAAGTAATTGGGTGGGTAATCAAGAGACATGGTTTGGTTTAAGTCTGTTTAGGAGACTGCTGACTTAATCTGGTGAGATATGCTCATCCCTTGGACTAGTGAGTTGTCAGTCAATATAGATTCAGGAGATTTTTAGGATAAGTAAGACTTGGTGGCTAATGGGGATGCTGAAAAGAGAAAGAGGAAGGAAATAAAACGTTTTGAGCTTGAGTAGTAAGAGTGATAATATTGAAGGGGCAGTTTTGGGTTGAGGAGGATAACAGATTCAGCATTGGATGTGGTTTTAGATACCTCTGAAATATCCATCTGAAGATAGATAAAAAGAAGCTGAAACTACAAACCTGATGTGATCACAGTCTTACCTCATGAAAAGAATTGGAGAATCATCAGTACTTGGATTATTCATAAATTATGGAAGTAGGAGATGTCTATCTAACATGATGAGAAGAGAGACCTTCCAGGACAGGGTCCTGAGGAATGTCAGTAATGATGATGCTCAAACTTTTGTCCACATCAGAATCACCAGGAGCACTTACTTAAAAAGGAGATTTTCCTGTCATCCAAAGATTTAGATTCAGTAGGTCTAAAAAGAGGTTCCAGAATTTATATACATAAAACAAATATGCAGAATGATTTATATTCAAAAGCTGCACTTTGAGAAATGTTGATTTACTAGATTTAAAAAAAAAAATGGAGAAGGGAAACAAAAATGTTGGCAAGAATACCAGCCAGAGGGCTAGTATAAACTAGGACACCGATTTTTACCTTTGGCCCTTTTACCACTACGGTGCATGTGGTGACTCATTTAATTCCCATAACAACCCTATACATCACTGGTTTTTATTCCCATTTTACATATGTGGAAACCGAAGCATAGAGAGATTGAGTAAGTTGTCAAAGGGCACCCAAATGCCAGGGAGTCGGTTCCAGATTTTATCTCCTAACTACTTCCCCAGCTGCCTTATGCCATGGCTTGTAAGTCACAGAAAGCATATTAAGGAGCTTTAATGTTTTGCTGCAGAAGTGAAGTTTTGAAAAGGATCTAGCAGCGATCTTGACAGGAGCAGCTTTAGAGACATAGTTGGTTAATTAAATTGCAGTGAAGAGAAGGTGAAAATAGTATCAGTCTAGAGGGGTGAGATGGGAAGGGAGATGGGAGGGATGTTGAAGAGGGAGGGGACGTATGTATACCTATCGCTGATTCATGTTGGGATTTACCAGAAAACAACAAAATTCTGTAAAGCAATTATCCTTCAATTAAAAAATAAATAAAATTTATAAAAATTTTAAAAAGAGGTGATAATAGCTAAAGATAAAATGAGTGTACATTAGTCTTTCAAGATGTTTGGTTATAAAAAGAGACAGAGGAAATAGAATTGAGATAAGGCTTTAGAGTCTTGAGATTGAATATAGAAAGACATCTTTTAGTACTGATGAGGAGACATTTGAGAAGGACAATGAAGATACTCCGAGAGATAAAAAGGGATTGGCTGTAAATAAGAGAACTCTTACCTCTTTCACTGTACCAGGAGAGGGAAAATAAAATAAATTGCTAATAAGTTTATAGGTTGTGTGGCCAAGGGACTATTTATGATAGCAATTATATGTCTTAGATTGGAGATGGGAGTGATGAATCTTAGGATCAAGATTTTGAACCAAAGGGGAAAAAATGAAATAGTCATTGTACAGAATGAGGAAAAAGTAATCAGAAAAGATTTATCAGCCCTCCTTGGAGAATCAGTTGAAACTGAAGATCCTGTATTAGCAATGCAGTATGAGTCTTACGAACATGAAAAAAAATGATCATAATCATTTAGATTGATGTGGCATGGATGTTGTCCCAGATAATTCAACAAGCAAACAATGACTGAAAAGGAAGTTGGGCATCTTGTGGTTAAAGAAAAGTCAGTGGAATCCAGCTCATTTGGAAGGAAAATAAAAGTGGATTCAGGGAGAGAACTCTGGGGAGGGGAGAAGGACTAGAAGTCTTAAGAATAGAAACAGTTAGGAGTTACAGAGGCAGAAAACTGAGCAGGTAGTGTCACAGGTCTGTTACTTTCAGTGCGAGTGACTAAAAGTAGAAGTTGAGATGATTGAGGTTGAATAAATAAAGGGACTAAAAATTTAATAGTTTTGACTATTTTTTTTTGTTTGTTTTAGTTTTGACTATTAAAGAATTAAAGCTAAACATTCTCATTCAACTTTTCTTTAAAGAATTTAACTTCTTGCCTCCTTACCTCTCTAGGCATTCTTTTAGTTTCCTGGTAGCATACTTAAGTTTGTATAATTTCTTTTGAAAGTCGAGTTACCAGGACTGAATTCAGTATTTTAGGAATGTTCTGAGAGGCCCAGGATAGGGAAGTTACAGAATGCCATTCCCAAACTGTCTCTTAGAGATATTAATTCTTGTTTCAGGAAAGGAGATTTTCTTATATCAAACATTTACAGATAACTATGTATACTCCCTTTTGTACGTGAACAAGAGTTTCTCTAAGACACATATCTAGAAGTAGAATTGCTGGATTGTAGAACGTACTTGTAAAATTTATAGGCCCCTGATTTGTATGTCAGAATGTTAGGTGCTTCATGTTCTCACCCGCGTTTGGTTCTCACCAACACAATTTGATGACTGTGATATGGTTATCTTGTTTTCATTTTCATTTCCTTGATTTCTGGTTCAGTTGAGTAACTTTTTAAGTGTTTATTGGCCTTTCAGATTTCCTCTTCAGTGATTTGTCTTACTTACCTTTCTCTTGTGTTGTTTCTCTCTTTTGTATTAATTTGTTCTCTATGTTCTCTATGTATTATGGCTTTGTATCCCATTTTGGTTAAATGAATTACAAATCCCTTTCAGGTGAAGGCTGATCTTTGCCATTTCTTTATGGTGTCCTTGTTTTGGAGAAATTTAAAATTTTAATATGCTCAAAACATATTGTCCTTTTTTTCTTCTGAATTTGTTGATGTTTTGTTTGTTACATGTACATCTTTAACACACCTAGAATTTACTTTTGTAGGTGGTGTGATGTAGGTAATTGGGTTTTTTTGTTTTTCTCCTGTATGGATAACCAGTTGTCTCAGTACCATTTATTGAGTGTTCTGTCACTGCATTAGTTAAGAATGTTTCTAATGATTTTGTGATTCTTGATGGTCTCTTTCTTAAAGGTTTATGAAAATTACTCGTTTGAAGAACTGCGTTTTGCATCACCGACTCCTAAGAGGTAAGGATCATTTCCTCAAAGCTTAGCCAAGACATGTCAGCTGCTTACAACTAAGATCACCATGAGTTCCAACTTTCTTGTCTATTAAGGAAATATTTTATAGCATTTTAAAATTCCCAGTAGAGACTTACGACAGGTTTTATAATGTGTAGATTTGCAGGAAGCATTTATTTATATTGAACTATAAATACTGCCAATATGTTACATAATACTAAGGTAATACAGAAATAACTCGTATCTAAAAGTATATAAATTGGCTTGTTTTTTCTATTTTTATTTCCTTCTGTCCGTCACCTAATGGAGTGGCAGAGTGATTTTAATATATGTTGCACTTGTTATTGAACTTAGTTATGAGAACTCTGATTTTGAGCTCTGAGTAATTCTGTTAACTCCAAACTGAAGCATGTTTTTTTGGCCGACTGTTTTATTTGCTCATTAGGGGCTATTCCCAGGGCAATGGGAAATACCAGTTTGAAATTCAGAACAGAAATAAATTTTTGACCATCTTTATAGATACAGTATTTAAAATTGATGAATGATGAATGATCAACTGCAGAGATGACACTGAAAGAAAATAGCGGACCTAGACCTAAATCCTGGGGCAATCCTAGGTAGTCAGGAAAGAGAGAGCCGACAAAACACCTAGAAAGAGTGGCCAGTGAGATGCAAGAACAATCAGAAGAATGTTGCAGAAGCAAAAAGGTTTTTTAAAAAAGGAGGAGTTGTAAGTTATTATCGAATTCCACTGAGGATTGCTGAAGATAAAGAAACAGCCACTGAATTTGGGGACATGGTGGACATTGGTGACTGTGACATAATCAATTGCAAAGAAGTATTGGGAGCAAAAGCATAGTTAGGATAAGCGTTGGAAGAGAATGGGAAATGACATGGAGAGTGGTTGTTGACAATTGTTCAGGTAAGTTTTGCTGTAAATGGGGAAAGAGCTATGAGACTGTATTATAGGGAAAGGTATGGTATCAACAGGAGGTGTTTAAGATGGGACGTTTTGAAGTTTTTATAGAAATGAAACAAATGATCCAGTAAAGTGGGAGAAGTTAATGATGAACAAAAGAGAGCAAGAGAATTGTATCACTGAAGTGTTGAGTGAATGAGATCCAGAGCACAAATGGAGGGGCTGGCACTGGACAGGACCCAGGGCATTCCTGCCATTGTAACAGGAGGTAGAGCAAAGTAGATTGAATCTAATTGCAACCTTAAGGTTGTATCTGATTGCTTATGTTTTTCATCAGAAGAAACTTATGAGGTCGCAATCAGCTGAGAGTCAGAAAGAGGGGTGCTGGAGGTTTGTGGTGAGGAGGAAAGAGTGAATTTAATCATGGAGAGTAGGAAAACACCATGACAGGGCAGTAAGGTTGCTAGTCATTGTGATCATATAATCAGAAATTTAATGTTTGCTGATACATGTTCATGATGATGTCAGCTGTTTAACCAAAGTAAATACTCCAGTGTTCATCTTATTTCCTTTCAGACCCAGTGAGAATATGCTGATTCGTGTCAATAATGATGGCACTTACTGTGCCAACTGGACTCCAGGGGCTATTGGGCTCTACACTATTCATGTTACCATCGATGGCATTGAAATAGGTATTTTTCTAAAGTTGTGAGTTACTTAATGTAAAGAACTAGAATCAAAATCCTCTTTCTGTTCTAGCTTGCCCTTGTCCATGTATCACAGACGTGGACAGACTTCCTAACTTGTAGGGAGCGTCATGTCCTCCTTTATAATGAGTACTTAACTTGTGCATTTACAAGGTCTTAACATTTTAAAGTAATTTATGAGTCATTGTAGCCCTCATGACTCCTTTCCTGCGTTCCCTAGTGTGCCTAGTCAGTTCCATCTCCTCCGTGCTGCCCTGTAACCACATGCGTGCCTCGTCTCCCCGTCATGGTGCGTCTTCCTCTCCTGGCTGTGAGCAGCCTCTTTCATCTTTGGATCTCCCAGTGTGGTTCAGTGCCTGGCACACAATGAGTGCTCAGGAAATACTTGTTGAAAGAATGAATTTCTTTACCTTCTACTAACTTTGAAAAATATCTTACCTTTCCTTTGGGGATTAATCTTTCTCTACTCTTTTATTTTTTAATTATCCATATACTTGGACAGCAATTGGACAAGAAAGCTCTAAAAAGTTTATCAATATGGATTCCTTATAGCACTTATATTTTCTAATGCTCCTCAAGCAGATGGGTTCCTCTGATCAGGTAGATTTAGAATGCCCCATATATTTTAGTCTCATCTTAGATATTCATCCAATTCATATTATCATATTTGGAATTTTAAGACATTCTGAAATTAAAAATCCTCTCAATTCGTTTAATACTTATCATGAAACCTTTTCATGTAGAGAAGAGATAGAGGGGGGTAGAGATAAAAGTAATACTGTTCCAACATTCCGCCAAAATACCCTTTGGGAAACTTTAGTTTGTTTTTACAGTGAAGATAAAGAGGTGCTTTACCTTGATGTAACTGTAGACATATAGAATATGCATTAAATGTAGTGTAACTGTAGGATTGGGGCTTCCCAGGTGACAAAGTAGTAAAGAATCCACCTGCCAGTGCAGGAGACATGGGTTTGATCCCTGGGTTGGGAAGATCCCCTGGAGAAGGAAGTGGCAACCCACTTCAGTATTCTTGCCTGAGAAATCCCATGGACAGAGACACCTGGCATTCTACTGCCCATAGGGTCACAAAAGAGTCAGACCCAACTTAGCAACTAAAGAACAACCGTAGGATTAGATATATCAGATTCATGTGTACCATCCTAGACACCTTTAGCTGCAGCCTTTTGCTGTACTCTTTTATTTCAGAGTATCCTTAAAGCCTTTAGTTCAGCAGACTTCTGTTGGTTCTAAGTGAAACATTGTTCTAGATAAGACAGTTCCTGTCAAGTGAACAGCTTACTGATGATTGCAAGATAAAAGGGGCAAACAAGGTTCTCTCTAGGTCCTGTGGGAGCATCAGTGTGGCGTGTAGGAAGTGCTCCAGGGGATTCTAAGGGGAGGCCCGGGTTAGGAAAAAAAAAAGGAGGGGGGGGCAAACAAAATCACAGGAAGTAAAATATAAGAAGTGACATGCAAGGGATACAAATTACAGAAGTTCAAAAGTAGAGACAGTCAAGAAAGGTTTTATCTTTGCTGCTGCTGCTGGTGCTGCTGCTAAGTCGCTTCAGTCGTGTCCGACTCTGTGCAACCCCATAGACAGCAGCCCACCAGGCTCCCCCATCCCTGGGATTCTCCAGGCAAGAACACTGGAATGGGTTGCCAATCTTTGCTAATAGTGGGTAAAGAAAACTAACATAAATAAGAAAAATCCACTTATATTCATACATATTTTCTGGAATGACATTGAAGAAAAAGATTCATAGTCACTTAGAACCATTCATTTTCTTCCCTAACTTCTTAACTCAGCTTTCACCAGAGGTGACCAAACTGATAGTAGGCTAGGACCTTGCTTGACTGTAGGCAAGGACAATTTTCATTAGGATAATGATGATGCTAATAGCTAACATTTATTGAGTATTTAATATATATCAAAATTTTTTATACAATCTTATATATTCTATATGTATTTTTAAAATCATTTCATTCTCACAGCAGCTCAGTGAACTAGGTGCTGTTCTTAAAGAGTCAAACAGTTAATGACAGAATTAGGAACAATCAAGACTAACATGAGAGTCCCAGCTTGTAAACACCAAGCTTTGCTCAATCACACGAGGGTTTCTTTTTTTGTTGTTTTAAAATTTTCATTATTATTTAATATAGTCAGTGTATAGCCCCTCCTCTTTTCCTGAATCCCTGAGACTCCCCTTTGGAATCTCACAGTCATTTTTCCAAGTACTCGTCTATTTCTTAGCTGTTAAATATTAATTACCTTGAAGGACAGAATTCAGATATTTCTTTTAATTAAAACAGCCTGTGAATGTATATGAAGTTAGGTTTAAGGGTCTTCCCTCCCTTATATTCTCAAATGTTACAGTTCCCTTCCTTTTCTTACAGATGCTGGCCTAGAAGTCAAAGTAAAAGACCCACCAAAAGGAATGATACCACCAGGAACTCAGCTGGTCAAACCAAAGACTGAGCCTCAACCAAATAAGGTTAGGGGAGAATGAAATCAGAACATGAATCAGTCTGAAATTTATTAATTTTCTTCACTGATCCTTCAAGGTGGCCATCCAATGTCTAATACTTTCCTTATTTCAGTATTTGAATTCTAAGTATTCCTAAAGAAACTTGAAGACTAGTTCATGGTAATTCAAGTATAAAACTGTACTTTTTGGTTTCTTGGTATAATGCTATAGTAATTTATAGACTCTGTATACTTCCTGTTATTGAAAGTTTACAATTAACAAAACGTCTGTTGACATTAAAGTGTGTAAAGTTCTCAAGATTAAAAGTATCCTGTGCTGTTAAATTCATTTCCTAACATCTAAAGAGTAAGTGCTATAGGAATTTTAGTAAACTACTTATTAAAAAAAAAAAGAAACATGGGTAATAGAATTTATATCATACCTTCCTAAAAGGAAAAAAAGGCTCTTTTTTTTCCTTTTTATCATGTCTTCAAAGTTTAGAAATTAA
The DNA here is from genome assembly GCF_032452875.1 of Bos javanicus. Taxonomy (NCBI): domain Eukaryota; kingdom Metazoa; phylum Chordata; class Mammalia; order Artiodactyla; family Bovidae; genus Bos; species Bos javanicus. The sequence goes on along the minus strand of NC_083879.1, from coordinate 52,248,097 downwards.
CTTATTAATATATAAATAATTTTCTATTTTTTTCAGTGATTTACAGTTTTATACTTAAAAATGTTCTCTTTATTGTTAAAAATAAGCCATTGTTATTTGCACAGGAAGACCAGCTACAAATAATTTTGGAAGCTTTCTCAGAATTATACTTTCAAGTCTGTTTATCTCTTACCACTTATAAGGTCTCTCTTCCATGATTTCCCTGTTTCATCTGTCTGTCTTTGCCTTTCTCAGGTTCGAAAATTTGTGGCCAAGGACAGTGCAGGGCTCCGTATCCGTAGCCACCCTTCTCTTCAGAGTGAGCAGATAGGCATAGTGAAGGTCAATGGAACCATCACTTTCATTGATGAGGTAATTTGTAAAGAAACACTTGGTAATAAATTTTGGATGAAAATTTTTTGCACTGTTTGCATGATATAAGGTTACTTAATTTTTTGTTAGAATATGTTTTAAGCAGTTTGGGTAGTATTTGGAAAATTGTTTCACAGAATTTAAAAATTTATTCATTGAGTTTCAAATATTGCATTTATTTTTCTTTATCAATAAATAACTAAAATTATATTTTTAGCATAAAAATTAACATACTAGTCAGAGCCAGTATGAGAATTCAGTGAAAATGAGTGGTTTTTCTTGAACTTTTAAAATGTTGTTTGCTTTTGTATGTGTTTATTGTATCACTTAACTTTGGACAGGACATTTTTCTAATAATACAATTATGTAACTTCTGATTATTAAAATCTAAATTGAGGGGAAGAAAGGCTTGTATTCTTTTGGGAAACCTCTGCTTTTATTATTGAAGTGTTTATCTCAAAGTGTGACTTCTTTGTGCTTTTACTTCTAAGTGACAATGTGTTTTATGATCTCACCATGTGGATTATCGTATTGCTTGGCTTGCTAGTTGTTTTCCTAAAAGGTTCTCCCATACTTATGCAAAAACTAGGTTCTTAATCTCCATGTCCACCATTATTTGCCTGCTTTGAGCCTTTCAGAACTTTGCTACCTTCCTCGGAGTGACAGGCGGGCATGGCTTGTTTCTGTTGCTTGTATCCCATAGATCCACAATGATGATGGTGTGTGGCTGAGGCTCAATGATGAGACGATAAAGAAGTATGTTCCTAACATGAACGGTTATACCGAAGCCTGGTGCCTCTCTTTTAATCAGCATCTTGGGAAAAGTCTTCTGGTCCCTGTTGACGTAAGTAAAAGGTGGTTTTAAAGAGGATTATAGGGGTACCCTGTCCTCATTACAGGGCTTTCTTTAATTAAGGCTTCTCAGTTCTGAGGTAAACCACAACTAAATAACTTCAAGTGCTTGAATTCTGAGAGCTTCTGTTTAATAAAGGTGAAGTTTGGCAAGGCTAAGGCCTTTAATACTATATAGTCCATTACAGGAGGAAGCAGTAAATTAAAACTAGGCCTACTGATTTCTTTCCAGGGAGACAGGGAATGAGAGTGGCTAATGAGAGTAGTTGACATTTTTTTTCCTTCCTTATTCACACTACTGTTTGGAATGAACTCAACACTAAAATTTAAGAATTCAGTATTACTATTCATTTCAAAAACACATATGATTTTTTTTTTTTTTGGTGGCGTTTTGTAATTTTGTGTGTTGTCTTAAGTTTGAATCTTTTCTTTCTTGGTGTATGATACTACCTCATTAAAACAAGGTGGATTTTTAAACTTGCAGTGCCATAGTGCTCTAGTTGAATCTCAGAGTCTGTGAGAGTTCTGTTAGCCTCTTTGAGAGATGCAGTGGAGTACATATAGCCAGTGCTCAAAAGTCACTAACTCTGATAGGAACCCATGGCTCTCTTTATAATTTGAGCAGAAATGTGTGATTTTTTTGTTTTCCTTTTCATGTCAACCAAATATATGACTTTACTGGAGATAGAAAGCTAAAGGAAGTAGCTCTTAGTATTTTCTAGTTTGACTTTATGTTGAAGAATGACATTAATGACATGACACTGCTAATATATACTACAGATAAATTTTTATTTTAAAAATAACCTTAGTATTTTAAACTAAGAATTTCTTTAAAAAGAATCAGTGCATAAAGCTCGCTCTATCAAATCAGTCCCTATGTTGTTTGTTTTTCTCCTTGATAGTCCAGAGTAATGTTCTCCAAAAGGGTGGTTATATAAAACGATGCTTTTGAAAAGAACATAATAGAACTTCTGTTTGGATTTATTAAACATTCTTTTTTCTGTTCTTTTGTATTTGTTTTATATAGTACAATGGGGAAAGAAGCTGTCTATATATTTTTAACTAATAGATGCATGATAAAGAAAGTCTAGAGAGTTTTGGTCTACTGCTTTTTTTTTGTTTTTTTGTTTTTTTTTAATCTGGGGCTAGAAACTTTCCCTTGAATGCTTTTAATCCATCTCTCATTATAGTAACCAAATATTCTTCAGGATAATGAAGATGATATTTTAAAGCAGTAATTACAGTAGCCATTGTGTTTATTTTGTTAGCAGTTTATATTTTAAATTTTGACCAATATAGGGTTTTGTGTATTTTAAGACCCTAATAGGGCATTATGTTAGATTATATTATCTTTACGACATCCTCTGCTTCAAAATTTTTTTTCCTAATTCCTTTGTGGCTCATTTGAGGAGGTACTTTTGGAGGAGGAGGATATTCATACAGACAAGACAAGAGAATAAACAAAGGTAGCAAGGATGAGCGGGAAGTATTCTGAATCCCGTGGCTTCGTTTTGGAATCCTCATGTTCTGTTACTTGATGCTTTTAAACTTTAGCCAAGAGATGGGTTTTAGCAGACAGTTGTGAGGTCAGAGAGAGAGGAGGTAAATGGAGTGAGCCATACAAATACTCGATGGCTTTCCACTGCTGTGTGAATGAAGAGGTTATCACTGACTTTATTGGAGACAGAAAGCAAAAGGAAGTAGCTTTTGGTATTTTCTAGTTTGTCTTTATGTTGAAACATGACATGAATTCTCTTTTGATGTAACTCAGAGTATCTGGTATCACTGAGAAGGCTGAGATTTTTCTGGTTCCTTAATTTTTAAGGATGATAGTGACTTGAGATCCTTATAAATTAAAAGATGCCAGTAGAAAAGGTGGGCATCAAAGATACAGAAAAGGAATCTGAAGGCTGAAAAAAGAGGAGAAAATGGAATTGAGGGCACACTGGTGAATTGTTTCTGTGAATGGGGAGATGGTGTGTGTGGCAGTAGGTAAGTTTTTAGGAATGAGGGAGAAAGGGAAGAGGTGAAAGAAACCATCATTTCCAGAGAAGAGAGAAAAGCCATTAGCTGAGACTAAAACAACTGAGTTATGTTAGAGAGTTTAGAAAAGCCGTAAGAATTTGTAGTAATATTTGAGAGAAACAGCACGATCTGACAAAGAAAACTACTTGTTTGGGGATTGTTGCACCAGGAAGGACCCAGTGAGACCACTGGATAGATGCATCCTGGAGACACCCTTCTTTCCCCATGGCCCTGAGTCTCCAGAATTAAAAGAGCCAGGAAAGCAGACAGTGCTGGCCAGAACTTCCTGGGCTGCTGAAATAGGGACAAAAGGAAATTTCAGGTGCTGATGAAAGAGCGATTGAGAGCACCAGCTGTGGGTTGCAGCTTAAGTTAGAAATGTGAAAGGATTAGTGGAGGGTCCAAGGGACTTGGAGGACTTAATAAAATGCAACAGTATAGTGAACGCACTGCACTAAAAGAGCTGGAAGGAGACAGGCAATTTGTGTGATAATGTAGCATATTTGAAATTGATTTCATACTTAGAGCATTTTATTGAATGAAATGGATCGTTAATGTGGCCACATCCACATATACAGGTGCTGGCAACACTGTGACCTGCGAGGTTTGAAAGTGAGTTTGTTTACCATCAGAGAAAGGGTCCCATTAGGTACAGTATAAAGTTATGGGACAAATGGGAATAATTAGCTGTTGGATCAGGAAGATGCCTAACATAGTTCTGGTATAAAAATAAGAGGACAGGTAGATGACCTAAATAAGGATTTGCATTGCATGTTTGTGACCAAAGAGGACAGAGGATATGTGTGACAACTGGCATGGGGCTTCAGACAGAACTGGTGTAAAGTTGCTTCAGTGTGGATGTTAGATAAAACTGGAGTCAGAGCCTGGCATAGGCAGGAACAGGCTGATTTCCCAGGGTTTTGATTTTCAGGACCAGGACAGGCCTCTTCGACAGTCAGTAAGCTTTTCATGAGTACCTTACTCTGCAGGACAGAGCATATGATTCCATCTCATCCCCTCAGGGAACTAATACAGCTAAAGAAATGTACTTTGCTGCTGCTTCCTTTGCATCTCTTACTTCTTTTACTACTGGAGAAATAACTTGCCACCTACTTTGCCTTTTTATACTTCGTTGGTGAATGAATCAGCTGTCAGTTATGGCTAACCATTGTAAAAACTATTCAGTTAAACAGAAAGCTGGCAGGTTTGAAATAAAATTAGAGATTATCAAGGACTGATGCCACTCACTTAAAAAGATGCAAAAGTACCAAAAAGTTTCCTTGAGCAATCTTTACGTTACCGTGTTCAACTTTGTCTAGTTAAAAGAATTTTGTGTTCACATGAATGGATGTACCATATTTGGAGCCTGACTCAAGCAAACTGATGGGGAGAATAGGGGTAGGGATTGGAAACTGAACACTGAATATTTGATGATCTGTTTTTTAAAAAGATTACCATAAATAGCCATATTTAGAATAAACTTTAAAGTGATTTTTGTTACCGTGTCCTGTTTCTGTACTCATATTGCAGAACACTGGTTTTCATTGTAGATATGTTCTTTAGCCACATTTTGGCCTGACTGGCAGTAGTTCTATTTAGATGTCATTGAAAGTAAAAGTGTTAGTCTCTCAGCCCTGTCTGACTCTTTGTGACCCCATGGACTGTAGTCTGCCAGGCTCCTCTGACCATGGGGTTCTCCAGGCAAGAGTACTGGAGTAGGGTGCCTTTCCCTTCTCCAGGGGATCTTCCCAACCCAGGGATCAAACCTTGTTCTCCTTCATTGCAGACAGATTGTGTACTGTCTGAGTCACCAGGGAAGCCCTTAAATGTCATTAATTTACTAAAAAATAATGACACCCTAATTTGGTTCAAATATGACTTTAGTAATGCTCTTGTTTAGAGATTAAATAGCATTAGACATTCATATTATGAGTGTTCTTTCTAAAACGACTTTTAAATCAGTGGAAAGAATCAGGATAACTATGAAGAACACAGATACTTCCTTGTGAGGTACTCATGGTCTGTTAGACTTATTGCCCCTTTTAGAATACACTGTTTAACGTTACATTTTAGTCTCTGTTTATGTTATTTCATTTGTCTAAAATGCTTTTGCTTCCTTTCCCCCCCCACAACTTTTCTAATACTTTCCTAATTGGCCAGGCTCAAAAATTTCTGTTGACATTGTTCATCCATGTAGTTAGTTATCACTTCACTAATTGTTCATTCAGCATATGAGTCCCTACTATGTACCAGACACTAAGCTGGGAAAAAGGTGTTGGGTGAAGAGGCAGAGGGGAGGGGATACAAAATAATTAAGAGTGCAATTCTTGTCCTTAGAGTGCTCGCTGTGTAATGTGATAAATGTACAGTATTCACAGAGTTAAGTTGCATGATGATGAGTTACAGAATGGCTTCACTTAGGAGGTGACATTTGAGGAGGTTTCAAAGAAAAATTGCCATAAAAGAGTTAAGGAATTTCACATTAGAGAATCAAATGTCCAAAGTTACGAAGTCATGCTGCGTTTGGTAACTAATAGTTAATAAGGGTGAAGCATGAATTGAGGACAGAAAGATTCTACATACTGGGGAAATTAACTTTCTCCCTTCCTGCTCAGGTAGCACTTTGTAAAAGCAGAAAAGGCTTACATCTTTCTCCAGCTACTCATAATGCCTAGTTTATTTTCCTTCTCTTTAGCCCAGTTGTATTTATATACCTCTTATTTCTGTTTCTAATCTCCTTAAGGGTTAGGACTCACTTAAGATCCCCTGTTACTCCTGTTTGTTTCTTCCAAAGTGTTAAATATTTCATTTAGTTTGTGGCAGACTTTCAACATTTGTTGAATGCTAAATTTTAATTCTTAACATTTGATATGATCATACTGCTTAAAATAATTTCTGACTGTCTTATGCTGCTTACCTTTATTCTCTCATTTAATTTTCAGTATATCCATTTGATGTTAAGTTTGTATTATTCTCATTTTTCCAATGAGAGAAGAGAACTATTCTCCCAAGATCATAAGTAGTAAGTAGTGGAGCTAGTTCTAAACTCCAGTCCATATAATTCCAAAGCCCATGCTTGTGTGTTTAGTCTACCTTCATCTAGTGAAGACATAAGGGCAAATACAGTTGTAAGAGGATAAAGTAAATATAGCTGTAAAAATCATATTATTTTGGCTAGAATTCCACAATTAAATAAATACGAATGCTCATAACCCTAATGGTTAAATGAGAATGAATACTGTGATGTATGTTCAAGGATACCTGGGGAAAGCTGATTTTAAATTAAAATTCTTAAGATTTGGAAACTGCACATTAAGCTAGTAGAATGTTTCATACACCAGGGAAAATAATAAGTTTAAAAAGAGAGAAAAAATAATTTATGCACATGATGTGGGAAACATTTGAGTGCCTGTGATAGAGCCTAAATTTTTTGGAAAGCAAGTTTACTTCTATTACAAAAATAGATACTAGAGATTTGAAATTTATAGGCATGCTTCATTGTCTACTTTGTCATAAATGAGGTCTTTTAACATTGTGAGGTTGAGTGACAAAGTTTATATCAAGGAAAGTAGATGATACCTCATTAGAAATATTCACAGATATATTTACAATGCTAATATTATTCAAATTCTTATAGAAGCAACTTGAGTCTCCATGCAATTATACAAACCACTTTCTACCTACTTAGGCTGATTGATGTTCACATATAGAAAGTTGGTTGATTTTTCTAAATTTGGGGACTCTGAAGATTTGGAGGAGAGAAGGAAAAATATCATTTGATATTCTCTCATATAACATTACTCAGAGTACTTGGTAAAATTAGCATATATTTCATGCCTTTTATGTCCAATTTAATTCTTTTGGGATACCTAATGATGCATGGTAGTCACAGCTTTAATATACCTCAGATTTATTAGTTTTGTTTTCTTAGCAAATTTGTGTGTATGTGTATGCATAGACCTGTTTTTCAGTCTTAGTAAATACTAAATATTTACTTAATACACCGTTAATAAATATGTTGTCCTTAGATGGGTGTCAAAAGCTTCATTTCATTCTTAAGCTTGACATTTAAGTTTCCTAAACAGAATGGAATTGAGGCCTTTAAAATAACACTGTCACAACATACACTATATGTTGTATTTAATTCTCCTGAGATACTTACCTTTTTCATTTTAAAAATGGTAATTCCTAACTCTGTGCTCAAGCATTGGGAATGTTTGGTCATGTATTTCACCATAAAAATTATTCTTTGATTTTGTCTCTTCTATGCCTTGAAGCTTATTGTCTTAAAGCTGCAATTTGGTGCTCATCAATTTAGTTAGATTTTTAGCATACTTTAGTTTTCTAATTTTATTTGGCAGAACTTTTTTGCCTTCAGAATAGTCTTTGAGGATAAGATGACTTAGATTATTGTAGATATGTGTGTATTTGTGTATGTATATATATGTATATACATACATATGTAATGGTACTCATTAGTCTATAAAATTATACAATATGAAAACTAATTTATATGTTTTAATGGTGAGAAATTGAGACTTTGAGGAAATTAATATTTTCATGCATGTTTATATCTTTAGATTAAGTTTCCCTGTGTTTTCAAAAGAAACTATGCAGTATATTTTATTTTTAAACTTCAGTTTTCTGTTTGGTGCTTTTTTGATACTTGATAAATGCAGTATTGTTAAGATACCACGTTTTAAAAATAGCCTTACAATAAACCAGTATACACTAAGAATTTTCTACAAATGTAGAACAAAGCAAAAGAAGTGTCAAATTTGAATCCACATATAATTAACATGTACAAATTGTATTGGCAATTTGTTACATTGGTTAGCAGTTACATCACTTTAAGGTATCTCAAGCTATTTCAAGTTAGCATGAGGGCATATTAACTCATGCTGTCAGACTCACTGAGTTTAAACACTGAAATAAATATAAAATTTTTGAAATTTTCAGTCACCACATTGCTTCTTTATTCCTAACTCAATCTGCATTACTTCTTACAATGTTTTTCACATTGCTTTTAATAGTAGAAAAAAATTATGCTAAAAAATAGAATATGCTAAAAAACATTGACATTGTTTTAGTCCAAAAGTCTGTACCACTATTCTCTGAAAAGGAGAAAAACCTTTGAGCAAATACTCCACAAATTCTTATATACATGGATGAACCAATAAGGACACTTTTTAACCCCCAAAATGGCATTTCAGAATGCTTTGCAACATGTATCCACTTCACCTAAAGAGAAAGTACCCTGTCTGCTATCTATTTTTAAATGTGGAGGGAGCTTTGGTTTTTGGTTTTTGTTTTGCATTTATCTGTAGACACATTAATAGAAGCACTTTTTCCCTGGCTTTTATATGTCTCATATGTCTGTGTTAGCATAGGTGTATGTATATGGATATGTATCTATATCTGTCCATATACGTATATACATGAGGAAGACACAAAACTGGAGAATATGAAATAAATTCCCATTATGTAAAATGGCTTATAGTTGGTTGGGAATTTTGTTGTTCACAACTTTCATTGACATTTTTAATGTCCTCTTTTTTGTATTTATATAAGCAGTAAAATTGTGTAATTGCTAGTTTCTGAAAAGATTTTCAGTTCAGATCAAGTAAATATATTTAATAGAATGATATATCTATGTAGATGTATATCATTTTAATTGTCATGAAAACATTTTGTGAAAATGTTGATTTTTCTGGGACCATGTTGCTGTGAATTGGTTGTTCCTTAACAGAATATTTTTAGACTGTATGTAGAGATTCTAAATGTTCTGTGCATTTCCTAAACTTTTGAGATGGAGAAAACTAGGTCTACCTTTTGATAAAAATTCAGATTGTTTTTTTCTCTGTTTTTCTTACCAAATTTGCTGACAGCTTTCAGTAACATTTCCAAGTGATTTTTTTCCCCCACTTATAGAAGAGAGCAAAAGTGAAAAAATGAATTAGACTTTTTTTACTTTCTGATTTTTTTTTGTACTTAAAAAAGTAATAACAAGTTCACATATACTAATTACATGCGCTTATTATTCGTAGTACTAGTTACACTATCTATACAATCTGCATTCTTCACCTTGTCTTTATAAACAGCAGACTGTTTTTTTTTTTTTATCATAAAACAAATCTGGCTTTACTGGAACAGATACGTCAATACGTCAGTCATTTAAAGGAGTTTTAAGTTGTCCTTCTTGCACTGTCTGAAGCTTGAAATCAATGTCTAACTCTTAATTGTAGCAAATGGCATGACACACTATATCCATGGAGAGCTTTTGACAAAAACTTACGTATGAGAATTTCTTTGCTGTGTGGTTTACTCAGGTGGCTTCAGTTTCCCTGTAGTGAAATAATACTCTGGTGCTGGTGCTGGCGTACAGAACTTTGTTACTCCTGTGAACGCGTCTTCTGCAGATCATCTCCTGTTCCCTTTCTTTGTTGATATTTTTCTTTCCTAAACTTTGTCACTCAGAATATCTTTAATGCTAGCCCAGGAGTCAGGGATTTGGACGTATTTGCATGGACTTCCAAAGCTTTTTTCCCCCAGGTGAGTTAACTGTAAGGAACAATCATACATTGTGCAGGTATTTCAGCATGTATAACAAATTTTACATTATATCTTTGAAGCCTGTGCTTAAGATTAATTTTTTTTTTTTTTTTTTTGCTGAAAACAATTTACATACAAAGTACTGCAATTGAGTTTGCCCATAAACCCTTTCCCTCTATTTCTGCCAAAGACTGCATTATTCAACTTTTACTTGACTTCAGATTTGCTATATTTAATTTTATGACTAGTTTCTCCAGCAATTGTATACAAGTCTGGCTTTTTCAGACCTCGCTTATTAAGTGGGAGAATTTCAACCCCACAGCTATTCTGTTTTTTCCGTAGCCTTGCTCAGTGCTGTTTTGAATATTCATATAAGAATGGGATGGAATTGCAAGGAGCAAAAAATAACATTGCAGTTCATCAGTTTCATATGATGGTGCCCAGGTCTTAAATTTCTGTATTAAATAAAACGTGAATTTTAGAATTGCTTGAGAATAACAGACATAGTTCTGTGATTTTAGGTCTATCAGTTCTTTTTATACTGTGCAGTATTTTTAAAAAAGGATAAACTTCGCTGTACATTTATTAATGTATATATTTCTTTAATCAATAAAATATTAAATATTTTAATACAGTCTTCATATGTTGTCAATTCAGTAAAGAACTTGCTGTTATTATTAGTTTTTGCCAAGACTTTTCTCTCACTGTTACCCTGAGTGGTCAAATGAGAAATGTTGTCAAAACTTAATTAAATGCTCAAGATGTATCATAAAGACCAGTGAAGATGTTTTTTCACTAAATCTATTACTATTGGCTTAGTTTTTACATCATACCATGTAATTTTTAAAACATCAGTTGTACGTATGACTAATTTTACTCTTAAAAAAAACTATGAAATAGTTGTGTTTGCTACAACTAAATGATGTATTTGCTAAAATTATTTATTTCTAGACATTTTAAATGTTTACTGAAAACCTGGTGAATAAAATAGCCCAATTAAAGTTTAAACCTTACTCTCGATTTTATTTTGAATACTGTCTTTATATTCTTATAGGTGTGCACATGTATAAATTTTTACAAATATGCAAAAATAGGTATATAAATGCATATTTTATTTTAGATTTAAAATTTTTCAAATAGTTAAAATTCTCATTTTCATGAAATTGTCAATGAATAACTGAGTGTTAGATTAATACGATACAAAATTGTAGAAAATGTAAGTAAATATTGTCCATTCCTTGTATTTGTGTAAGTGAAAATTGATGATTGTTCATCACCACAGTGAGATTTGCAAGATATTATGTGAAGGTTAATAATGGATTTAAAAATTTCCAGACCAATCCTATATTGAAGTCACAGGTACAGAGAATTTTTGAATCTATATTTTTTAACCTTATGATTTTATTTTTAATTTCTACTACATAATGGACATCTATACATATCTTTTAGAATGATACTTCTCTTAGAGATAGAGCTATTCAGTCATATTTTATCTTGCATAATATATTAGATTTTTAAATTT